>NC_083101.1:96346204-96677870 GCF_949774975.1 Lagenorhynchus albirostris | reverse complement strand
ATAATTCAAAAAGAGTCATGTACCACAATGTTCATTGCAGCTCTATTTACAATAGCCAGGACATGGAAGCAACCTAAGTGTCCACTGACAGATGAATGGATAAAGAAGACGTGGCACATATGCACAATGAAATATTACTCAGCCATAAAAAGAAACTAAATTGAGTTATTTAGACAGAGGTGGATGGACCTAGAGTGTGTCATACAGAGTGAAGTAAGTCAGAAAGAGAAAAACAAATACCATGTGGTAACACATATATATGGAATCTAAAAGAAATCATCTGATGAACCTAGGGGCAGGACAGGAATAAAGATGCAGATGTAGAGAATGGACTTGAGGACACGGGGAGGGAGAAGGGTAAGCTGTGATGAAGTGAGAGAGTGGCATGGACATATATACACTACCAAATATAAAATAGATAGGTAGTGGGAAGCAGCTGCATAGCACAGGGAGATCAGCTCGGTGCTTTGTGACCACCGAGAAGGGTGGGATAGGGAGGGTGGGAGGGAGACACAAGAGGGAGACACAAGAGGGAATATGTATACATATTGCTGATTCACTTTGTTATACAGCAGAAAGTAACACAACATCGTAAAGCAATTATACTCCAATAAACATGTTTAAAAAATGTAATCTAATCAAATCTATCTATCTATATCTCTCATCTTTTTTAAAAAATTAGAGTATTTTGAATGTTGACTCCATTTACGTTTAGTGTAATTATTCATATGGTTGTGTTGTCTTTTATCTCATTAATTGCTTTCTCTTTCCTCCGTTTTGTTGTTACTTCTATCCTTTTTTCTAGTAAATTATTTGAACATTATTTTAGTGTTGCACTTTACCCAAACTATGAGATTTTTACCTGTACTTCCTTCCTTACTTCTTTTATAGTAGAGCTCAAAAGAGTAAAATTTCATTGTAGTTCTGTGACATGTTCTTTATCCAGCCATCTTTAACTCACTTCAGCCTGTCTTTAAATAATATTATATAACTTTATGTTTAAGGTAGTAAACTTACAATAAAATAATTCCATTTGCCCACAGTCTGGTCCTTTGTGTCATTGGGCCATATATTTTATTTCTACCTTTGATAGAAACCCCCAAACAAAATTTTATTGTTTTCACTTTAAACAATAAAATATCATTCAAAAGTTTTTTGAAAAGAAAACAAAAACAGTTCATAAAATTATCTACTTATTTGCCTTTTCTAGATCTGTTTCCAACTGATATATTTTCACTTCAGCCTGAAGAACTTCTGTATAATTTCTTAAAATGCAGATTTTCCAACATAATTCTCTCAGCATTCATTTATTTGAAAATGTTGATTTTAATTCAACTTTGAAGAATATTTGCACTGAATATTCAATCCTAAGTTGACTTTTTTCTTTTAATATTTTAGAAATGTCTTTCTGTTGCCTTGCATTGTTTCTAATGAGGTGTTCAGCTACCATCGTTCATAATTGTTTCCCTGTATTTTAAGATTTTTCCCTCTATATTTGCTTTTAGAATTTTTGCTTAGAATTTGCATTTTTATCAATTTGGCCATGAATTAATTACAGATTTAAAAATGTATGCAGTACTTGCTGACCTTCTTGAAATTGAGGATATGTTTTTTTACTAAAAGTTTGAATATATTCAGCCATTTATTGAAATTTTTTGTCACTTCCCAGCCCCAGTTTTTTCTGGGGCTCCAAACTGCACATAAGTTAGATTACTTGATGTTTTTCCATATGTCACTAATACTTTGCAGATTTGGGGGGATGTTTTGCTCCCCCTCGCCCCATGATTTATTTCGGATAACACTTTTGGATATGTTTGTTGACCTTTTCTTTTTCTGTGTTCCATTTGAAGTTGTATTAGTTACATACAACTATATGACAAATTATTCCAAAATCTAAGAGCTTAAAATAGAAACATATACATGTGGCTTACTTGCATGGTTGAGGCTCACAATCTCTCCTGAGATTGCAGTCAACCTTTCATCTGGGAATGCAGTCATCTCCAGGCTTGACTGAGGCTGGTGAATCCACTGCAGTTTCACTCACATGATTGTTATCAGCCCTCAGTTACCCATTGGCTGTCGCCAGAGATTCACGTTCCTTAACATGTGTGCCTCTCCATAGGGCTGATTATAATATGTCAGTTTGCTTTCCTCACAGTGAGTGATGAGACAGGGAGGGAGAGAGAGGGAGAGAAAGGGAGAGAGAGAGAATAATGGAAATGGAAATGGGTATCATTTATATCCTAATCTCAGAAGTGACGTACCATCACTTATACCATAGCTATTTTTTACATAGACCGACACTGGTATAATATGAAAGAGGACTACACCAGGGTCTGAATACCAGGAAGCAAGGAACATCAGGAGGCTTGTTAAAGCTGTACAAGATAATTCAATTTTAGATTTTATAGTTTCAGTTCCAGATGTACTGTTGTGTGTGTATGTAGTTTTCATGTCTCTTCTGAGATAGGACAATGTATTCAGTATCCAGATCTTTTATAGCATGTGGGTTTTTAGACTATGCTGTTTCTTCCATATCTGGAACTGGAATTCTCTAGTACATTCAACTCGATTATTTCTTATTTCATTTTGTTCTCACTTGTCATTTCTTACTGATAAGTCCAGATCTGTTACTGTGTTTTCACCAGTGTCTACTTTTCTTTGTGCTGCCTTCAGTGGGACTGTGATAGTTTAATGTTTCACTTTACTAGTATCTTTTTTTTTTTTTTTTGCAGTACATGGGCCTCTCACTGTTGTGGCCTCTCCCGTTGCAGAGCACAGGCTCCAGACACACAGGCTCAGCGGCCATGGCTCACGGGCCCAGCCTCTCCGCAGCATGTGGGATCTTCCCGGTCCAGGACACGAACCCGTGTCCCCTGCATCGGCAGGCGGACTCTCAACCACTGTGCCACCAGGGAAGCCCACTTTACTAGTATCTTGAACTGGTCACTTCATGTTTCCATCTTGTTAGTTATTTGGTGGGTATTTCTTTCTTGTATCTCTGCTTTAAACTCTTGGTTTCACCCATTCCTCTGATTTCACGGTCATATTTTATTCATTATTTGTATCTACTTTATTTTTCCTGTCAGTGTGATACAATTGTCCCTTGTTTCTTCTATTTTCATCTTAAAAATTCTTATATAGTTATACAAAAGCTTGATCTTTTGAATTTTATTTATTTGTGAAGGACATCTGTACTTCCTGGACTAGGTAGTCTCCACTAAGCACTATTTCACCTTAGCAAGCATTCTTACTTCTTCCTGGGACCTCCATATGGCACAGACTTGTATTTCTTTATGAGTCATAATAGCCTATCCCTCTCCCAAGCCAACAGAGATTGGCACTGTCAGGCTGCTCACATTTCAAGGTGTCTTTTTTGCACTGCCTCAAGGACAGACTGCTTCCTGCAAATATGGCATATGTGTAGGTATTCATTCAACCTTTTCTGTTGTGCTACTTTGCATGATCAGACCAATCCTAAGGAAATGTATGCTGCCAGCCTTTTAACCCTATTCCTTTTGTTCAAAATCAGAGCTTGATGTTTTTTCCACTTATGCTGAATCACCTTTTTTGGAGACCTGAATTGTGCCAGCTTTGAGAGTTGTAGCCACGGGGGTGCTCTTTCTTTTTTCTTGCTTGATTTTCACTACCTTTAATGGCTAGTCCTCATATTCTGTGCTTCAGTTTGGTAGGTGGCTCCTGTTTTTATTGAACATAGATTTATATTTCTTCTTTCTATTTCCTTTTATATGAGGTATATTTGGGGGAGAAGAGGCAGAGTCATTGTATCCTATCACTTTAAAACCAGAAGTCTTAGCATTCTTTTGGTTAATATTTACTTAGTCCATTGTGTAGAAACATTAATATAATTCCTGTTATTAGGAAGGAGAAAGTCTGCTGGCGATTAGGCTCAACAATTTACTGCCAGAATAATTTACTATATATTCTTTGTTTTTTGTTATTAAATAAAGTACGAAAAGAAAAATAAACTTTACCTTTGGTAAAAGCTTTTGCCTTTTACGTTACTGAGAAAATATGGAAAAAAGGCAAGTCTGAGATAATGTGAGCTCAAAAAAGAAGAAAGGATGAACAGTTTACAATCAAACATTAAAGTTTTGGGTAAAATGGGAAATTGTTAGTAATTAAAAAGCATCGTTTATGATAGAATGCCTTCCAACAATAGTCCAAGAATATATCTGATTGCATTATGACCCATTTGGTATAGAAGACTTCATATTTGACATAGTTAAACCTATGTATTCATTACTATATATTAGAGAATGGTTTTGTTTTTATGACTTAGATTTCTTTTTAAACAAATAGGTCTAATGTGATTAAAATAATTCCAAATTAGTTAGATGCAATTTAATGCTAAAATATTGGTAGAGGAAAAAGAAAGCAAAATGAAGTGGAATTATGGTAAACAACTGGTATATACCTCTGTGCTGAAAGGTAAACATAAACTAAAAATCCTATATTAAAAATTAAAGAATTTAAAACCACAAGATACATATTCACTGCCAGCTTTTAAGTACTGGCACATCTGTTGGATGATAGATACAGTAAACATAGTATATCAAGAGAATTCTGAAATTACACAGAGGGTAGTTTCATGACACTAAAATAGTAAATTTTTATGAAGGAAAATCTTTATGGACTTTTTGAGCACCAAAAAAGAAAATCAGGTTATCAAACTTTTCTGTAATAATAGACAGTTGATAATGCTCTGAATCCCATTCAATAATGTGAAATTTACTGTTTTACTTGTCTATGAAGCAAACATCCAGTGCTTCTGGGAAGTGCAAATATGACATACAATTTTAGACATGTAGGTTGGTTGCTGTGAGTGTTATCTAAAAGTCATTTACAAAATAGGTGTCCTCTTAATTATGTTTATAATTGAAAAAACTAAAAAAATAAAGGCTAGCTAATAAATGTATGAATAAATGAATAAATAAGATCTCTTATACTTTTGTACCACATAGCAATGAATATATATAATATATTATATAAATATATATATATTATGTATTTTCTTTCCATTTTCTATTTTATTAAATACTTTGGACAAGATCATTTTAAATGCTTCATATTGTCAAGAATGTGAATAAACATGCACTTTACTGCCTTTGGGAGAAAATTCAGTATCAGTCAACTTTTCCAGTGGCATAGCACTTTTACTTTTAGCAACATATTCTAAGGAAACAACCATAGGTATGTGCAAATATTAGGTATTATTTATAATAGTGAAATCTGGTAATTGATCTCAATGTCCAGCAATTGCAGACTGATTTACGGAGTGTTGGACAGGTAATCAAGGTCAATATTCTGATCCCTCAGGATCATAACAGGGAACAGAGTAGCTGAATCAGTTGGTGAAAGACAGAAATGCAGGAATACATTTCAGAGTTTTGTCAAAGGAAGTCAGAACAAATTAAATCGAGAAAGGAAATTGTAAGTTAAGTCAATGGACTTCAAAGGAGATACCTTTGAGAGTTAGTGGCAGAATCAGGGTCATGAGTGGGAGGAGGAGCCTCCACTGGACAGAGCTGCATGGGTGAGGAAAGAAAAATGCATAAAAATGATATGAAAGAACAAGTTGGCTCCACATGGAAAATGATAAAGGCAATGTGCAAGGATCTACTAAGCTATTTTTCTCTATAAAGGGTATTATGTGGGACCCAATTAATGAGCAGTAGCCCTGTTTGCTGAGAAAATTGGCTTAAAATAGCTCGTTTATTCCCCAGGGTGATGGTCCAGGTTGCTGATGCTGCCACCGTCATCAACCACCAGGGATGTCGTACCAGCTGGGCAAGAAAGATCACTTTGCTGAGTGCTGGCAGGACTGATTCAATAGGTATAGGGGCTGTGGGCTCCTGTGGCTGCCTTTAGCATCTGGATGATGTAACCTGGAAGTTTGGGTGAGTCAACACCAATGGGAGAAAGAAAATAGTAAGGAGTCAGCAGATAAGCTCTTCTTTTCCATACCATCCCGAGAAGTTCTGGTATTGTTGGCATCTCTAAAATTATCCTGTGTGATTGAGCAATTGGCTGAACTTGCTGCCAAATGTTAGTCTGTTGAGTAACACTTCCCTTCCTATTTGCTCTCCCCTCTTCCCTGCTTTGTTTTTCTCCCATCTCCTGCTTCTCTAGGATTGCACTCCCCACCCTGTGCAATGTTAGCATATAGGTTGATTTTCAGGAAGCCAGAAATATCACAGTATATAAAGATAGGTCTTTATAACACAGAACAGCATAAAAATAAAAAGTAAAAGCATATAAATTATATGACGAGATTATGAGACACAAATACTTAACTGAACACAAACTAAGGAGAATAATAAGACAATGGGGAATAAAGCTCCAAATACTAGATTATTGTGAAGAAAACTACTAAAGGTAATTAAAGGGAAAACAATTGAGTGTTGAAGTAGAAACAATTTTGAGTTAGATAAGACAAAATTTCTCTTATGGTGGGTGATTTTAAAGTCTCAGTGAGCTAGTCAACAGGTAATTATTGAGCTCCTGCAAGCTTTGCAGGAATGGTAGGGAGTATGGACACTTCTTTGGATATTTTCAATCTTTATTTTTTGTCCATGGCGCGTGACTGGAAGTATCTTAGTTTCCCAACTAGAGATCAAACCGTTGCCCCTGCAGTGGAAGTGTGCAGAGTTAACCACTGGCCTGCCAGGGAAGTCTGGATATTTTCAAGTTGGAAAAAATAAAACCTCACAAAAACACCAGAAAGGATAATCCTTAAACGAACAAAACAGGTACAGAGTTTCATAGACTCCTAGTCTCTCTCATTCTGTGACTGCGTTTTGATAAAATATAAGAGTTTGCCCACTTTCACACAGAACAAAAGAGAAAATGCCAGAAGTTTCTTGTGAGTACCAAAGCTCATGGCCAAGGCAGGAGAGACACTGATTAGGGAAATGAGATTTGAAAATGAGAAAAAGAAGAATCACAGGTGACAGATGTGCCAAGAGAAAAATAGAATGGCTTAAACTTAGGACAAATGATCAGGAAAAATGGAGAGAAATAAGACATCTGCAAAAGCCAAAAATAAAACCAAGTTCATAATGAGCCAATCAGGGGAGGAGGAAATGTCATAACACACAAAGACAGTCATTCACTGTCCTCAAAGTACCATTTCTGAACCATTAGAGAAGAAATTAAAGGATTCATGTGGCTATAGAGCATGGAGCTGTACTTCTGATGGTTTGGTATTAGTTGTTCCTGGAGAACTGAGACTACCCTTATGGGCCTCTATTGCTCTCCAGGTAGGAAACCTCTCACTACCTGCATACCCTCGGGTCCTTGAAGTGTTGGTGGAAAAAAACTTTACACTTGATGTTTGAACATTCCAACAAAGAAAATTAATCTTCCCATAAAACTAACAGGAGAGTCAAATTGATTTTAGGGTTTTTTCTTTTTGCATTTTTTAAATTGAAGTCTAGTTGATTTACAATGCTATGTTAATTACTGCTATACAGCAAAGTGATTCAGATATATATATATACACACACACATTCTTTTTTAAAAATAGTCTTTTCCATTATGGTTTATCATAGGATATTGAACATAGTTCTCTGTGCCTTACAGTAGGACTTTGCTGCTTATCCATTCCATATATAAAAGCCTACATCTGCTAACCCCAATCTCCCGCTCCATCCCTCCCCCAAACTCCTCCCCCTTGGCAACCACCAGTCTGGATTTTTCTTAAAAAGAAATCATCCATTGTGTATTTCTGAATAATATGATGTGTTTATGAATATGAGTAAATCAAGCTGAGGAGAAAAGTGAAGGACCTAGAGGATAGTCATGGAGACCAGGATGAGTCTTAGGCATGCTGAGAAAGTAAGGAACATTTAACTGTCTCTTCCGACTGTGTCCCTCTCTTCTCCTTGGTGAGTGCTATAGTCTGAATGTTTGTGCTCCTCCCTCCCCAAATTCATGTGTTGAAACCTAATCCCCAATGTGATGATATTTGGACATAAGTGCTTTCAAAGATGATTTAATCTTGAGGATGGAGCCCTCATGAATGGGATTACCAGCACACCTTGGCGATATTGTGGGTTTGGTTCCAGACCACTGCAATAAAGAGAATATCACAACAAAGCAAGTCACACAATTTTTTTCCTTTCCCAGTGCATGTAAAAATTATGTTTACACTATACTGTAGTCCATTAAGTGTGCATTATGTCTAAAAAATGTACATACCTTAATTTAAAATACTTATTACTAAAAAATGCTAACCAGCATCTGAACTTTTCAGCCAGTCACAATCTTTCTGCTGGTGGAGGGGTTTGCATGCATGGATGGCTGCTGACTGATCAGGGTGGTGGTTGCTGAAGGTTGGTGTGGCCGTGACAATTTCCTGAAATTAAGACAACAGTGAAGTTTGCTACGTCGATGAACTCTTCCTTTCATCAACATTTTCTCTGTAGCATGCAATGCTGTTTGATTGTATTTCACCCACAGTAGGACTTCTTTCAAAATTGGAGTCAGTCCTCTCAAACCTTGCCACTGTTTTATCAACTAAGTTTATGTAATGTCCTAAATCCTTTCTTGCCATTTCAACAATCTTTGCAGTGTCTTTACCAGGAGTAGATTACATCTCAATAAACCACTTTCTTTGCTCATTTAAGAAACAACTCATCTATTAAATTTTTATCAAGGGATTGCGGCAATTCAGTCACATTTTCAGGCTCCAGTTCTAATTCTGGTTCTCTTGCTATGTCCACCACATCTGCAGTTACTTCTTTCAGTGAAGTCTTGAACCCCTCAAATCATCCATGAGGGTTGGAATCAGCTTATTCCAAAATCCTATGTATGTTGATATTTTGGCCTCTTCTTATGGATCATGGATGTTTTTAATGGCATCTGGAATGGTGAATCCTTTCCAGAAGGTTTTCAATTGATTTTACTCAGATCCGTCAGAGGAATCACTATCTATGGAAGCCATAGCCTTACAAAATGCCTTTCTTAAATAATAAGACTTGAAAGTCAAAATTACTCCTTGACCCATGGCTGCAGAATGGATGTTGTGTTAGCAAGCATGAAAACATCATTAATTTCACTGTACATCTCCATCAGAATTTTTGGGTGATCAGGTGCCTTGTCAATAAGCATTTATTTTTTGAAAGGAATTTTTTTTCTGAGAAGTAGGTCTCCACAGTGGACTTATATTCAGTAAGCCATATTTTTCTACAGGTGTGTTGTCATCCAGGTCTTTGTTGGTCCATTTAAAGAGCTCAGGCAGAGTCAATTTCGTGTAATTCTTAAGGGCCCTAGGATTTTTGGAATGGTAAATGAGCATTGGCTTCAACTTAAAGTCACCAGCTGCATTAACCCCTAACAAGTCAGTCTGTCCTTTGATGCTTTGAAACCAGGTATTGACTTCTCGTCTATAGCTATGAAAGTCCTAGATGGCATCTTCTTGCTTGCAATAGAAGAGCATTTCATCTACATTAAAACTCTGTTGTGTAGTGGAGCCACCTTCATTAATCATCTTAGCTAGATCTTCTGGATAACTTGCTATAGCTTCCACATCGGCACTTGCTGCTTCCTCTTGCACTTTTATGTTATAAAGAAGGCTTCTTTCCTTAAACTTTATTTACCAACTTCTGCTAGGCTTAATTTTTTTCTGCAGTTTCCTTACCTTTTTCACCCTTCATAGAAGTGAAGAGAGTAAGGGCCATCCTCTGGATTAGGCTTTGGCTTAAGGGAATGTTGTGGTTGGCCTGATCTTCTATCCAGACCACTAAAACTTTCTCCATATCAGTAATAAAGCTGTTTCGCTTTTTTATCATTCGTGTGTTCACTGGAGTAGCACTTTTAATTTCCTTCAAGAACTTTTCCTTTGCATTCACAACTTGACTATTTGGCTCAAGAGGCCTAGATTTTGGCCTATCTCAGCTTTTGACACATCTTCCTCACTAGGCTTAATCATTTCTAGATTTTCATTTAAAGTGAGAGATGTGTGAATCTTCCTTCCACTTGAACACTTAACAGCCATTGTAAGATTATTAATTGACCTAAATTTAATATTATTGTGTCTCAGGGAATAGGGAGGCCCAAGGAGAGGAAGAGAGATGGGGGAATGACCAGTAAGTGGAGCAGTCAGAACACACACAATATTCATCAGTTATGTTTGCTGTCTTATATTGGCATGGTTTGTGGCGCCCCCTCCCGTCACAATAGTAGCATCAAAGATCACTGATCACAGATCGCCATAACAAATATAAAAATAATAAAGTTTGAAATATTGTGAGAGTTACCAAACTGTGACACACACAGACACAAAGTGAGCACATGCTGTTTGCAAAAGGGCATTGATAGACTTGTTGGATGCAGGGTTGCCACAAACCTTCAATTTGTAAAAAATGCAACATTTGTGAAGCACAACAAAAGAAGGTATACCTGTAATGCTCTTATAAGGGACTAAAGAGAGCTCCCTGACTCCTGCTATGTGAGGACAACCAGAAGAAGGCCTTCTATGAACCCGGAAGTGGGATCTCGCTAGGCTCCAAATCTGTCTGCACCTTCATCTTACACTTCCTACCTTTCACAACTATGAAAAACAAATTTCTGTTGTTTAGAAGCCATCACATTCACGGTATTCTGTTATAGAAGCCCAAATGGACTCAGAAAGTGAGATCTGTCTTCCAATCCTTTTATTGCCCCATGTGCTGAGTGCCTTCCCTTTTCTACCATCTACTCTCTCAGCATCAGTCTGCCTTTAGGTGCTTATTTCATAAGAGGTTGCTTTGAAGTCACCCTATGATGTTTGGTACCTTCTTTCCTCCTTTGTGGAGACTGGCCCTGACCAATGGCATTTGATTAAGGTTTTCCTTAATCAAAAAGAAATTTCTGAAAAAAAATTAGCTCCACATTTACATTTATACACTACTGATTGACCCTATTAAAATCAATTTCTTGAATTAAGAAATCCTTTGAATGTAGAATATCTGTTGAATCATTTTGGTGGATTAATTTATATCTACTTGACTCGCTCCTCTTGAATCTCTGAGAGATTCTTGACACTTTTTACACTGCCATTTTGTATATATTCAGGAACTGCAAAGTGATTTAACTTGAGCCCAAGAGAAGAAATAACCAAGAATTGAGGTCATTTTAGAGTTGTAATTCTTGACCTTTTATTATGTTATGAATCTTTTTGAGAATCAGCTGAAAATTATGGAATGTATCGCATACAAATGAAACTTACTCATCCACACACACACTCACCTACAACTGCATGCAAATTCCTTAGGTTTTCCAACCCCTTGAACCTGATTCACAAGCTTGTGTTGGAATCCCTAAGAGGGATCACATGTCTTGGGAGGCAGAACCCAGAACAAAATGAAGTAGTGATGTCTGTGTGACTACTTGAGTTTTCTTTTATGCTCTTGAGATTATATTCGTTTTTTCCAATGGAAAAGTGGGAGCATATACAACCATACTAGAGTATATTTATGTTACTTCTGAATGCAGAATAGCCTGATGAAATAAGATCTGAAATGATTTATTTTCTGAGGTAACCATCTGAGTAATTAAAGACAATTACAACAACACAAATTGAGAATTACAGACCTAAATTCAAAAATTAGTGTAGGTGGAAATTCGGGCACCTTAAACTGATAGCTTCAATGGGAAGGGTGAGTAAAGCTATGGCACGGATGTGATAATTGTTGGATGAGCTCAAGGAGAACTATGGAAAGAGATCAGAGATGGGTTAGTAGGAAGTTGTGGACACAGGCATAAGGAGGAAAAAGAGCTACATAAGGACTATACCATTTTTAACTTTGTAAACATTGTCTGGTTTATATTTCCTTCCATCCAACATCATCATCCTTACTGATTTTGTTTTGACCAGGTGACTTTTATTTTTAGCATGGTGTGATTCAAGTATATGATATAGTTCTTATTCCAAAGTCTAGGAAAGTTAGCAGCAATTAGACTGGTATCAAGTCAGGTCAAGAGAACATAGCACACTACCACATGGCCTTAGCATGACTTACCAGACTGAAAAAGACAGCAAAGCAGTCTTCTTAGCAGCTCCATTCTCTAGTCCATTCACCCACCATCTTTCCATCACTCATTCAGAATACTGAGGCTGTTCATTTGTTTTACTTTAATAACATATTTTAATGACTTTTTTATTCAAAAGTAATATGTGCTAAATTAAAAAAATTAAAAAATAAAACCATTAAAAATAACCTAAACAACATCCATCTCTCTTCCTCTTACAGATAATCACATTAAACATGTATCTTATATTGTGTTTCTCTTGCTGCTTTCAAGATTTTCTCTTTATCTTTGACTTTCAGCATTTTAAATGTTTATTTTTATTTTTAAAAATTTTATTGGGCTATAGTTGTTTTACAATGTTGGGTTAGTTTCTATGGTACAGCAAAGTGGAGTTCCCCGTGCTATACAGCAAGTTCTTATTAGTTATCTATTTTATACATATTAGTGTATATATGTCAATCCAATCTCCCAATTCATTCTCCCCCCTCACTTTTGCCCCTTGATACCCATACATTTGTTCTCTACATCTTTGTC
Source organism: Lagenorhynchus albirostris (assembly GCF_949774975.1). NCBI lineage: Eukaryota > Metazoa > Chordata > Mammalia > Artiodactyla > Delphinidae > Lagenorhynchus > Lagenorhynchus albirostris. Next base: position 96,665,300 of record NC_083101.1, on the reverse strand, counting down.
TCTATTTCTGCCTTGTAAATTGGTTTATCTGTACCATTTTTCTAGATTCCACATATATGCGTTAATGTACGATATTTGTTTTTCTCTTTCTGACTTACTTCACTCTGTATGACAGTCTTTAGGTCCATCCATGTCTCTACAAATGACCAAGTTTCATTCCTTTTTATGCCTGAGTAATATTCCATTGTGTATATGTACCACATTTTCTTTATCCATTCATCTGTTGATGGACGTTTAGGTTGCTTCCATGACCTGGCTATTGTAAATAGTACTACAATGAACATTGGGGTGCATGTGTTTTTTTGAATTTTGGTTTTCTCTGGGTATATGCCCAATAGTGGGATGGCTGGGTCATATGGTAATTCTATTATTAGTTTTTTAAGGAAAACTCCATACTATTCTCCATAGTGGCTCTATCAATTTACATTCCCACCAACAGTGCAAGAGGGTTCCCTTTCTGCCACACTCTCTCCAGCATTTATTGTTCCTAGATTTTTTGATGATGGCCATTCTGACAGTGTGAGATGATACCTCATTGTAGTTTTGATCTGCATTTCTTTAATGATTAATGATGTTGGGCAGCTTTCCATGTGCCTCTTGGCCATCTGTATGTCTTCTTTGGAGAAATGTCTATTTAGGTCTTCTGCCCATTTTTGGATTGGGTTGTTTGTTTTTTTGATATTGAGCTGCATAAGCATTTTATTTATTTTTTTTATTTTTATTTTTTTTTGGTACGCGGGCCTCTCTCTGTTGTGGCCTCTCCCGTTGCGGAGCACAGGCTCCAGACGTGCAGGCTCAGCGGCCATAGCTCACAGGCCCAGCCGCTCCGCGGCATGTGGGATCTTCCCGGACCGGGGCACGAACCCGTGTCCCCTGCATCGGCAGGTGGACTCTCAACCACTGCGCCACCAGGGAAGCCCTGCATAAGCTTTTTATATATTTTGGAGATTAGTCCTTTGTCCATTGATTCATTTGCAGATATTTTCTCCCATTCTGAGGGTTGTCGTTTCATCTTGTTTATAGTTTCCTTTGCTGTGCAAAAGCTTTTAAGTTTCATTAGGTCCCATTTATTTATTTTTGTTTTTATTTTCATTATTCTAAGAGGTGGGTCAAAAAAGACATTGCTGTGATTTATGTCAAAGAGTGTTCTTCCTACGTTTTCCTCTAAGAGTTTTACAGTGTCTGGTCTTACATTTAGGTCTTTAATCCATTTTGAGTTTACTTTTGTGTATGGTGTTAGGAAGTGTTCTAATTTCATTCTTTTATATGTAGCTGTCCAGTTTTCCCAGCACCACTTATTGAAGAGACTGTCTTTTCTCCATTCTATATTCTTGCCTCCTTTGTCATAGATTAGATGACCATATGTGCCTGGGTTTATCTCTGGGCTTTCTATCCTGTTGCATTGATCTATATCTCTGTTTTTGTAACAGTCCCATACTATCTTGATTACTGTAGCTTTGTAGTATAGTCTGAAGTCAGGGAGTCTGATTCTTCCCACTCTGTTTTTTTGTTTTTTGTTTTTAGTAAGGATTGCTTTGGCTATTCGGGGTCCTTTGTGTTTCCATACAAACTGTGAAATCTTTTGTCCTAGTACTGTGAAAATACCATTGGTAATTTGATAGTGATTGGACTGAATCTGTAGATTGCTTTGGGTAGTATAGTCATTTTCACAATATTGATTCTTCCAATCCAAGAATGTGGTATATCTCTCCACATGCTTGTGTCATCTCTGATTTCTTTGATCAGCATCGTATAGTTTTCTGAGTACAGGTCTTTTACATACTTAGGTAGGTTTATTCCTAGATAGTTTATTATTTTTGTTGCAGTGGTGAATGGGAGTGTTTCCTTAATTTCTCCTTCTGATCTTTTGTTGTTAGCGTATAGGAATGCAAGAGATTTCTGTGCATTAATTTTGTATCCTGCAACTTTACCAAATTTATTGATAAGCTCTAGTAATTTTCTGGTGTCATCTTTAGGATTTTCTATGTATAGTATCATGTCATCTGCAAACAATGACAGTTTTACTTCTTTTCCAATTTCTATTCCTTTTATTTCTTTTTCTTCTCTGATTGCTGGGGCTAGGACTGCCAAAACTATGTTAAATAATAGTGGTGTGAGTGCACATCCTTGTCTTGTTCCTAATCTTAGAGGAAATGCTTTCAGTTTTTCACCATTGAGAATGACATTTGCTGTGGGTTTGTTGTATATGGCCTTTATTGTGTTGAGGTAGTCTCCCTCTATGCCCACTTTCTGGAGAGTTTTTATCATAAATGGGTGTTAAATTTTGTCAAAAGCTTTTTCTGCATCTATTGAGATGACCATATGGTTTTTCTACTTCAATTTGTTAATATGGTGTATCACATTGATCGATTTCTGTATATTGAAGAACCCTTGCATCTGTGGGATAAATCCCACTTGATCATGGTGTATGATCCTTTTAATGTGTTGTTGGATTCTGTCTGCTAGTATTTTGTTGAGGATTCTGCGTCTATATTCATCAGTGATATTGGTCTGTAATTTTCTTTTTTTGTAATATCTTTGTCTGGTTTTGGTGTCAGGGTTATGGTGGCCTCATAGAATGAACTTAGGAGTGTTCCTTCCTCTGCAATTTTTTGGGAGAGTTTGAGAAGGATAGATGTTAGCTCTTCTCTAAATGTTTGATAGAATTTGCCTGTGAAGCCACCTGGTCCTGGACTTTTGTTTGTTGGAAGATTTTTAATCATAGTTTCAATTTCATTACATGTGATTGGTCTGCTTATATTATTTCCTCCTGGTTCAGTCTTGGAATGTTACACCTTTCTAAGACTTTGTCCATTTCTTCCAGGTTGTCCATTTTATTGGCATACAGTTGCTTATAGTAGTCTCTTATGATGCTTCGTATTTCTGTGGTGTCTGTTGTAACTTCTTTTTCATTTCTAATTGTATTGATTTGGGTCCTCTCCCTCTTTTTCTTGGTGAGTTTGGCTAAAAGTTTATCAATTTTGTTTATGTTCTCAAAAAACCAGCTTTTAGTTTTATTGAACTTTGCTATTGTTTTCTTTGTTTCTATTTCATTTATCTCTGCTCTGATATTTATGATTTCTTTCCTTCTACTAAGTTTGCGTTTTGTTTGTACTTCTTTCTCTAGTTCCTTTAAGTGTAAGATTAGATGGTTTATTTGAGATTTTTCTTGTTTCTTGAGGTAGGATTGTATTAATATAAACTTCCTTCTTGGAATTGCTTTTGCTGCATCCCATCAGTTTTGGATTGTCATGTTTTTGTTGTCATTTGTCTCTAGGTATTTTTTGATTTCCTTTTTGACTTCTTCAGTGATCTTTTGGTTATTTAGTAGCACATTGTTTAACCTCCATGTGTTTGTGTTTTTTTCCTGTAATTTATTTCTAATTTCATAACTTTGTGTTTGGAAAAGATGCTTGATATGATTTCAATTTCCTTAAATTTACCAAGGCTTGATTTGTGACCCAGGATGTAATCTGTCCTGGAGTATGTTCCATGTGTACTTAAGAAGAAAGTGTACTCTGCTGTTTTCAGATAGAATGTCCTATAAATATCAATTAATCTGTCTGGTCTCTTGTGTCATTGAAAGCTTGTGTTTCCTTACTAATTTTCTGTCTGGATTATCTGTCCATTGGTGTAAGTGAGGTGTTAAATAAAGTTCCCCATTATTACTGTATTACTGTCAATTTCCCCTTTTATGGCTGTTAGTATTTGCCTTATGTATTGAGGTGCTCCTTTGTTTGGTGCATATATATTTCTAATTGTTATATCTTCTTCTTGGATTGATCCCTTGATCATTATGTATTGTCCTTGTCTCTTGTCACATTCTTTATTTTAAAGTCTATTTTATTCGGCCTTCCCCGGTGGTGCAGTGGTTAAGAATCCGCCTGCCAATGCAGGGGACACAGGTTTGAGCCCTGGTCCGGGAAGATCCCACATGCCACGGAGCAGCTAAGCCTGTGTGCCACAAGTACTGAGCCCATGTGCTGCAGCTACTGCAGACAGCACGCCTAGAGCCTGTGGCCTGCAACAAGAGAAGCCACTGCAATGAGAAGCCCGTGCACTGCAACAAAGCATAACCCCCACTCACCACAACTAGAGAAATCCTGCATGCAGCAACGAAGACCCAACACAGCCAAAAATAAAATAAATAAATAAATAAAAATAAAGTCTATTTTATCTGATATGAGTATTGCTACTCCAGCTTTCTTTCGATTTCCATTTGCATGGAGTATCTTTTTCCATCCCTTCACTTTCAGTCTGTATGTGTCCCTAGGTCTGAAGTGGGTCTCTTGTAGATAGCATATATACAGGTCTTGTTTTTGTATTCATTCAGCCAGTCTGCATCTTTTTTAAAATTATTTATTCTTATTTTATTTTTTAAAATTTATTTTTGGCTGCGTAGGGTCTTTATGGCTGCATGGCTGCATGTGGGCCCTCTCTAGTTGTGGCGAGTGGGGACTACTCTTCATTGCAGTGCATGGGCTTCTCATTGTGGTGGCTTCTCTTGTTGCAGAGCACAGGCTCTAGGCACGTGGGCTTCAGCAGTTGTGGCATATGGGCTCAGTAGTTGTGGCTCATGGGCTCTAGAGCACAGGCTCAGTAGTTGTGGTGCATGGGCTTAGTTGCTCCACGGCATGTGGGATCTTCCCTTGCCAGGGCTTGAACCCATATCCCCTGCATTGGCACTTGGATTCTTAACCACTGCGCTACCAGGGAAGACCCAGTCTGTGTCTTTGGGTTGGAGTGTTTAATCCATTCACATTTAAGGTAATTATTCATATATGTGTTCCTATTACCATTTTCTTAATTGTTTTAGGTTTGTTTTTGCAGGTTTTTTTCTTTTCATGTGTTTCCCACTTAGAGAAGTTCCTTTAGCATTTGTTGTAGAGCCTCATTTGGTGGTGCTGGATTCTCTTAGCTTTTGCTTGTTTGTAAAGCTTTTGATTTCTTCATCGAATCTGAATGAGATCCTTGCTGGGTAGGGTATTCTGGGTTGTAGGTTCTTCCCTTTCATCACTTTAAATATATTGTGCCACTCCCTTCTGACTTGCAGAATTTCTGTTGAGAAATCAGCTGTTAACCTTATGGGGGTTCCCTTGTATGTTATTTGTCATTTTTGCCTTGTTGCTTTTAATAATTTTTCTTTGTCTTTATTTTTTGTCAGTTTGATTACTGTGTGTCTCGGTGTATTTCTCCTTGGCTTTATCCTGCCTAGGTCTCTCTGCGCTTCCTGGACTTGGGTGGCTATTTCCTCTCCCATGTTAGGGAATTTTTCGACTATAATCTCTTCAAATATTTTCTCAGGTTCTTCCTCTCTCTCTCTTCTCCTCCTAGGATCCCTATCATGCGAATGTTGGTGTGTTTAATGTTGTCTCAGAGGTCTCTTAGGCTGTCTTCATTTCTTTTCATTCTTTTTTCTTTATTCTCTTCTGTGGCAGTGGTATCCACCATTCTGTCTTCCAGGTCACTCCTCTGTTCTTCTGCCTCAGTTATTCTGCTATTGATCCCTTCTAATGTATTTTTCATTTCAGTTATTTTATTGTTCATCTCTGTTTGTTTGTTCTTTAATTCTTCTAGGTCTTTGTTAAACATTTCTTGCATCTTCTGAATCTTTGCCTGCATTCGATTTTTGAGGTCCTGGATCATCTTCACTATCAATATTCTGCATTCTTTTTCTGGAAGGTTGCCTATCTCCCCTTCATTTAGTTGTTTTTCTGGGGTTTTATCTTGTTCCTTCATCAGGGACATAGCCCTTTGTCTTTTCATTTTGCTGTCTTTCTGTGATTGTGGTTTTCATTCCACAGGCTGCAGGATTGTAGTTTTTCTTGGTTCTGCTGTCTGCCCTCTGGTGGATGAGGATCTCATTTTAACTGTGTTTTATCTTATTTGGAGCTGGTGATCTTCTTGGATGTGTAAATTAATAATTTTCAGCAAATTTGGGATGTTTTCAGCCATTTAAAGTATAGTTTTTCTGTTCCTTTCTCTCTTTCCTCTTTTCTGGTACTCCTATCACATATATTTTGGTATATTTGATGGTGTCCAGATTTCTCTGAGGCTCGGTTATTTTTCTTCATTCTATTTTTTTTCTGTTTTTCAGATTGTGTAATCTCTATCTATTTATATGTCTTCAAGATTGTTGATTGTTCCTTCTCTCAGTTCAAATCTACTGGTGAGTCCTTCCAATGAATTTTTATTTTTATTAATATTTATACTACTTTTCAATACCAAAATTTCCATTTTTTTAAAATAATTTCTGCCTCTTTATTGGTATCTCTGATGAAACTGTGTCTTCATATCAGGCTTTACTTCTTTAAGCATGATTCACTTTAGTTGCTGAATATATTTTTCAATGGTTGTTTTGAAGTCTTTGTCTGTTAAATCTGGTCCTTCTCAAAGTCAGTTTCTGTTGCTTGCTTTTTTGCCTGAGTATGTGTCAAACATTCCTCTTCCTTTGCACTTCTCATATGGTTGTTTCTGCTGTTGTTGAAAGCTGAACATTTTGGGTAATGTATTATAGCAACTCTGGGTACTGATTCCCCTCCCTGCTCTCCTGGCTTGTTGTTATTTGCTTGTTTATTTGTTTTGTGACTTGGCTAAGATTATTTTTGTGAAGTCTATTTCTTCCACAGTGTGAAGCAGTGTGAAACCTCAGAGGGTCCGTGAATGGGTTCATGAAACTTCTCACATTGTCAACCTGGAAATGGACTTTATATGTTGTGTCTACTACTAAGATTTTTCTTGTGTTTATCTTGAATAATTAAAAAAATTGGAAATAGCATTTATTATTCTGATTTTCTCTTTTCATATCCTAAACATGTTCCTTTTGAAAAATAACATTTTTTTTTAAGACCATGATTTTAATGGCTGCTCTGTCATTTTACTCTTTTGGTACAACCAATTCTCTAGGGAGACCCTTAACCATTCTTACTGTTACAGTTTTCTGTCTTCTTTGCTCTGTGATCCTATGCTCTGTTAGCAGAGTTGTCATTCTAAAGCAAAGATATGATCTTTACCAGCGTTCTGTTGTATATAAGCAAGGCTACTGGCTATGGTGACGTATGGCTCAAGCTACTCACTTCCAAGGTGCTGGTCCTGAGTGCAGGATGCAGTTCCTCAGCCTTATCTTGGCACTTAAGACCTTCACATACTACCCCAGCAACTTCTTTAGCCTTTCTCACTAATGAATCCTTCATTTTCTACCTGTATGGGCACTTGCCCTCCCTTGCGCTGCCCCAAATATTCTTGCCTCTGTGTTGTGGTTTTGCATTATGTCACCATAAATTCTTATGGGTTGCATTATGTCACCATAAATTCTTATCTCCCTTCTGTTAGAGGGTTACTGCTACAGACGTTTTCCTGGGGCTTCCAGCCAAAAACTCTTCTTTCTCTCCTATACTCTAGTAGGTCTTTGTGATGAGTATTTTCTAGGGAGATTTGTGCTCAGTCAAAATTATCACTTTAGATGACTGTAGTCATTTAGTAATTACTTGAGGTGTCTGGTCATTCTCTCCTGTTTCCTTCCTCCTTTTTATTTGTTAAAAACCTCCTCTGTGCCTAGCACCTCGCTATGGAAGTGCTGGCATACCTTTTACACCATTAGAATAACAGTGTAGAGAAATGGACCTACATTAATTTTCTTCCTAGGGCAATCATTGTGGTTTTTCAAACATAAAATCCTTGTTTTTCATTAATTAAAACACATGGAATGTTTTATTCTTCATAAAAGACCTTGGTTGTTACTGGCAATTATTTAATTTTTTCAAAAATAAAAACAATGTGGGGGTGGTATGGGGTATCAAGCAGTGAGTGTCCCCTTCAAAGAATAGCAAGAAGCAGGACACCGTGAGACCTGACTGTTTTGGGTGTAGAGGTGGCAGCTTCTTTTTATGAAATCTAAAAACAGTTTTATTCTGTAGACAAAAGGAGAAAAAACTTTAGAGACACAGATATTAACAGGTAACTCTGTATTCATTAAATAACTATGCATAGGATTGTGACCCAGTAGCTTACAGATCAAAATTTGAGTCAGGCTATAAGCCTGCCTCCTTCAGGATCACCTCATAGACTATTTTTCAAGTATGCTTCTGATGTTGGTGGAGAGGGCAGGTGTATCAAGAAGAAGGAGCTAATTAAATACTTTGTTACTGCCGTGTTTAGTGAAATCGAGATAAATTCTTGCCAGGAACATTTTTCTTTATTAACTTGACCTTAAATGACTTTTTCTCTGACTCTACCCAGGACATCTTAAAAGCCTATGCCATTTTCTCCCTACAAAATATGCCTAAAAGGATCCCCAAATAGTACAGACTGTCAAGACAGAGATGTCTTCTGTTTGCTCTTTGGGTGGCAGGTTTTTAAGCACTACAAGCTTTGCTAACAATCTGATGCCCAATGCCTTAGGTAAAGGCACTTAAACGTAAAGAAGGTAACACACTGTAAAGATGCCCAGAGATGACATATTAATCTGCTCAGGCTGCTTTAACAAAACACTACCAACTGGGTAGCTTAAAGAATAGAAATTTATTTCTCATAATTCTGGAGGCTTAAAGTCTAGCATCAAGGTTCTGGCAGATTCAGTTCCTGGTGAGGACCCTCTTCCTGGCTTGCAGGTGGCCACCTTCCTGCTGTGTCCTTACACAGTGGAGAGAGAGTGAGCAAGCTCTATTTCTTCTTATAAGGACACTAATCCCATCATGGGGGCCCCACCCTTATCACCTCATCTAAACTTAATTTCCTCCTGAAGTCCTACCACCAAATAGCATTACTTGTGGGCTTCAACATATGAATTTGGGGTGTACATAAACATTCAGTACATAACAGGTGATTGTCCCCACATTTATCATTGGATTTTAAGATAATCATAGAGCCCACATCCCCAGCTTATGTAGGATGTATGCACCTGTACAGTGGGAGAGGGTTAACCACTCCTCTCTGAGAATCAGAGTTCAGTAGTCCTGAGAGAAAACTTGGCAGGCAGGAAACTCTCTCTCTCTCTCCTTCCTCTCAGGCCTCTTTTGGGATATAATCACATACCATGCAATTAATCCATTTCAAGTGTACAATTCAACAGAGGAGTCCCTTTGTAAGTGTTGCGGGAAGGCTATTCTTAAATGAAACAAAAATGTGATAAAGAAGAATGTTTGGGAATCTTTCACACATAAAGAGAATTGATTAGTGACAATGACACCACCAGCTCAAAAACAGGAACACTGATGCTGTGAACGAGACACCTAGGTTATTTTGTGAGAAATGCTTCATAGATAATTCTGAATGAATGTTGGCTGTTGTTCTTTGTTGGTTTAAATATAGGTCTTGGCCATTTGTATGCTTATATTGTTTTGGATGTTTTCTTGTACTCAGTTCAATTCAAAATGGGGTTATTTGCAGTTGAACAAAATGGGGGATAATTTCACTGTGGGTCTAACATTTGGCTAGGACACAGGTAAGATGAATGTTATGAGAAAGAAAGAGTGGAGGCATTGACTAGGTCCACACTGACTAAGTCTCTAACAGGAAAGCTTCTGTGTTTAGTTTGGAGTTTTGTAATGTAGACTCTAATTCCATTGTCCATCTTATTTAGGCTGCTTTGGGGGGATGGTGACTGTCTTTTTCCCTGTACTCTGTGTGCTCTCACTACCTGCTGCCTCTGTACACAGACAGGCAGCTGCAATAATGAGGTGTGATAAATCAGGTGCTGAGCTCACGGCAGGAGTTACAAATTATTCAAGACTTTCATAGGGGAGCTTGGACTAAGACTATCTAGGTAATGCTGCAATCAATCACAGAGTAGAAAAACTGCCTCAGTCTGCCAAGCGAAATCATAGAAGGCTCTCTCAGAACAATGCCAGGTGACCTCGTGGTGGGTGAAAGCAGCATGAAAATCATAAGGTGATAGGATACTATTTGGGCTGCCTCTCCTAATGGAAATTTTGAGTGTATTACCTGCACTTTCCATCTTTTCTAGCAGAAACGATTGTGATAAAATTACCTTGGAAGAACATTGGAAGTTTATTTTTGAGACTAGTCATCTCTTGTTCAATAGTAAGTGAATTTCACTATGCTTGAAGTATTATAGTCAGTTTGAGTTATAAACAAACACAGAACACATTGTCTTTAATTAGGAGATTCAAAAATTCCAATATTTTCTTATTTCTATCCCTCTTGTCAAGAAAAGAAAAACTGCACATTGTAATATAAAAATCAGAGTTATTCATTTGTTCCTGGTCACTTACCTTCAAGTGTCTGAAGGAGGAGGGGAAGTATTGACAGGTGGGTCTCCATGAAAAGTTACATGTTTAAATAAGTTATTTCAACCTAATTATATAGGATTTGTACTTTTTTTTTTTTGCGGTACGCGGGCCTCTCACTGCTGTGGCCTCTCCCGCTGCGGAGCACAGGCTCCAGACGCACAGGCCCAGCGGCCATGGCTCACGGGACTAGCCGCTCCGCGGCACATGGGATCCTCCTGGACCCGTCCCCTGCATCGGCAGGCGGACTCTCAACCACTGTGCCACCAGGGAAGACCAAGATTTGTACTTTTAACTGATGCCTTTAAAATTAATGTCAAATACAAAAAAGTGTTATGTTAATCAGAAGTCCTCAGATGCTGGCCCTAGTAGCATGGAATAATTTTGGAACAAGGAACATGCTTATTATTATCCTTATTATCTACTTTAGTAATTCACATGGCAAGAGTATTGTACTTAGCCTGTGTGGTAAAAATGTTAAGTTATCAATACAGGTGCTGTATAAACATGTTCATTGATAAAACTAGTATGTTTAGAGTTTAGAGATTTCTATATGAAATCAGGAATATTTACACTGTGAAAAGTGAGAAGTGAAAAGAAAGGATCTTTCAGTTGTGAAAATTAGATATTTGGAGTCCTAAATGTTAAGACATTGTTAAATTGATGCCTACAAGTCTCCATTTCCTGTATACACAGCTCTTTGAAATACATGGCTTTACTGTCCATCTTTTTAAGAGGTAGAGTCTTTTATCCCATTTATTTACCTAGAATGGCCTTGTGACCAGCTTTGACCAAAAGAATGTGGAGTGAGTAATATTTGTGACAATCTGATCTAGGACTCAAGGGGACTTGTAACTTCCTCTTACCCCATAGAATGTAGTGTGTCTGTGTGAGGAAGCTTGGAAGAGCCTCATAAAGGGTGAGACCACGTGGAGCTGAGATGGGATCTTCCAGCTGAGGTCCCTCTGGTTGCATCAGTCCCCAGTTGAACAGCCACATGAATAATCTCAGATGAGACAAGCAAAAAACTTTTCAGTTGAGCCTGGCCCAAATAGAATTGTGAGCTGTTTTAGCCCCTTCTAGGGTACTTTGTTATGCAGTGATAGATATCTAATGCAGTTATTCTAAATGCCAGCATGCAGGGTTAAGTCTAGTAAAAGGACTAAGAATTCATGATCTTGATCTTTGTTTCTCTTAAATGCTCCATTTAACTAGTTTTCTGTTTTTGATCAACTGTTGTAAGGTACTACATGGTTAGGAAAGCTCAGCATTATCAACTTACAGTCAGCTGTCCTTAAGGCATTTTATATATTAGCCAATCCCACTATATGACTCCCATTACCTCCCTATGTTTAATCATACCTCTCCTTCCAGTCTGGCGTCCTCTCTTTGTAGACAAAAAGACTACAGGGTCTATGGTTTGTTGATCTTTCTGTCTCCAGTTCTCAGCAGAGTGCCTTTCACATGTACTCTTCAGTGGGCGATTATGGATTGATTGGGTACATCTTTGTTGTGCTTCTGCCAGAGTCTATGGTCTTTGCTGGCAGGTAACTCATTCTCTGACTCCAGGATCCAGATAGCTGCCTGGCCCATGACAGTTAATCAATGCATTCTTGGGATTGATTGATGCCTTTTGCTTATTTCTCTAATCTCTGTCAAGGAAAAGTAGAGGAAAGTTATATACAGAAATAAATGATTTTACTTTTGTGAGAGCCAAAAAAGTACAGTGTGAATCCATCACCTTCAGTGAATTCCTGGCTCAGACCACTGCATGTTAAATGGTAAAGTAACTGCAAGTACTCTAAGACGTCTGCAGTGAGAAGGGGAGCACCATTTCAGGAACAGGTAATTGTAAGTTACCTTTTAAAATCTCCAGTTGGTGCATATATTTAAAAGTGAAATATGCATTGCTAGTGGGCTCCATCTCACAAAAGTGAGAGCTTCCTGCTCTTCCTGTCAGTGCCTGACAGTTCATGTTTTTCTTAATACTCATCAGTATCCCTTCTGTCCCCTACTAGAATAGGTGACTTTAAGAAGAGGACCTCCACGTGATGGTGACATGGACTGGAAGGATTCTGAGGGAGATGTGGGAACAAATTGTCTCACTTCCGTTCTGAAAGTGAGCAGAAGCACAGCCAAGTAGTAGGGAAGAGCCGGCAGGGCTCTTGGTTTGTAGGCATTGTCCCACTGTATTCAGAAAATCCCCTGGCTTTGTTGGATATTCCCTGTTAGATTCTTTAAAGTAACAAAACAACCCTCTGTTTTGAGGAAGAGAGGAAAGTGACTGATGTGTGACATATGGACTGCCCACATACTCATTAAGGGTCATATAATGTATGCAGTCAAAACTTTGGAATTGGGCTTCTCTGGTGGCACAGTGGTTGAGGGTCCGCCTGCTGATGCAGGGGACACGGGTTTGTGCCCCGGTCCGGGAAGATCCCACATGCTGCGGAGCGGCTGGGCCCGTGAGCCATGGCCACTGAGCCTGTGCGTCCAGAGCCTGTGGTCCACAACGGGAGAGGCCACAACAGTGAGAGGCCTGCGTACCGCAAAAAAAAAAAAAAAAAAAGAACAACACACAAAAAATCTTTGGAATTAATGAAAAGAATGTTGGTGGTAGAGATTTAGGAAGGATCTAGAAGCAGGTACTCTCTTGAGGGGGTTGCACATTCTAGTGACTACCTAAAGAGCCAGAACTCATGCACATGAATCATTAGCATCAGACCAGTGAAAGAGGATTCTGGGAACAAGCCAGCTCTGAAGATGGAAAAGCATTCCTTTTACCAGAAAAGTATGACCCTAGGCCTAAATGAAATACATTTAGATCTCAATTAGATTGTGACATCCTGATGTCTGAATTAGGAAAATTACAAGTTTGCTGGATGTTCCTATTTCAATATGGATTGAGGTGATAAACATCACATGCAAAGATTTTTGGAAAGTACAATTTGATGACCTCAGCATGCAGGGAATAGACCAGAATTCCAAATCTCACAGATGTTTTCTTTTGGCTGATATTAAAAATAGTACTTCCAAACTTTGTTTTGGTTTGTTCTCACCTTTTGGCTATTGTGAATAGTGTTGCTATTAATATTTATATAGAAGTTTTTACTTCCACACCTGTTTGGAATATATACCTACAAGTAGAATTGCAGTAATTCTAAGTTTAATTTTTTTAGGAAATGTCAAACTGTTTTCCATACTGATTGTACCATTTTCTATTCCCACTAGCATTGGACAAGGGTTTTGATTTTTCCACATCCTTGCCAACAGTTGATATATTCCACTGTTTTGATTATAGCCATCCTAGTGGGTGTAAAGTGGTATCTCATTATGGTTTTGATTTGCATTTCCCTAACGAATAATGATGTGGAGCATCTTTTCATGTGCTTGCTGGCCATTTGTATGTCTTCTTTGGAACAATATCTATTCAAGTGCTTTGCTTATATTGTAACTGAATTGTTTGTCTTTTTTGTCATTGAGATTCATGTAGCTTGATGTTTCCCATTCTTGTCCTTTATATGAGTGAGATGGTGCAGCAGGTAGTCTCTTGTCATGGGTTCCTTTTGCATAATATTGTGTTTTTGTATTCATCTGTATTATCACACATAGTGGTAGAGCATTTATGCTCGTTGCTGTGTTGTTTTCCACTTTACATTTGCAATTTATTCTCCTTTATGTTTTTGATGGACATTTCATAGTTTCCAGTTTTGGGCTATTCCAAATCACACTGCAATAACAATTCTAATGGCTCATAGTGAGCTTTTCTATACATGCCTGTTGGTGCTGGCAGCTGTGGAAGGATTGACTGACAGCAGTTTATGCCACAAAGCAATCAGTCTGAGGGATCTGGAGCCTTGGACACAGATGTTATCATGGGTTATTGTTTCTGACGGAGTTGTTTCCTTAAAGGAGGACTCATGACACTTAGCAACCACCTCTCTCTCCAGTTGAAAGCATGTTGATGCGTAGGTGTCTGCACCTCCAGGTTATAGGGTTTCTTTTTTCTTTTTTTTTATTGAAGTATTCTTGATTTTCAATATTATATTATCAGTAGTTTCAGGTGCACAACATAGTGATTCAATATTTTTATAGGTTATACTCCATTTAAAGTTATTATTATAAAATATTGGCTCTATTCCCTGTGCTGTACAATAGATGCTTGGAGCTTACTTATTTTATACATAGCAGTTTGTGCCTCTTAATCCCCTACCCCATTTTACCCCTCTCCCCTTCTGTCTCCCTATTGGTAACCACTAGTTTGTTCTCTATAACTGTGAGTCTATTTCTGTTTTGTTGCTTTTGTTGATCATCTGTTTGCTTTATCTTTTAGATTCCATATATAAGTGAGAGCACACAGTATTTGTCTTTATCTGTCTGACTTATTTCACTAAGCACAGTACCCTCCAGTTTCATCCATGTTGTTGCAAATGGCAAAATGTCCTTTTTTTTAGTGGTTGAGTAATATTCCATTTTATATATATATATATATATATATATATACATATATATATATATATATATATATATATATACACCACATGTTCTTTATCCTTTCATCTGTTGATGGACACTTAGGTTGCTTCTATATCTTGGCTAATGTAAATAATGCTGCTATGAACGTTGGGGTGCATGTATCTTTTTGAATTAGTGTTTTTGTTTTCTTTGGATATATACCCAGAAATGGAATAACCAAATAATATAGTAGCTCTATTTTTAGTTTTTTGAGGAACCTCCATTCTGTTTTCTACAGTGGCTCACCAATTTACCCACCACTGTGTGTTAAGATTCCCTTTTCTCCACATCCTCACCAACCAGGTAATAGGGTTTCTCAAGGTCAGAAATAGTCTTATTTTTGTTAATTCCTCTGTCACAAACAGGATTGTGCCTTCTGTAGATTTAATAGATGCAGGAGGCATATGGACTAGATACTTATGGAATATTAATAAAAATGAAAGATCCACATACAATAAACATCTTAAGACTTGCTAAGGCATGGTGTTTTCTTTCTTTTCTACTTGTCCCTAGAACTTCTGAGTCTGTAATTTCTTGGACTCCTGTCTGGAATGCCCTTATATGCAGCTAATCAGCATCTTTAACTCTGCTCCATGTGGAGATCCAGAGTGTAGACTTTCTGCAGTAGCCCTCTGCAGACATCTTTACAATAGTACTAGACAGCTATTTCTTAGCACTTTAGCACTTTAAAAATACTTTAGATTAATAGTGATGAGAGTGGACATCCTTGTCTTGTTCCTGATCTTAGAGGAAATGCTTTCAGTTTTTCACCATTGATGATGATGTTTGCTGTGGGTTTGTCATACATGACCTTTATTATGTTGAGGTAGGTTCCCTCTATGCACACTTTCTGGAGAGTTTTTATCATAAATGGGTGTTGAATTTTGTCAAAAGCTTTTTCTGCATCTATTGAGATGATCATATGAGTTTTTTTTCCCTTCAGTTTGTTAATATGGTGTATCACATTGATTGATTTACGTATATTGAAGAACCCTTGTATCCCTGGGATAAATACCACTTGATCATGGTGTATGATTCTTTTAATGTGTTGTTGGATTCTGTCTGCTAGTATTTTGGTGAGGATTTTTGCGTCTATATTCATCAGTGATATTGGTCTGTAATTTTCTTTTTATGTGATATCTTTGTCTGGTTTTGGTATCAGGGTGATGGTGGCCTCATAGAATGAGCTTAGGCATGTTCCTTCCTCTGCAGTTTTTTGGAAGAGTTTGAGAAGGATAAATGTTAGCTCTTCTCTAAATGTTTGATAGAATTCGCCTGTGAAGCCATCTGGTCCTAGACTTTTGTTTGTTGGAAGATTTTTAATTACAGTTTCAATTTCATTACATGTGATTGGTCTGCTTATATTATCTATTTCTTCCTGGTTCAGTCTTGGAATGTTACACCTTTCTAAGACTTTGTCCATTTCTTCCAGGTTGTCCATTTTATTGGCATACAGTTGCTTGTAGTAGTCTATTATGATGCTTCGTATTTCTGTGGTGTCTGTTGTAACTTCTTCTTTTTCATTTCTAATTTTATTGATTTGCGTCCTCTCCCTCTTTTTCTTGATGAGTCTGGCTAAAGGTTTATCAATTTTGTTTATCTTCTCAAAGAACTAGCTTTTTAAAAAATTGATCTTTGCTGTTGTTTTCTTTGTTCCTATTTCATTTATTTCTGCTCTGATCTTTATGATTTCTTTCCTTCTACTAACTTCCATACTAGCATTGGAAGTCCTATCCATGGCAATCAGAGAAGAAAAAGAAGTAAAAGGAATCCAAATCGGAAAAGAAGAAGTAAAACTGTCACTGTTTGCAGATGATATGATACTATACATAGAAAATCCTAAAGATGCCACCAGAAAACTACTAGAACTAATCAATGAATTTGGTGAAGTTTCAGGATACAAAATTAATGCACAGAAATCTCTTGCATTCTTATACACTAACAACAAAAGATCAGAAAGAGAAATTAAGGAAACACTCCCATTCACCATTGCAACAAAAAGAATGCAATACCTAGGAATAAACCTACCTAAGGAGGTGAAAGACCTGTACTCAGAAAACTATAAGACACTGATGAAAGAAATCAAAGATGACACAAACAGATGGAGACATATACATGTTCTTGGACTGGAAGAATCAATATTGTGAAAATGACTATACTACCCAAAGCAATCTACAGATTCATTCCAATCCCTATCAAATTACCAATGGTATTTTTCACAGAACTAGAACAAAAAAACCTTAAAATTTGTATGGAGACACAAAAGACCCTAAATAGAAGATGTGGTACATATGTACAATGGAATATTACTCAGCCATAAAAATGAACAAATTTGGGTCATTTGTAGAGATGTGGATGGACCTAGAGACTGTCATACAGAGTGAAGTCAGAAAGAGAAAAACAAATATCATATAGTAACACATAC
The DNA here is from genome assembly GCF_949774975.1 of Lagenorhynchus albirostris. Taxonomy (NCBI): domain Eukaryota; kingdom Metazoa; phylum Chordata; class Mammalia; order Artiodactyla; family Delphinidae; genus Lagenorhynchus; species Lagenorhynchus albirostris. The sequence continues at coordinate 96,648,113 of NC_083101.1, read as the reverse complement.
ATGTGGAATCTAGAAAAATGGTACAGATGAACCAACTTACAAGGCAGAAATAGAGACACAGATGTAGAGAACAAATGTATGGATACCAAGGAGGGAAAGTGAGGGGTGGGGAATGAATTGGGAGATTGGGATTGACATATATACACTAATATGTATAAAATAGGTAACTAATGAGAACCTGCTGTATAGCACAGGGAACTCTACTCGATGCTGTCTGATGACCTAAATGGGACGGAAATCCAAAAAAGAGGGGATATATTTATACGTATAGCTGATTCATTTTTCTGTACAGAAGAAACTAACACAACATTGTAAAGCAACTATACCCTAATTAAAAATACTCTACATTATTTTGTTAGTTATTTCATAATGACTCTGAAGCAGATAAAATTCTTAAGTGATGAATTTGCCTTTATTTCCTTCAAAGTAAGATAAAACATCAACATGACTCCTCTTATTAGGTTGGAGGATAAAAAATACTTCTTGATTTATAGTTTGAAGGGACAAGGTGTATAATATGTATGTCCTTATCATTATCTTTTTGTCTTGTATGCCACTAATAAAGAGATCAAACAAGATTTCTTTAGAAGAAAAATATCCGAATGGCAAAATAACATATTTTTGCAAGAAAACCTTTCTTAAAACTCTCACTTGGCCATATGAGTTTGTTTTTTTGGAAGTTCTATTCCTATGACTTTGAAAACATCTCTATTCATCATAAACATATGATACATATGAGATATTTATTTAGTCCATTTATAAACTATTCCCTGTCCTGGCTTAATCGTGGTGTGTTATAGATAATTTAGTAGATTTATTTGTTAAATGTATGTGCCTCCTGTTCTCAGACACTGCTTAGCATAGTGAAAAAATGGGGATTTCAGAATTGGACAGACCTAGATCTCTTTATTTGTGGAGTGTCCACTGACAACTTACTTAATCTCCCTGAGTCTTCGCTTCTGCATATTTAAAATAGGAATGACATTTGCCATGGAGGGTTGATATGAATTAAATTCCATTAGCAAAAACAGTACAAAGAGCCCACAACACACTAATCAAGTAAGAATTACCTTTCCTTGCAAAAGTGTTCCATGCACACAGGAAAGAAACATGGTACCTAAAAACAAGAAATGCTAAACACCTAAGGATTTGAAGGAACGGTTCACAAAGAGAAAGATGAAACATTGCCAGAAATCAAGGGCTGGCTCAGTCAGGATTAATGTGAACATGGGAATTGGTCTTTCTCTGACTGGATGGTGGTGTTTGTGCAGGTGGGGTCAGTCTGGGCCGGACCTGCAGAGCTGTGTGCACGGTGGGGTTGGCTGTCCTCACTTCGCCCTCAGGAATGGATGCTCCTGGGAGTGGACATTGGGAGGGGTCCTTAGAAGAAAGAAACCTAGAAGGGTTATATTTCTTCAGAGTGTTTTTAATTGATAAGCTCTGCAATGTGCCTTTGGTGACTAGGTTCTCCCATTCTTGGAGGATGAGAGCAGGCAGGAGGAATAGCCATCTCTCAGGAGACAGAAGGATCCCATTCTCCTTCCTTTTCATCTGACTTGTACAGAGAATCTGTCTTTCTCAGGGGTACACAGAGTAAAAAGACCTTCTAAAACTCAGTCAAGCCAGAGCGACTCCAAGTTTTGGAGAAGTGGCTGACAACTGTGGCAGCTGTAATCAGAGCCTCTCCTGGGAACCCTGAGACCCACCACTGTCCTGTAACTTCCACTGCAGCTCCTCAGGCTCTTTTCCCAGGAACCAGAGTTCTTGCTCTGCTCACTGACTTGGTGGCCCTGCCTGTATCATCATACTTTTTTTCTGGGTCCTTCTCCCTTGGTTTTATAAATATAATGCATCCTGAACAACACATAAATAGTAAAATACGCATCATCAGAAGTTAATTCCAAGCTGTCTTCATTATTTATCCCTTATGTAGTTTAGGAAGGTATTTTAGACTTTTCAAGGTGCTGCTACCTGCTGCCTTGTTGTCTGATGATGAGTTAGGGCCATGGTTTCTGTTTATTACTGGGTCCATTGCATATTCTGAGCCACTACTCTCCATGTGAGCTATAACATTGGGAGGAGGTTTCAAGGTATGTTGCTCTTGCAGTAGATGCTGGACAAATCTTGTCGAAGGGGCACAATATGTTTACCTAGTAACTCTCAGACACAGTGAGCCCCGCCTAGAGGTGAGTTCTTTTTCTTTTCTGAGGATGTCTCTGGGATCTCTTCTTTCCATTTTTACAAGTAGTTCTGCTCTGAAATTGGGAAAGTAATTCAGTTATGTTTATGGCCACATATTGGGTGTCTTGGGCATTGCTTCAGGCCCTGTGTCCTAACTACTCTACTAGAATGGACCTGGGTGTATTTCTCTACAAAGTGGCACTTTGTTATGTGACAACTGGAAAAGATTGACATGTAAAATTCTTACTTTCTTAGCATAGAATTTCATGTGGTCTATCATGATCCATTTTTTAGTACCCTTACCTTACAGAAAGAAAAGAAAATGTAAGGCAATCAGTGCTGATGTTTTCATTTGCCTCAGTTAAGATTGATGCCAGGAATAAATCACAGATCCCAGGTCTAGGATCCCTGGAAATCATTCCTTCTAAATTCTCTGATGGTGAAATCATCACTTACTTTGCTCTCTTCCTGGTAGAACAGTTTTGTATGTAATGGAAGTTAAATAGTATTGTTTATCCACTGGCTTCATGCAGCAAATTGTGTGAAGGTAGTTATGCTTATTATAATTGCTGTTTTTGTTTTATACATTCAGTCATTATTTATTTAGTGCCTCCCATATGTCAGGCACAATTCTTGGCATCAGCTATATAATAATGAACAAAATGGCCCAAGATACGTGCCCTCAGGGAGCTCTGTGATTGGACGTACTCCAACTTCATGGAGAAATAAACACAATGCAGAGAGATTATGTAACTTGCACAATCACCACCATTAGCTGGTCAACAAAGTTGGGATTTAAGCCTGAGACTTATCTTAAAGTTAAGATTCTGTTGATTTGTCTTGAAATCTGTAAATGATCCAAATAGTGGTCATAAAAAAACACGTTCCATGGGGAAAAAGTAGTATAAATATTATTTTAAGTGTTAAAAAAAAAGGGAAGAACAAATCCCCACTAAAAAGTTTATGATTTATTCCTGACTTCAACCTTAACTGAAGCCAGTGAAAACACTGGCACTGATTATGTTTTCTTTTCTTTTAGTAAGGTAAGAGTACCAGGGAAATGGAGGCAGACCTATTTTAGGGAATATGCCAGATAATAGAAGTGGTGGGGACAGGTAAGTGTATGTCAACCACTGAGTGTAATTCACTCATAGAAGAACATTACCCCTCATGGATGAACTGCTAAACCTCACAGGGGGACAGTGAAGCAGAAAGAGCCTGCAGAGGAATTCAAAATACAATCATATCTGCTTAAGATGATAGAATTTTCTGAGGGCCAGAAAAAGAAAATCTGGGGAAAAAAAGTTATTTTTTCAGGCACTTGGTAGAAACCAGAGAGTAATTCTCTGGACTTGAGGTATCAGTAGAGAAGTTGAAATAGATCGCGAGTTACTTAGTAGGGACATAATGTTATGAATAGGCATATTCTCTGCCCTTCACAGCACTCTGCTTTTCTAGAATAGAGATGCACTTGGATTAATGATAATTAAGCCATGGTTTTTCTTGTCTCAGTAATTAATGTCCTGTCGCTTGGGAGGCTGCTTGATACAGTACTCCCTTCCCACATCTGTGGGTCTGGAATAGCAGGGGATGGCTTTCTGAGGAGGAAAAAAGTTGTAACAATCAAAGGCTTATAATATTAAAAGGGATGAGATATTTTTTACATTGCCTGCTTTGGTCAGTAAAATGTTTCAGTATTAAGAGGGGAGGGGAATCCTGTTTTCAAAGTGAAAACATAATACATTCAGTAGAAAAACAAAGATAAAAAGAAGATCGTACACTTTCCTTTGGCATTTGGCAAAAATCAGTGAGTTGATTTTAATATTCTTAGAAGGTACCTGTTTTGCAGTTTGGCAGTTTCTTAGAAAGCCAAGCAGACACCCATCATACAAAGCCATCATATAATGCAGCCATTCTGCGCCTAGATATTACCCACGACAAATAAATCATATACCCACACAAAGACTTGTGTATGGATGTTCATAGCAGGTTTATTTGGAACAGCCCAAACCAGTAAATAACCCATATATCCGTCAACAAGTGAATGGATAAAGAGAGTATGATATATCCCTGCAATAGAATAATGCATGACAATAAAAGGAAGTAAACTATTGGTACACACAACAGCATGATTAATCTCAATTATGCTGAGGGAAAGAAGCTAGAAAAAAATACTGTATGAGTCTATGTGTATGAAGTTCTAGAAAATGCAAATAAATCATTACAAAAAGTAGTTAAATGTTTGCCTGGGGATGGAAGGAATGAGGGGAGTAGGAAGGGGTTACAGAAGGGCATGAGGAAACTTTTGGGGGTGATGGATGTGTTCACTATCTTAATTAGGCTGATGGTTTCATGGGCACACATATATCAAACCTATGAAACTGTACACTGTAAGTGCAGTTTATTTTATGTTACTTCTACTTCATTAAAGGTTTTAAAACATTTGTTTTGAAAATAAGTCTAAAACCATGCTTAAGTTTCATAGTTGCAGTCCAAAAAGCCAGTAAAGAAGGCAAAATTGTAATTTAAAAAATATCTCATTTTTCATCATAAAATTTCATTTTTGCTTGACAGTAGAAAATAATCTAGTCAATTTCAGATTTCTCAACTCATTGCAGAAATTTCTCAGTCAACGCAAGGTTTTGCTGTGGGAATCCAAGTTCTTTGTGTATCTGTTTTTATGCGAGGGGCTTACATGCATTATGGAATGGGGAGTTGGTAAGGGGTGGAAAGGAGCCCCTGACCCATGCCTTGCTGGCCTCTGTCATCAATGCCATTTCTATACATTGTTTCTTGGCATAAAGATGTCCAGGTCACTTTGGGCAGTGATACTGGTCAGTCTGAGCACTTGCTCAGTTCCCTCTGAGTCTTCTGGAATTGGCATCCACCTCAACTTTTTGTAATGCCAAGAATGTTGCATTTTGGAGCCTGCCTGCCCTATACCCTTGCCAAATAGCAGTTACATGTCTCATATTTCATTTGAGGGATGAGCATAAATGAAGAAGGAAATACACACTGATTTGGAGCTCAGTTGTTCACCCAAGATCCACAAGGCAGAGTACCTCGGGCCATTTTCTTTCTTTTTTTTTCTTCATGGGATTTGGTTAATTTATTGTTTTCTTTTCTTTATTTTTATTGAAATATAGTTGTTTTACATTTTGTATTAGTTTCAGGTGTACAGTAAAGTTATTCAGTTATACATATGTATAAATATATGTATTCTTTTTTACATTCTCTTCCATTATAGGTTATTACAAGATATTAAGTATAGCTCCCGATGCTATACAGTAGGCCCTTGTTTTTTTACCTATTTTATATATAGTACTATGTATAAGTTAGTCCTAAACTCCTAATTTGTCCCTCTCCTCCCCTCCCCTTTGGTAACCATAAGTTTGTTTTCTATGTCTGTGAGTCTATTTCTGTTTTGTAAATACATTCATTTGTATCACTTTTTTGTAGATTTCACATATAAGTGATATCATACAATATTTGTCTTTGTCTGGCTTACTTCACTTAGTATGATAATCTCTAGGTCCATCCATGTTGCCACAAATAGCGTTATTTCATTCTTTTTTATGGCTGAGTAATATTCCATTTTATATATATATATATATATATATATATATATATATATACACACATACACACACACACACACACACACACACACACACACACACACCCCACTTGGGACCATTTTCTTGATTCTTGGGAACCTCTGTAAAATGCTGGTAACAGCTGCCTCACAGGGTAGAGGTTAGCAGTGAAGATGCTGGAGAAAATACTTGGACTTCAGAGGCACTCAGCACATGGCTGTTACTTCTCTCCTCACGTAATTATCTGTCAATGGAACTGTAGCAAAGGTCATGCAGAATCGTGGGGTTAGGATAATCCTGATGTCTTTTTTTCTTAATAATCTGCATCTCATGGCTTTCCTACAGCAACAGTTCATGAAATACTTCAAGATTATTAGAAAAAGAAAAATGCAAGAACATTAATATAGTAACAATGCTACTTTAGTTTTATTTTTCCCACACCTACAAGTCTTTTCTTCCTTCTCCTCTTCTCCTTTTCAATGCTTGGTTTGCTCTAGATTCTGCATGACAATTAAATTATAGCCAAAATAATTATCCCAGTGAGGCTAGAGACGATTTCATTTGTACAGAGCACATTCAAAGAATAAAATAGCTCATAAATGTTCTTTGTGAAAATATTTATACTCAAACTATTAAAACATTGGAAGAGAAAACTGTAATCTTGAAGAAATTATACTTTTGTTGGCTGGTGCTAAAGTCACTGTCCTTCTCCACATCACATGATTCAGCTTTCAGAAGTGCTCCACAAAGAAGTGACTGAATGAAGTGTAGAAGTGGTTAATTGTGGGAGATCAAAATTCAGTCTGACTGTCCTGGCCCTCAGGCTCTGGGGGAGCTGCCTAAAGGCCCCCTACAAGGGACTGCTAGGAAGGCTGGCCATGCACATCCTGGAGAGGTGAAGGATTCGTCTTCACTTGAGCATGTTTTAGGGAGTGACTCAAATCCTGAAACCTCATGGAAACTGCTTCACAATCTATATTTTTTGTTTAATGAATTGATGCCATATTGACATTTTATCTATAAGACAATGAGAGTCATCTTAGAATAAGTTCTTTCACTTCGGGACATTTCCCACTCCAAAAGGGCTTCTGCTTAATGAGAAACAGGGGACAAGGTATGTAATAGCTAATATGCTTCATGTAACCACCACTGAACCTGTTAGGAAGAGGACTACTTTAAGAATCAGTAGAAGCAAATGTCCATCAACAAAGAAATGGATAAAGAAGATTTGGTATATATATATATATATATATATATATATATATATATATATATATATATATATATATATAGAGAGAGAGAGAGAGAGAGAGAGAGAGAGAGAGAGAGAGAGAGAGAGAGACACATATATATATATACATATATATGTGTGTATATATACACACACACAATGGAATATTACTCAGCCATAAAAAAGAATAATGTCATTTGCAGCAACATGGATGGACCTAGAAATTGTTATACTGAGTGAAGTAAGTAAGAGAAAGACAAATATCATATGGTATCATATGTGGAATTTAAAAAAATGGTACAAATGAACTTATTTACAAAACAGAAATAGAGTCACAGATGTAGAAAACAAACTTATGGTTACCAGGGGGGGAAAGCGGAGGGCGAGGGATAAATTGAGAGATTGGGATTGACATACACATACTACTATATATAAAATAGATAACTAATAAGAACCTACTGTATTGCACAGAGAACTCTACTCAATAGTCTGTAATGGCCTATATGGGAAAAGAATCTAAGAAAGAGTGGATATATGTATATATATAACTTATTTCCTTTGCTGTACACCTGAAACTAACACAAAATTGTAACTCAACTAGACTGCAATAAAAATTTAAAAGAAAAGAATAGGTAGAATATTCCATGCAAGGTCCAGGCCGAGCCTCTTCCTTTTTAGTCCACATGCAGGATTTACTTTAAGCATCCCACCTGTGTGTGATCAGCATTCTACTGCCCTTTTAAAAAATAGTGGCAGGCGTAAATCCTCTCGTGTTTTTTCAGATGCAAACACTGACTTAAGGAGATTGTTGCTCTCTCCATTCCCTGGTGCTTCTACCTTAACTGCATACATACAATGCAGGGATAATGTTTTTGGATTACCTTAAAGTTCCAAAAAGGCAAGAGTGTGGAGAAAAGAAAAGCCTTGTACAGTGTTGGTGGGAATGTAATTTGGTACAGCCATAATGGGAAACAGTATGGAGGTTCCTCAAAAATTTAAAAATACAACTACCACATGATCCAGCAAAAAAGTGAAGGAAATAGGACTGTCACTGGGAAGCTGAATCAGGATAATTTAGCAGTGATTGGAAATGCTAATATTTTCCAATATTGGCATGTTTAATGTTTTGAGCTATTTCTTTTATGCCCCCAAATGTGTATTGTTGTTGTTGTAAAACATTTACTCCAGTCCTTAATAAACGTATTCAGTGAACACTTCTTTGTGACCACTCACGACCAATCCTGAGCTGTCAGAGGAAGGGGTGCTCAACAGCCTTAAGGCCTCTCTGAAATGGCATGATCCTGTTTCTCCCTGGATGATGGCACGTAGACATAGGACACCTGTGACTCCCACAAAGCAGACAGCTGGGTAACATATGTGTCTGTGCGTATGCACGGTCCTTAATGGACACAGCCAGACACTAAGAAAGGATTAAGGCGTTGATTCTATTTTTTCCAGTATGTACAAAGTTTATAGAAATTATGTTTAAAAAATAACTTGAACTATGAATCATCCTTCCTACATCTTTTTTTACTTCCTTCTAGAATTTGGGCAGTTACTGAATTCCATGTTTATTCGAAGTCTTTAAAAAAACAGATTTGCATTGAGGACTGCTGAAAGTACAAAAAGGTTACATAAAGCAGGGTGTACCCATTACTTCGTTGTACATGAAAGCAATGGAACAAAACATCAGCTAAGGAGGCAGCTGTGGGGTCCATGAGTCATTTGGGTGAAAGATGGTAATACCCGAGCCAGGAACATTGGAGTAGAAATAGAGGGGAAGGGTGAAACAGGTGTCAACTTTTCCTCCTCTGCACTCCCAGTATTTATTCCTCCCTTCCACCATTCCCTACACCACATGCCTGCTGCTCCCGTTCTCTCTTAATTCAATGTCCAAAAATGAGGCCCCAAAGTTAAGCTTTTCATCCGTACTTAGTCCTGGATTTAGAGTAGACTATTATTTCAACTTAAGCTGATAATCAATTATTTGTCAATTTCCATAGCATAACATATTTTTAAATGGTTATGAGTCTGTCATCTATTTAAAATTCCAGAGAGGAAAGAGTTTAGATTTTTCAAATTATTATAGAGGATTGCACTGCTTTAAAGTTAGATTTGTTTTCCCACTTTATTAGCCATGCTGCACTGGTAGAATTTAAGAATCTTTAAGTGAAAAATAAGATTAGTTGTATCTTTTAACTATTCAGTCTTCTGCTGTGAGCTCTGTGGAAAAATGTAAAATGACCCAAGACAGTGTACATGTGTCCAGGCCCAAGGAAGTTTCTCTCAAGGAATCTAATATTGTGCATTTCCTGGCAGTGTTTCAGTTCTTATGGTGGAGTAAGCCTAGAACACAAATGACTAGGAATTGCTGAATATTAGAGAAATAAGCTTTTTCTTCTGATCACTGCTTGCCCAGTGGTCCATCCTCGTGCTCCTCTGCATCTCCTCTCCATGCTGCCCCTGTTTCTTCCACTGAGTAGTTGAGAATCACAGCAAGTCAGTGATGGTCTTTGTGTAAGTCAAGATGGGGCTCTGAGGCAGCTCATTTCCTTATACAGAGCCTTCTCCCTCAAAAGGAGCCTGGATGAAGTAGTCAAAATAGTTTCCCATGGTTTCCTGAGCTTGCTTCTGGCTGCAGTGTCTGCTCATTTCCAAGCATGATTTAATACACAGTAGTTTGTTTTAATATCATTACAGTGAAGACAGAATTCTTTATCTCTCTCTACACCTGGAATGACATTAACTAGCGTGGAATGCTAGAGTTTATTAAGCCATCTTTATTTCTACTAATAGCCCAGCAATGGCAATCAGCCTGTAAAATGCTGGTTACTTTCAGCATTAAACTTCTGCTGCTTTCAAGTCAGGGCTGAAACATCATGGGAGGAGAAGAGAGAATTGGGGCAGACACAGAATAGGAAAAGATGATAGGATGAAATGGAACAGCACTACAAATGAGAGTATTTGAGCTTTATATTATAGGGTACATTTGTACTCACAGCTCATAATAATCACAATATTTTCAAGGACATTTCTTTTGCTAAAGGTTCTGTTGTCCAAGTGAGCATTTACATATTTTACTTGGTTTTAATGCAGCATTTATTGGGATGTTTTCATATTTTCAAAACCCTAATCTTAAAAATTATTTTTTGGACATCTATACATCTATACCCTGTAGTGTGTGTGTATATGTGGTAGGGTATGTGTGTGTAGTATGTGTATTCATGCATGGGTGTATGTATGTGTAAGTAGGTGTGCATGTGTATAAATATGTTCATGTGTATAAGTAGGTGTTTATGTGTGTAAGTCAAAATGTATGTGTATATATATATGTGTACGTTTCTGTTTTTGTGTTTACATGTGTATATACATGTGTACATATGTGAGTATTTGTGTGTAAGTAGGTGTGTATGTGTGTGGATATGTGTGTGTCTAATTCTTTTGTGGCATATACATTCAAATGTCACAAATGTGACGCATGTGACAGCGACCACAGGATCAAAGTTTTCATGTTTGTTATATTTTCTGAACACTATAACCTCAACTTTGTGCACCATGTTGCTTGGAAGACATAAAGTTACAAAATGAATGATCTAGTTTGTACATTTGACTAATAATAATCTATTTGTTGACAGCTCCTGTTAACATGGATGTCATTTTTTCTTGTTCTTATATCAGTCAAGTGGCTTCAGAAAGGTAATTTTTTATTCTAAAAACATACTAACTTGAACAGTGTTACAGTTATCAGGTTTGGAAAATATATATCTTCATACCTATGATCATTATTAGTATGCTGAATTCATGTTTTCTTTTACATTTTTTTGTTGTTATTGTTGGAGGCTTTATGTTAAGTGACACAGTCCCTGGAGATAAAAGAGTTTTTACTCCATAGCTGCTGAAATCCGAACCAAGAAAAAATGTCCTGGACACAGGTTTTGAGCTATGAGAATGTCTTTATTCTTGTGATGTCTGCTGAAAAGCATTAAATGAATGAATTAGGTTTTTAATCTCACAACTGGCTGTTTTGAATGGATGAAACATTCTAACTCACATTTTTATAAACCCGGAAATAATTAGTTGCACCTTCATTTTTTCCATTTTTAACTGCATTCTAAAATAAATGCTCTGGAATGGAAAAACAACGTGAAATGAGGGACAGCACAGAGTTTTGTGAGCCCCATATATGACGGGGTGTGGAGGGTGGGAAGATCTTCTTTCAGATCCAGATTCAAAATGTCCCTTGATAGAAGGTTTCCAGATTATAAGAAAAACTTACCAAATACCACTGGGTTTATTAATTTTATAGTCTTTCTAAGAACTAGTTTTAGCAATGTTAAAACTATGTATGTTTCTTCTTCATTGATTTCTGCTCTCATCTTTATTTTTTCCTTCTTTCTTTTGCTTTACCTGTTCTTCTTCTTGCTTACACAGATGGATGCTTAGATTATTGTTTTTAAAAAATTCTTTTCAGATATGCACATTTAAAGCTATTATAAATGTCCCTCTAAGCCATCCCACAAGTCTTGATTTTCCATTATTTCATTATCATTCAGCTCATAATATTTTAAATTATCTCTTCCGTTTTATTATTTGACCATTGGATTATTTAGATTGGTGTTTCACAATTTTCTAACATAAGAATGTTTTAGTTCCCACTTTGATTATTATTTGTTTATAATTATTGATTTCTAACTTAATTCCACTGTGGTCATAGTACTCCATGATTTCATTCCTTTGAAATTGTGGAGGCTTGATTTATGGAACAGCATTTGGCAATTTTCACATATGTTCTATGTACATATATGAAAAGAATATGTATTCTGAAGAATTGGACAGAGTTTTCTTCGTAGATGTGTCCATTAGATTCAAGTTCTGTCTAATCTATTCATTTAGCCTATCCACTAAGCTCCTAATTTCAATTATTACTTAAATTGGATGGTGAAAGCCAAGGCAATTCTATAATTCATCTCAATAAATTTCAGCTACAAGAGGGAAGACTGTAGTCAAAATAAAGCCATTACTGGAAACAAAGTAGATGTCACTCGTTTTAACCAAGAGAATGGAGTGTTTGGTATTTTGGGGGGATGGCACAGTGACTTCTTTTTCTGTACTTAGAAAACAGTTGTGAATTGCCTTCACGTTTTCTCACTTCATCATTACCTCAGAGTAATCTTTCTTGGCATTGATTGGTATTCTGTGATACCTTTTGGTATTTATGTCCAGGCTTACCTCTGGATATCATCAGGGCTGTTGTTGTTTTTTCTTTTTTTTTTTCTCTCACAAGACAAATGAAGCATGGGAGAAGCATTTAGCTTCAATTGAAAGGCATCATTCTAGAATTTTAGAAATCAATGGAAAAGTACAGGTCTTCTAGCCAAACCCATACATCTGTTTGTATGAAGGACAAACAGATTAACAGAGTAAGTGCATTGTTAGCTTGAATGTATTTTCTAAGATTTGCTTAGCTCCCCTACTCCCATATTTTATACTTGTTATATTTTGATATAGTAAAAATTCATAAATGTGAAGACCACCAGTGAGATTTCAGTTCATCCATCTTCCCTTAAATACTTTCTCAGCCTGGGAGCGTTGATTCCCTTTGCTTAGGATTTAAATCTCATATCAGTACACCTCCCCAACTCTATTCAGTAGGAAACTGGTGAAATGATATCAGAGTGGGATGACATAAAACCAAGAAGACATCCACATGCACAAAAATACTGTATATAAAGTCTGCTCATAATTTGAATACAAAGTGTTTCAATAAAAAAGAATTTAACCACTGCTAAATTATCCATATACTGAGTAAAAACAAAAATGTTACCCTAATAAAAAGAGTGTAGACATGATAGCCCATGAAGCCATGTGGGATGAAATTAAAAATAGAGTATGTCTCCAGAGATTATCAGGCAACACTTTTTTCAAGTTTGTAATGTATAGTATTTTTTTTTACCATTCCTTTTTGTGTTGATAATTCAATCATGTCATATTGTATCATATATTGTATATTATATGTCATTTCATATCATATCATATCAATCAGTATTTTTTACCATTCCTTTGTATATTGATACATTAATCATGTCATGTCATATTACATATCATTTATTACATATCATATCATGAAATGTTTCATTTGATGGTCATCTATCTGAGAGCAAGTTGCGAGATTTCCACACTTTCACTGAGTCCTTCACTGACATCCAGCTTGACCTTGACAATTATATCTGACCTCCCTGCTGTGTTAGAGATCAGAGTGTGTGAAATAATGACAACTACTGAAGATTACTGGGTAACGTAGACAGTGTGCAGTAGATCGACCAGTATAGACTCTTAAGTCCATTTCCTACATCTAATAATGTGTTCAAGTGATTGGTTTTGGCCTCAAAACTGAAATACTTCTCTTTCTCAACTTGCTGTTCACACATTATCTTCCAATGGCAAGTGCTGACAACTACAGATGCTGCTTTCACTAAAATTTTATTATTGACTAAACTCCCCTCATCTTAGCTTAAAACCCCTGAATTGGGAGAAAGTGTATCCGATCTGCCTGTGCTTAAGCTGGATCACAGCAGTTGCTTGGCCTAATAGCTGAGACCCTTTCTCAATATGCCAGTTTGTGAGTGTGCTCAGTGGTTGTGCACCCTAGGTATATTGATCTGATGTTTAATTTTGTCTAATATTTTTACTCTTCTGCTTACTAGTCAAGTCACTATATCCATAAATTTGACTTAATGCGTCCATTTTTCTTTTCTTTCTTCAGAACTGTTTACCTGATCCAAAACACCTTCCAGTGGATTTTCTATATGTAAAACCTGTTTTTTAAATTAGTAAATAAAACTACTGCCTTCAGAATTTTGCCTCGAAAGCAACAGGATACTTTCAACAATCTAATGTAAATGCAAACCACTGCATTCTTAACTAAAAGCCATTGTCCTGGGATTGGTGTGTGCTGCTGTTCACCAATCTCTGCTAGATGCTGCCTGAGGTCCCCCTTGCTTCTACACCCTCACACATTCCCCCTGCAGCTCTGATGCTGCTGGAAGGTCCGGAAGTTCCTTCACTGTATTCTAACTGGATCTGTGCTCTTACTATGGACTTGGGGTCCCTACCAATCCACAGCTGCATGGTGTTTGCAGGCTAGTAGGGGGAGAATGGTTCACTTACCTGTGTAATCTGCCCTCTGCCTACAAGGTGAAACTCAGGGCTGACGGGGTCCCTCTGAGTTTCAGAGTTTGGTGAAACAGATATTCTAGAGTTTATTCATGGTTCTCCTTCTCCCTGGACAGGCCACACACATGTGCTTTGCCTGACAGAGCCCAGAGCCCAGAGCCCATGGCTGTTTTGGATTCTGGTTTGATTCCTTAGAAAAGGCCAGGAATCTGGTTCATGTTAGTGTTCTCCAACATTTCTATCCTTCTCCTACTCAGAAAAAAGTTTTCTGAGCATGAAGATCCAGTGTGTATATTTATGCGTTTTCAAATTAAATGTATGTACTATGGTTCTGTAATTTATATGCAAGACAAAAATTATACAGATATAGGAATTTTAAAAGAATGAGAAGAGAAAGAATACAAATGGAAGTTCTAATATTTTCTTCCTGCATCCTAGTATACTGTCTTGTCCACTCTAACTGGTGGGCTTCCCCATCAAGATGTCTCTCAGTGAGTCTCCATGCCGCTCAGGTGAGGGTGTGTGTGGGGACATGGGGGCAAAGCAGGGATGGTATTTCCAGGAACTGGATTTTGTGTACTTTTGCCTTCAACTCTCAAAATCTGCATGGATGACCTTGAATTGCAGGTGGATTCAAGATTCAGACAGTTATGTTTTTCACGATGGAGTTCTATCCAGAGAAGTGGATGTGGATCACACTACATTTCATTGTTTTTCCTGGAAATTTCTTTCTCTTGTTATTCTTTTCCTCTTAAACCATGTTATGATGAAAAATAACAGACTGCTATCAAAGAAGGGTAGTATACTCTTAAATACTTAAGTGGCAAAATGATTTTTTTTTCTTTGCTAAAACAGTAACACGTACCATAACCTCGTGGTGGTGGAAATAATTTACACTAGGTCGATCATCTGGATGATCTATGAAAAGGATTCTTTCACACAGGTTATATGATGTAGCAGAGGAAGCATTTGGTCTGCGTCAGTTGTGGAAAGTGAATATCTGTATGGTTTGGGGAATCTCTGTCTCAGGGTCCCCATTTGTTCATTAGGTGACCAGACTACAGAAGAGGCCACAGTCATTTTTTGGTAATGACTTTCCTTCATTATCCTCCTTCTCCTGTTCCCTCGCCACTCCTGCTCTCCTCCTTCTCCTCCTCTTCTTCTTCACCTAATCTCCTTCATCTAAAGTCCCCAGTAAGTCCCCAGACAGACAATGAAGGAGGGCTATAGAGTGTAGGGTGGTGAAAGGCAGTGTCATCTAGGAGTAAATAGAGGGAAGGAGCAGCACCCATCACTTTGGCCAAGTTGTGGTTCCTACTTCAATTATGGACAAATCTTTTAGGTGGTATCCTGGCCATGGCCAGCAGACCCTAGACCTGCCTGTCCTTCTTGATCTACTCTTTGCAAATCCTTTCATCAAATAGCTTTGGGGGAGTCCTTCCAGTTTTTTTTTTTTTACACATCTTTATTGGAGTATAATTGCTTTACAATAGTGTGTTAGTTTCTGCTTTACAACAAAATGAATCAGTTATATATATATATACATATGTTCCCATATCTCTTCCCTCTTGCGTCTCCCTCCCTCCCACCCTCCCCATCCCACCTCTCCAGGTGGTCACAAAGCACCGAGCTGATCTCCCTGTGCTATGCGGCTGCTTCCCACTAGCTATCTACCTTACGTTTGGTAGTGTATATATGTCCATGCCTCTCTCTCCCTTTATCACAGCTTATCCTTCCCCCTCCCCATATCCTCAAGTCCATTCTCTAGTAGGTCTGTGTCTTTATTCCTGTCTTACCCCTAGGTTCTTCATGACATTTTTTTCTTAAATTCCATATATATGTGTTAGCATACAGTATTTGTCTCTCTCTTTCTGACTTACTTCACTCTGTATGACAGACTCTAGGTCTATCCACCTCAATACAAATAGCTCAATTTCGTTACTTTTTATGGCTGAGTAATATTCCATTGTATATATATGCCACTTCTTCTTTATCCATTCATCCGATGATGGGCACTCAGGTTGTTTCCATCTCTGGGCTATTGTAAATAGAGCTGCAATGAACATTGTGGTACATGACTCTTTGAATTATGGTTTTCTCAGGGTATATGCCCAGTAGTGGGATTGCTAAGTCATATGGTAGTTCTATTTGTAGTTCTTTAAGGAACCTCCATACTGTTCTCCACAGTGGCTGTATCAATTTACATTCCCACCAACAGTGCAAGAGGGTTCCCTTTTCTCCACACCCTCTCCAGCATTTATTGTTTCTAGATTTTTTGATGATGGCCATTCTGACTGGTGTGAGATGATATCTCATTGTAGTTTTGATTTGCATTTCTCTAATGATCAATGATGTTGAGCATTCTTTCATGTGTTTGTTGGCAGTCTGTATATCTTCTTTGGAGAAATGTCTATTTAGGTCTTCTGCCCATTTTTGGATTGGGTTGTTTGTTTCTTTGTTATTAAGCTGCATGAGCTGCTTATAAATTTTGCAGATTAATCCTTTGTCAGTTGCTTCATTTGCAAATATATTCTCCCATTCTGAGGGTTGTCTTTTGGTTTTGTTTATGGTTTCCTTTGCTGTGCAAAAGCTTTGAAGTTTCACTAGGTCCCATTTGTTTGTTTTTGTTTTTATTTCCATTTCTCTAGGAGGTGGGTCAAAAAGGATCTTGCTGTGATTTATGTCATAGTGTGTCCTGCCTATATTTTCCTCTAAGATTTTGATAGTTTCTGGCCTTACATTTAGGTCTTTAATCCATTTTGAGCTTATTTTTGTGTATGGTGTTAGGGAGTGATCTGATCTCATACTTTTACATGTACCTGTCCAGTTTTCCCAGCACCGCTTATTGAAGAGGCTATCCTTTCTCCACTGTACATTTCTGCCTCCTTTATCAAAGATAAGGTGACCATATGTGTGTGGGTTTATCTCTGGGCTTTATATCCTGTTCCATTGATCTATCTTTCTGTTTTTGTGCCAGTACCATACTGTCTTGATTACTGTAGCTTTGTAGTATAGTCTGAAGTCAGGGAGCCTGATTCCTCCAGCTCCGTTCTTCTTTCTCAATATTGCTTTGGCTATTCGGGGTCTTTTGTGTTTCCATACAAATTGTGAAATTTTTTGTTCTAGTCTGTGAAAAATGCCATTGGTACTTTGATAGGGATTGCATTGAATCTGTAGATTGCTTCGGGTAGTAGAGTCATTTTCACAATGTTGATTCTTCCAATCCAAGAACATGGTATATCTATCCATCTATTTGTATCATCTTTAATTTCTTTCATCAGTGTCTTATAATTTTCTGCATACAGGTATTTTGTCTCCTTAGGTAGGTTTATTCCTAGATATTTTATTCTTTTTGTTGCAGTGGTAAATGAGAGTGTTTTCTTGATTTCACTTTCAGATTTTTCACCATTAGTTATAGGAATGCCAGAGATTTCTGTGCATTAATTTTCTATCCTGCTACTTTACCAGATTCATTGATTAGCTCTAGTAGTTTTCTCATAGCATCATTAGGATTCTCTATGTATAGTATCATGTCATCTGCAAACAGTGACAGCCTTACTTCTTCTTTTCTGATTTGGATTTCTTTTATTTCCTTTTCTTCTCTGATTGCTGTGGCTAAAAATTCCAAAACTATGTTGAATAAGAGTGGTGAGAGTGGGCAACCTTGTCTTGTTCCTGATCTTAGTGGAAATGCTTTCAGTTTTTCACCATTGAGGACGATGTTGCCTGTGGGTTTGTCATATATGGCCTTTATTATGTTGAGGAAAGTTCCCTCTATGCCTAATTTCTGCAGGGTTATTGTCATAAATGGGCGTTGAATTTTGTCGAAAGCTTTCTCTGCATCTATTGAGATGATCATATGGTTTTTCTCCTACAATTTGTTAATATGGTGTATCACGTTGATTGACTTGCGTATATTGAAGAATCCTTGCATTCTTGGAATAAACCCCACTGATCATGGTGTATGATCCATTTAATGTGCTGTTGGATTTGCGTATATTGAAGAATCCTTGCATTCTTGGAATAAACCCCACTTGAACATGGTGTATGATCCGTTTAATGTGCTGTTGGATTTGCTAGTATTTTGTTGAGGATTTTTGCATCTATGTTCATCCGTGATATTGGCCTCTAGTTTTCTTTCTTTGTGACATCCTTGTCTGGTTTTGATAGAATTCACCTGTGAAACCATCTGGTCCTGGGCTTTTGTTTGTTGGAAGATTTTTAATCACAGTTTCAATTTCAGTGCTTGTGATTGGTCTGTTCATATTTTCTATTTCTTCCTGATTCAGTCTTGGCAGGTTGTACATTTCTAAGAATTTGTCCATTTCTTCCAGGTCGTCCATTTTATTGGCATAGAGTTGCTTGTAGTAATCTCTCATGATCTTTTGTATTTCTGCAGTGCCAGTTGTTACTTCTCCTTTTTCATTTCTAATTCTATTGATTTAAGTCTTCTCCCTTTTTTTCTTGATGAGTCTGGCTAATGGTTTATCAATTTTGTTTATCTCCTCAAAGAACCAGCTTTTAGTTTTATTGATCTTTACTATCGTTTCCTTCATTTCTTTTTCATTTTTTTTCTGATTTTTATGATTTCTTTCCTTCTGCTAAATGGGGAATTTTTGTTCTTCTTTCTCTAATTGCTTTAGGTGCAAGGTTAGGTTGTTTATTCGAGATGTTTCCTGTTTCTTAAGGCAGGATTGTATTGCTATAAACTTCCCTCTTAGAACTGCTTTTGCTGCATCCCATAGATTTTGGGTCGTCGTGTTTCCATTGCCATTTGTTTCTAAGTATTTTTTGATTTCTTCAGTGATCACTTCGTTATTAAGTAGTGTATTGTTTAGCCTCCATGCGTTTGTATTTTTTACAGATCTTTTCCTGTAATTGATACCTAGTCTTATAGCGTTGTTGTCGGAAAAGATACTTGATACAATTTCAATTTTCTTAAATTTACCAAGGCTTGATTTGTGACCCAAGATATGATCTATCCTGAAGAATGTTCCATGAGCACTTGAGAAAAATGTGTATTCTGTTGTTTTTGGATGGAATGTCCTATAAATATCAATTAAGTCCATCTTGTTTAATGTATCATTTAAAGCTGTGTTTCCTTATTTATTTTCATTTTGGATGATCTGTGCATTGGTGAAAGTGGGGTGTTAAAGTCCCCTACTATGAATGTGTTAGTGTTGATTTCCCCTTTTATGGCTGTCAGTATTTGCCTTATGTATTGAGGTGCTCCTATGTTGGGTGCATAAATATTTACAATTGTTATATCTTCTTCTTGGATCGATCCCTTGATCATTATGTAGTGTCCTTCTTTGTCTCTTCTAATAGTTTTTGTTTTAAAGTCTATTTTGTCTGGTATGAGAATTGCTACTCCAGCTTTCTTTTGGTTTCCATTTGCATGAAATATCTTGTTCCATCCCCTTACTTTCAGTCTGTATGTGTCTCTAGGTCTGAAGTGGGTCTCTTGTAGACAGCAAATATATGCATCTTGCTTTTGTATCCATTCAGCCAATCTGTGTCTTTTGGTGGGAGCATTTAGTCCATTTACATTTAAGGTAATTATCGATATGTATGTTCCCATTCCCATTTTCTTAATTGTTTTGGGTTCGTTATTGTAGGTCTTTTCCTTCTTTTGTGTTTCTTGCCTAGAGAAGTTCCTTTAGCAGTTGTTGTAGAGCTGGTTTGGTGGTGCTGAACTCTCTCAGCTTTTGCTTGTCTGTAAAGGTTTTAATTTCTCCATCAAATCTGAATGAGATCCTTGCTGGGTAGAGTAATCTTGGTTGCAGGTTTTTCTCCTTCAACACTTTCAATATGTCCTGCCACTCCCTTCTGGTTTGCAGAGTTTCTGCTGAAAGATCAGCTGTTAACCTTATGGGGATTCCCTTGTGTGTTATTTGTTGTTTTTCCCTTGCTGCTTTTAATATGCTTTCTTTGTATTTAATTTTTGACAGTTTGATTAATATGTGTCTTGGCATATTTCTCCTTGGATTTATCCTGTATGGGACTCTCTGTGCTTCCTGGACTTGATTAACTATGTCCTTTCCCATATTAGGGAAGTTTTCGACTATAATCTCTTCAGATATTTTCTCAGTCCCTTTCTTTTTCTCTTCTTCTTCTGGAACCCCTATAATTCGAATGTTGGTGCATTTAATGTTGTCCCAGAGGTCTCTGAGACTGTCCTCAGTTCTTTTCATTCTTTTTTCTTTCTTCTGCTCTGCAGTAGTTATTTCCACTATTTTATCTTCCAGGTCACTTATCCGTCCTTCTGCCTCAGTTATTCTGCTATTGATCCCATCTAGAGTATTTTTCATTTCATTTATTGTGGTGTTCATCATTGCTTGTTTCATCTTTATTTCTTCTAGGTCCTTGTTAAATGTTTCTTGCATTTTGTCTATTCTATTTCCAAGATTTTAGATCATCTTTACTGTCATTATTCTGAATACTTTTTCAGGTAGACTGCCTATCTCCTCTTCATTTGTTAGGTCTGGTGGGTTTTTATCTTGCTCCTTCATGTGCTGTGTGTTTTTCTGTCTTCTCATTTTGCTTACCTTACTGTGTTTGGGGTCTCCTTTTTGCAGGCTGCAGGTTCGTAGTTCCCATTGTTTCTGGTGTCTGTCCCCAGTGGCTAAGGTTGGTTCAGTGGGTTGTGTAGGCTTCCTGGTGGAGGGGACTAGTGCCTGTGTTCTGGTGGATGAGGCTGGATCTTGTGTCTCTGGTGGGCAGGTCCACGTCTGGTGGTGTGTTTTGGGGTGTCTGTGGACTTATTATGATTTTAGGCAGCCTCTCTGCTAATGGGTGGGGTTGTGTTCCTGTCTTGCTAGTTGTTTGGCATAGGGTGGCCAGCACTGTAGCTTGCTGGTCGTTGAGTGAAGATGGGTACTGGTGCTGAGATGGAGATCTCCAGGAGATTTTCGCTGTTTGATATTATGTGGAGCTGGGAGGTCTCTTGTAGACCCGTGTCCTGAAGTTGGCTCTCCCACCTCAGAGGCACAGCACTGACTCCTGGCTGCAGCACCAAGAGCCTTTCATCCATACGGCTCAGAATAAAAGGGAGAAAAAGTAGAAAGAAAGAATTAGTAGAAGAAGGAAGGAAGGAAGAAAGAAAGAAAGAAAGAAAGAAAGAAAGAAAGAAAGAAAGAAAGAAAGAAAGAAAGAAAGAAAGGAAGAAGGGAGGGAGGGAGGAAGGAAGGAAGGAAGGAAGGAGGGAAGGAAGGAAAAAAGAAAGAAGATAAAGTAAAGTAAAATAAAGTAAGATAAAACATAATAAAGTTATTAAAATAAAAAAAAATAATTATTAAGAGAAAAAAAAATGGATGGATAGAACCCTAGGACAAGTGGTGGAAGCGAAGCTATACAGACAAAATCTGACACAGAAGCATACACATGCACACTCACAAAAAGAGGAAAAGGGGAAAAAATCATAAATCTTGCTCTCAAAGCCCACCTCCTTAATTTGGGATGATTCGTTGTCTATTCATGTATTCCACAGATGCAGGGTACATCAAGTTGATTGTGGAGCTTTAATCCGCTGCTTCTGAGGCTGCTGGGAGAGATTTCCCTTTCTCTTCTTTGTTCTCACAGCTTCCAGCGGCTCAGCTTTGGATTTGGCCCCTCCTCTGCTTGTAGGTCGCCGGAGGTCGTCTGTTCTTCGCTCAGACAGGACGGGGTTAAAGGAGCCACTGGTTCGGGGGCTCTGGCTTACTCAGGCCGGTGGGGAGGGAGGGGCACAGAGTGCAGGGCGAGCCTGCGGTGGCAGAGGCCGGCGTGACGTTGCACCAGCCTGAGGCGCGCCATGCATTCTCCCGGGGGAGTTGTCCCTGGATCCTGGGACCCTGGCAGTGGCGGGCTGCACAGGCTCACCGGAAGGGGGGTGTGGATAGTGACATGTGCTCGCACACAGGCTTCTTGGTGGCAGCAGCAGCAGCCTTAGTGTCTCATGCCTGTCTCTGGTGTCCGCGCTTTTAGCCGCGGCTCGCGCCCGTCTCTGGAGCTCCTTTAAGCAGCGTTCTTAATCCCCTCTCCTCGCGCACCAGGAAACAAAGAGGGAAGAAAAAGTCTCTTGCCTCTTCGGCAGGTCCAGAATTTTCCCCGGACTCCGTCCCGGCCAGCCGTGGCGCACTAACCCCCTGCAGGCTGTGTTCATGCCGCCAACCCCAGTCCTCTCCCTGCACTCCGACCAAAGCCCGAGCCTCAGCTCCCAGACCCGCCCGCCCCGGTGGGGGAGCAGACAAGCCTCTCGGGCTGGTGAGTGCTGGTCAGCACCGATCCTCTGTGCGGGAATCTCTCCGCTTTGCCCCCCGCACCCCTGTTACTGTGCTCTCTTCCGCGGCTCCGAAGCTTTCCCCCTTCGCCACCCGCAGTCTCTGCCCGCGAAGGGACTTCCTAGTGTGTGGAAACCTTTTCTCCTTCACAGCTCCCTCCCACTGGTGCAGGTCCCATCCCTATCCTTTTGTCTCTGTTTATTCTGTTTTCTTTTGCCCTACCCAGGTACGTGGGAGGTTTCTTGTCTTTTGGGAGGTCTGAGGTCTTCTGCTAGCGTTCATTAGGTGTTCTGTAGGAGTTGTTCCACATGTAGATGTATTTCTGGTGTATCTGTGGGGAGGAAGGTGATCTCCACGCCTTACTCTTCCGCCATCTTCTCGGAAGACCCCCTTCCAGTTTTAACAGACTAAAATTTATGTACTTATTTGTGGGGCAAATGTATCTAAGCTGCCAACCTGAAGTCTCCACCTTTTTTCTTCTACTGGGAAAGTTCAAGGGAATGTAATCGTTTTTCCAGAAACTATTTGTGCTGGTTGTTCTGTTTACCCTCATGTTCCATTCCATGAGGGATAAGAATGGCCATAGAGCCTAATTTATAAACCACATATCCTATGCATCACTTATGTAAAAATATTCTAGCCCACACATCTTAAAAATAGAATATTAATGCATCCAATCCAGAGGACCAGCTAAAGCACACACACACACACACACACACACACACACACACACAAATGCTTAGACCAAAGAGCTGTGTCACTCAAATTTCTTGTTATCAGGATGAGATGAGGCAACTGTTTTCCTATGAAAGATGCCAGTATTTCCTAAATCCTTATATATTTTGTTGGGAATTACATTATTTTATAACGCCTCTTACTAGAATTTAGTTTTATCTCAAACACATGGTTTAGAAATATTGGCTTAAACTTCCGAAAAGAGAGTGTCATTTTCATGAATGTGAGATGTTGTAGGTGTGGGTATCTATAGGAGAATGATGAGCTCGTCTAGTTAGTAAATATTATTGATTGGCTATTAGAGGACATCTGTGGCTACTTTCCAAAGTTCTGTGATTCCATAACATAAGAAAATGTCACAAAGGGAGCACATTTCAAAAACTTAATAGCTATGATTTTTAAAAATATTTTACAGCCTGAATATTTGTTTTTCTTAATTAAAAAAAATACACAGGACCCTCACATCAGCTCACTCTTCTCTTTTGAGAGAAAGGACCATGACACTGTTACCTCACAGAGTAACCTGAGAGACTTAACCAGACATAATACTTGACATCTGTACATTATCCAGATTTTACCATGTAAAGGGCAACAGAATTTATGACCAATGAGAAATATGTAGTCTCAACTGAGTGCAGTTTGGAAAGTATTAGGCAGACAGTGAGACCTCTATTATTATTATAATAGAAATGCCGATTAAAGGTATACTTTCTTTAACAGATGTTAAAATGCCAATTCCCAAGCAATATGAGGTAATATATATTTCAAGCACCAATTAAGTGACATCTTTTCTAAGATTTCAAAATTCTTTTAAGCAATGTATCCTTTTTGTAGCCCTGTAATAAATAAATAAAATATAAATTTCCTGAGTCTTGGAAAATGCACATTTCTTAGAATTATATAAAATATGAATTCTTCTAAATGGTTCAGAAGTTTAAGTTATCACAGGTGAACATTAGGCTTTTTTCATGTTCTAGAGACATGCATACCATACAACCATCTTGACTGTACTACTATATTTTAAAAGGAGTAAAATAAACAATATCATTTAATATTAGGCAGTTAAGTGCAAATATGCCAGTTAATGTAATAGAGATATTGCCAAAAATCTGTCACATTTGTGAATAAGCTTCGTGTGTTTGATAAGGTGGCTCACTTCATTGAAAAATGAAGCAAACCTCACAAACCTGACACAAGCTATTCTGTGCGAAATCCCATGCCGTTTGCACAGCTAGGAAGTAGGGGTTAGATGCCTCTTTGCTGGTTCATTTCACCATGGATCCCACTTGCTGTAGGCCTCTCTGCATCATGTTTCCAAAGGAAAGAAGTCACTTTGAGTGCAGGAACTTGTCCCCAGCAAAACAAAGCATGTGACCCCCTGATGCCATTTGACTGAATGATATTTAAAATTGGACAAAGATTTTCCCCTCATTAGATGCTGGCAGAGTTTTGCTCCTTTTCAAAGTCTGTCATTCTTTCAGCTGTGAGTCGGAGCTCAAGCTAAGTAAAACCCGTGAAGGAAAGGATGTTGTGGATTTTCATGGGGAATGTGTAATTCTTTTTTTCAGAAGTAATTAAAAACTACAGAAGAATTTTCTCTGTGGGCACTGGTACTGATCTCCTTCTGCACCTTCAGTTTGCTACATGGCTTGGGGTGCACTCAGAGCCAGCTAGTGGCTCAGGCTCATTTGAGTGGGTGTCAGGCCGCTGTTTGAAGGGTCTCTGTGGTCTCGGTGGGGCACTGGGTGCCTGTGTGTGGACTGCATGGAACTGTGTGCAGGTCTCTTGAGATTTCTCTTCTCATAGAGGGCTCTGTATAAGGCTCCTGTGAGAGGTCTCTGTGAAGTCTGTGTATTATCTCTGAGAGGTCCCTGTGTGGGGTGAGTGTGGGTCCCCGTGTGGAATCAGTGTGGGTCCACGTGTGAGGTCACTGTGGGTCCCCGTGTGGAATCAATGTGGGTCCCCGTGTGGGGTGAGTGTGGATCCCTGTGTTGGGGACTTTTAGTGAGGGGCCCTCCATTGCTGGCCTTTCTGCACCTCACAGCAGAAGGGCAAAGAGACTTGCACCTTCTTGTTTCTTGCTCTTCTGTCAGTGTCCCTCTGTGTCACTTCTCTCGACATGTGCCTTGGGCGTCCAGCACCCTCAAACCCAGCACTCACCTCTTGGTGCCCCTGAGAGGACCCGGCAGCAGTCAGGCTCAGGGTCTCCGCTCTGTGCCACCCTCTCCTGAGCTCTGGAGGTTGTTCTGTGCTCTGGGTTCCAGCCCCTCCCTCAGGCCCTGGCTGTGCCCCCAGTGCTGTGTCCACCCTGGAGGATGGAACCCAGAGGTGAGACCTGGCTTCAGGGAGAAACCACAGCACAAGCAGGCCTGTGCCTGCTCCCCCCCAGCAGGTCCTGGTCCCACATGTTGGGATCCTGACAGGCGTAGGGCAGGGCCATTCAAGCTGTCACCTGGATCAGGGGACCCTCCTGGAGCAGGACTCTCCACCACGGGAGTGACTGTGACACAGAGCCCCAAATTGCTCTGTAGAATTGCTCCCGTCTCCCTGCTTTTCTGTGTGGACGGGCCGGAGAGGAAAGCTGACGGCACCCTCGTTCTCCACAGGTCACTTCCCACCCACTGGGTGACACATCCTGTCTGCTGGCCTCTTCCCTCTCCAGGCTCTGGGGTGAGCAAGGCTGATAGCAGATGAGACTTGCTACGACCCCAGCACAGTCCCTGAGCCTGGTAAGTCCCACCTGTCCCCTGAGAGCCTCCTTGGGCCACATGTGTAGGTAAAGGTCACAGACCGCGAGTCTGTCGTGAGCTCCCAGTCCTGTGAAAGTTGATTAACTACATTGTGGGGAAGTGAACCTTCCCTGCTTGGTGGCTCCGCGGCCTCTGGGAGCCTGACCCTCTGTGGAGGGGAGCTCCAGGCGCCTTCCCTCTGACTGGGCTCTGGGAGCTGGAGTCGGGGGAGAGTCTGGGCTGGGGCCACCGTGAGCCACTGGCCCCTAACTTCTTTTCTCTGGGCCTGTACACGGTGGTGGGACGCCAGGGGCTCCTTGATCACTGTGCCATTTATGGGCACCTCTGCCACTTGCCTCCGTCCCCCGCATCCCATCCTAGGGGCACATGACAGACAGTGAGGTGACTGCAAACAAAGTCACATCCCTGCTTGCTCCCTGGGGGAGGTGGACACTGTGAGTAGGGCTGTCCTCTCCTCTGGGGCAGGAGTGGACAGCCCTTGGCGGCCTCCATGGTCCTCACCTCACACCCTCAGAGCTGGGAGTGCATGGTCTTTGTTCTCACCGCCGCTCCAGACTGTGAGAAAGGCAGAGGCCGGGTGACACTCCCAGCCCATCTCAATCCCAGCTCCATCAGGGAGAGAAGGAGCTTCCAGGGCAGGCATCATCTGTCCCCACCAAGACATGGGGGCAAGGTTTCTGCCACCTCTGGACTCTGGGCTAGCACTGCCCCCAAACTCCCCTCCTTATTCTGACATGTGAACTTGTCTGTGACACTTTCTGGAGCCTGAGGGGAATTTCAGCCTCTGCAAACCCCTCCCCTACAGTCCCACAAGTTCAAGGTAGAGAGAGAGCAGGAGAGGACTGAGCCGGTTCCTGAGAAGGGGGAGGTCTTTAGGTTTAGTTCACCTTGACACGTCCTGAATGCTGTTGCTTGTTTCTGTAATGCTGCTATTATGGAAACTTAAGTGCAGTGAGGGAATTGAGGTGAAGATGAGTATTCCACGCTGGGACCAACCTCCCTCCATGGCCCCATCCCATCTGGAAGCCAGAGCACCTACCTGGAAAGAGTGGACCCTGATCCCTTCCCTTCCCCCCAGCAGGGCACAGACAGAGACCACCACCTCTCATGAGAAAAAACATGTATTTTGGGAAACAATAAAAATTGTGGTAGGAAGAGAAGCCATTAGCACATAGATGATTTGTTAACGTGAGAAGAAGCAGGTTTTCTTTCCATGAACTGAACTTTTTTTGGCACTACTTTCCCCCCAGGAAAGGCATGAGAAGCACACTCTGGCTGACCAGAGGGAACACATTTTTGAGGACATGTTGGGTGATGGCGCAGGTGGCCTGAGTCACCGGCCAGCCTTGGTCCATGCTGGCAGCGTCTGACTGGGGACTCCAGTTCCCTGGGTGGGAAGGCTAACTTGTCGCCCCTGCCTGTGGTATGCCTGCTCTTGTTAAGGTAGCTGTGGTCCTTGGGGCTGGCTTGGTGACTGTAGGCTGT
The DNA here is from genome assembly GCF_949774975.1 of Lagenorhynchus albirostris. Classification (NCBI taxonomy): domain Eukaryota; kingdom Metazoa; phylum Chordata; class Mammalia; order Artiodactyla; family Delphinidae; genus Lagenorhynchus; species Lagenorhynchus albirostris. The sequence goes on along the minus strand of NC_083101.1, from coordinate 96,620,701 downwards.
ATCTTTCAACACCCTTCTCTGTTCTGAAGAGGAGAGAACCCTGTGGTGGTGGGAATGCCCCTGTGCTGGGGCCTGGAGCTGTTCTGGGTGCAGATTTAACTTTGAGGCACAGAGTCCTTGGTGAAGCCCCAGTTTCTCTCTTAGGACCTGTCCAACAGCTCTTGCAGTCGCACAAGGGTCAATAGCCCTGCTCTCTCCAACAGGTTTGCCTTTGATTGGTTTCTGCTGGTGAGCGGTGGCTGATGCAGGCTTGCCTTTTTGAAGGGATTCTTCTATTCCTTTGCCTTTTTTATCGTGGCTGACATACTGCTTCGTCCTTTTTTGGCTTTCTGGTGAAAGCTGTCTCTTCCCTGGTGAGAGCTGGGGATGTTTGCTCCCAAGGGACTCTCCTCTTTCCCTGACCTGAGAAGCTTGGCTCATCCCACTTGCTTGCGAAGCCTTTAGTCCTGAAGACCTTTCTTTATACTCTCCTGGTTTGGGCTTCCAGTTGTCCTCCCTCCCCTCAGTCGAGGCAAACTGGTCCTTACACGGGTCCCTAACTTTTGGTTTCCTGGGTTCCTGTTGTTCCTGGTTGCTTCTCGTTTCTTCATGTTCTCCTGCTTGGAGGCTCCTAACGCACCTCCACTCCTCAGCTGGGGCAGGCACGTTGCTCTGGCTTTTTGTTTCTTCATGCTGTCCTGGTTGGGGCTTCGTGAAACCCCTCCACTCCTCAGCTGATGCGAGCATCTCCCTCTGGCTCTTCATTTCTTCATGCTCTTTTGGTTGGGGCCTCTGAAAGTCCCTCCACTCCTCAGTTGGGGCCGACATCTCCCTCTGGCCTTTAAATGGGTCCTGAAGTTGTGGTGTTTTGAATGTCTGCTGCCCCCGGCTGCTCTGTTCCCTGACGTTGAGGTCATATGGCACCACCTGGAAAGCTGGTGCGTCCTCACTAGCATGTTCCCTCTGGGAACTAGAAAGAGACCTGTGAGAAGCCAAGATGTGTGAAGAAAGGAGCACATCAGTGTGATGGTCCTGAAGGAGCACATTGGTGGCAAAGTCCTGGAGGGGCATGCCAATGGCATAGTCTTGAAGGAGGATGTCACTGTGAGAGTCTGGAAGGAGCTCACCAGTGGCACGGCCTTGAGCCACCTGTGTTTTAAGGCATGGCTCCTTTGGAGGTTGGCCAACTGACTCTGTTGGTGGTGACAGGGTTTTCCTAGTGGCTGGAAACCCCAAGACAGTCCCATTCTCCCAGCTTCTGCCCATGAGGTTGACTATGGGCATCTGATAAGGCAGCCTGCCCTCCTGTCCAGTCACAGGGGCCTCTGAGGGCCCATACCTGTCACCAGGTGAAGTCTGTCCCAGGGCCCTCTGGATTTCTGTATGCTCAGGTGAGGGAACAGGGAGGGGACTCACCAGGGTGAGAACTGTTGCTTTTGTTATCACTTTCATTCCCTGATGGGGCTGAGGTTTTCCAGAGAGCTTATTAGCCAAGTTGGCTTTTGAGTGTGCTCTAGATTGACAGGTGGCAGAGGGGGAAAAGGTGGACCTTGGAGAGGACAAGGGTTGAGCCCCACCTGGCTTGAGATTTATGGGCTCAAAGGCCTGGTTGGGTAAGCCCCACCTGTGCCTTACCCGCCACCTTATAACATGTGCTTCCAGCATCTGCCGAATGCTTGGACTGAGGAAGGAAAGCTCACGGGAGGAGTCTACACAGGGTTTCCAGTACTTCGAGGATGCTAGATTTCTGATTTCCTCACGAGGGTGGGGCTTATAAGAAGCATAGTTGGCGGCAAGCCAGGATTGACGCACCATCACAGGCGTCATACCTTGATTAATCTGCCTCAACTTTGTGCTCAAATGGGCTTTCAAGAATTTTTCTAGATGTTTCTGCTCTGGGCTACTGGGTAAACAGTTTCCAGAGTTACTCTTCAAGGGCCTCATCAAGTATCTTTCTGACTCCTTTTCAGAGTTTCTTTGCAGAAACTTCACTGGGAGGCTGGTCCTGGAGGAAGCTTTTGAGATCCTCCTCAGACATGGCCTTAGACCCTTGCCGAAATCCTGGCCTGGTTGGAATTGTATTTGACCCTTCCTATGGGATCTCCTAGGGCACCTGGACCTTATCTTCTGTCGGTCCAGTCTCCTTTTGCCTGTAAAAGCAGAGGGCTGCCAGGGTCCCTGCTTGCCCTGTGCCTGATAAGTCCCTAAAAATTGGCACTGAGAGGAGCTCAATTCCAGAGACGGAGACAGGTGGATACTGCGGGCCAGGCCCCTCTTGGTTTGCTCTTTGATGAGCCTCTTTTGAAGATGTTGCTTCTGGAGATCAGGGCCAATTAAGTCCTCATGATGAAAGGAAACTGCTGACCTTTGGGCCTGGGAGCGTCCCCTGTCTTGAGGAAGGGTGAGAATGAGTTGGTTAAAGCCTTTCTGAGATCTTTTGACCACAGAGGGTGAAGGCTCCCCACTTTTCAGTTGCTTCTGCAACAAGGGGCAGACATTGAGTTTCAGTTGGGATAAAATATAGTGTCTTGTTCTGAAATGTAGGACAGTCTAGTCCACAGGTACTCATCTGGGGTGGAGAATAAGGTGGTCTGGATAGGAGAGAAGATGGGAGGTAGGGCTGGGCCTGGATCTGAGCCAGAGGTGGGGGCTGGCAGGGAGGCAAGTTTTGAGTGAAAGGCTGGGGTGGGACCCCCGGGCAGGGCAAGACTGGGGCCTGGGAAGCACCTAAAGGTATTCTAGGTTGAATTGAAACTGAAAAGCCATGAGAAACTCCACTGCATAAAACAAAGGGTGCTTGCTGTTGAGCAGCGCTCCTAACAGCCACCAGGGACTCGCTGTGCAGAGAGGGGAGACCCCAGTAGAGCTGACTGTATTTCTGTTCCAGGTGGTCCCTCAAGACCTCGGAGTGTAAGAGCTGCTGAGGACCAGGTAGCTGCTCTAGCTGCTCTGTGTTGTCTTTCATGTTCCAGAAAGATTGAGGGGTTGTGTTGTCCTGCTCAGCACCCAGTGATTTCCACATATTCCCTAAAGTGTTCAGGTGGTAGTCTGAGCTCATTTGTTCTGAGAATGACCCATCCTTTTCTTTCTCCTTACAAGTGTTTAGTTTTACTTTCTTGGTGATTAGAAGCTCCAGCAGCTTCTGGACTTCAGGGTTGACAAATAAGGGGCTACCAGTCTCTACCTGCTTGTCTGTGGGCCCTCCCGAGGACGGGGCCCCTGGTGGCTGGTGGGACAGGTGTTCTTGCCAGGACTTACTCTGTGATGAGGTGGGGAAGAAGAAGGCCTTGGTAATCTTCCACCAGCAGGACAGGAACAAATTGTGATAGCATGCGAGGCCAAGACTCAAGATGGCTGCAGTGGTAGATGCCAAAAAAGAATTACCTGGAGGTGAGCACTTTGCCACAGTGCCAAGGGTGACTCTCTTCAAGTTGGATTGGTCTTGAGGTTCTGTTGACAGGGTGGAGGCCACAGGTAAAGAGCCCTGGGTCAGAGGAACCAGGGCAGCTGATGGGCACACGGCAGGAACATCGTCTTCTGCAGGTTCCCTGCAGGGCTGGTGGGCTGCAGCAGGCGCTGCTTTGCCCACCTCACCAAGCGGGTCTTGACAGGAGAGCTGATGGAAGCCGCCCTTGTCAGGGAGCTTGTGCAGGTGGCTGCAGGAGACATGAGGCACAAGCAGCAGCCAGGAGCCCCCAGGGCCAGGAGGGCTGGGCAGGGCAGGCAGGGGTGGGCACCTGTGGCCCCACGGCCCTCCACGGCCCCCATGCTGACTTCACAGTGCTCCTGCTGTCCCTCACCCCAGGACTTTAGACGTACGCTGTCCTCAGGGCTCCCCCTCGCATTTCAGCCCCAGGCTCCCTGCAGCCCAGGTGTCACACCATAGGCTTTGGGTGCAAGAAGAACCCAGGAGAGAAGGGAAAGATTCTTTACCTTTGCAGAAGTGAAATCAGGTCCCGAGCCTTTTCCAGCTCTTTCAGGGAATTTCTGCAAGCTGGAAATCAGCAGAGTGGGTCACGATGGTGAAGGCAAGGGCCTAGGGGGTCTTACAGGAGGCTGAGTGCAGTGTCCCTTTAAGGGGACACCATTGGGAGATTGCAGCCCAGGCACCAGCGTCCAAAGCCACATGATCCCTGACAGTGATGGCGAAGCTCACAAAAGGGTTTATCATTTACAAAGTACTTCCATATCCATTACCCCTTGCGGCCCTCATATCCTCCATGTGGGGGAGAATGGGCAGGGGTCACCTTACAGAGGAATCTAGCAAAGTTAAACAACGGTCCACGGTTGGACCTGGAGGTCCCACCTCCCAACCCAGGCGCTCTTGGTCCACTGTAGCCCACACACCCCGCTGGGCCACACCCTTTTCCAGGCCCCTTACCACTTCATTGTGCACATGGAATCTGGGAGGTATCTGGGTTCTGCTCTCCTTCCCAGGAGCCTCCCTGAGGGTTCTGTTTCTTGAGGGACAGGCCCTGCCACTGGCCTCCTCGGAGCCTGTGGAGCTGGGCCCTCAGGGCTGGGAGAGATGGGGGCTAACCCTCGGGGCACACAGGGATGAAAGGCACAACTTACCTTTCACAGCTCTCTTTTTCTCGTTAATCTTGCGTCTCCCCTTCGGCTCCATTTGATGCTGAGAGACAGAACAAATGAGGACCTGGGACCCAATTCTCACTCTCTCCTCTCTAGCCAAGCCTCAGACACTCAGTGTCCATAACATAATATGACTTTCTACGTTTAACTAACAGAGCTCTGTGGTTTTTCTTTCCTTTCACTCATTTTTAAAGAGGATAAAAATATTTTCGTTTTCCTTCTCTGAAGAACATAAAGAAGGATTTTCAATGTGCGATTCACCCTGGATTTCTTTCATCACTGTTCCTCTGCTCAAGAAACACAGACATTCTCTGAACTACGGATTCATCTGGATTTCTTTCGTCACTGTTCCTCTGCTCAAGAAACACAGACATTCTCTGAACTACGGATTCATCTGAGCTCCAGCAGGTGGGTCGCGGATTCATCTGAGCTCCAGCAGGTGGGTCGCTGCTTCCCAAGGCCAGGGCCACTCCAGCGCCAGCTCTGAGGCTCTCAGGGCCTCAGCACTGCCAGCAGATCAGCCCTCATCCGAGACACCTGTTCACAGCTGGTGATCCAGTGCTCATGGGCCTGTCCTCTGGCTGAGATTGAACTCGGTATCCAGTGCTCGACCTCCGGTCACTGTGTGTGAGACTTGCCCTGGAGCCCTCTACCATACCTGGGCAACTGGTCTGAGACCTTTGGATAGAAATCCTAGTGTTCACTCTATCCCCTGCCCAGGCTGGCTTGTGTACTTACAGGGATGATGTTCTATACTTGAGAATAGATGTCCTATTCTTTCCCATTTCAGGAGTCTGTGTAGTTGACTGAGAAAAGTGGAAATAACAATAGAAAAGAAGAGAGAATCATGTGCTTGTGGGTCTGGCCCAAGGGTTCCTTACCTTCCTGATGTTTTCATGTTTCCTGGGAGGTGGTGAAGATACATTATTCTCAAGGTAGCGGAGTAACAGGAAAAAGAGCCCCAGTCCCCACAGGAAGGCTAGGATGATGTCACTCACACAGAGAGTGCAACTGGAGTACTGCCAAGTATCAAAAGTGCTTTTCGGAGGAAAGAGAGCATTCTCCATTATCTGAATCACACAGCTGCCAGCAGGCAACTGAGCACAGGGCATGTACTTGGAGACTAAAGCCCTAGGCCTACATCATAGAGCTGTGGTTTGGTCACAAAGGGCTCCTGAGGGTGTGGGAGGGAGTCATAGAGGAGGAGGCTGTACCACGGCCCCTCCCTAAACATCTGCCCCACAGCTCTATCCCTCCACCCTCATGGGTCTTCTAGACCTTAGTCAATTTTCTATTCATTCCACCTGGAAATCACATTTTTCCTGGTTCCTCAGATCTCTTGGGGATCTCGGCTTGAACCCACCATTTTCATAGCCTTTGAAACTCTGAAATTCTCCCAGGATTTTGGCCGTTTCGCAGTGATTTATACTCTCAGAATCTCCTTTGTTCACAATTCCATCGTTTTTTCATCTCGCATATTTACATTTAAGTTGTATCAATACTTTCTCAGCAAATTTCAATTATACAATACAGTATTATCAACTCTGGTTACCATGTTGTACATTAGATCCTAAGACTTTCATCTCATACAAAGTTTGTACCCTGTTGCCACCCTCTCCTTATTTCCCCCAACCCTAGCCCTTGGCAAACATTCCTCTGTTTCTATGAGTTTGACTTTTTTTTTTTTGTAGATTCTGCATATAATTGATAATAGGCAGTATTTGCCTTCTCTGTCTGGCTTTCTCTTAGCATGATGTCCTCTAGATTCATCCGCATTGTTGCAAATATGAACACCACTTTTCCCATGTAAGTTTTTTACTTTCATCAACCCAGAAATAGAACTTTTTTTATACTTAATTTTGAATATTTAATTTGTTATAGTTTCCATCCACCTTTGCCAACTTCACTCAGAATAATTAACACAAAAATTCAAACTAATGATTATTATTTCAAATTTACAAAACCAAGTATAATAAAAAGATAAGTAATTAAACTTCTAAGTGATATGTTTTGTGTTAGTAACATTTTATACTTCTGAAGTTAGAAAAGCCTCACAAAGACTGTACACACACACACACACACACACACACACACACACACACACATTTCGACAGACCAATGCAGTATATTCAAATCCAAAAATTAAGCATGTCCTCATTTTCTCTAAATCTTTTGTATATTGTCTTGACCACATTTCTTCTCACTCTGCCCGAAATAGACAGTCTCCATTCTCCAGAGTTTAGAAACATGTGTGGAACTCCCAGAAGTCAGAAATGGGTTAGGTGAGCTTAGGTTCTAATCTTTAGACACTGGGACTGGAGGACCAAGGCCTGGGTTAAAGTCATCTACAGTAGCCTTTTATGATATCCCTAGGGTGTTCTACACATTTTCTTTTTCAGAATATACCTTGCCTTCGCCCTCCTACCCTACCCTCTCCAGACCATGGAGCTTCGAGTCTTGCCTGTACCTTATAGAGAGGGCACTTTGAGTCTTATAGGAAATCCCCTATAACATCATTGGACATCCCTTTTGGCAGGTGGAATTGGGTATTCACTTAGGGATTGTACTTTTTAATCACTACCTGGTTAGTTTTTCTTAATATGTGAAATATTTATTTGGCTATACTGTCATGAATGTACATGTTCAAGAACACATCTTTAGCATCTACTGTTGCTTTTATTACAGGCTCTTCACCCTTTATGATATTGTCACTGGGGCATGACAGTCCTCAGTGTGAACAACTAGGGTACCTGAGGAGCATGGAGGTCCCTAATTTAGACAACTAGAATCAATGGAGATCATGGTGGGTCCTGATTTCTGCTTCATTTGCAGGCGGACATATGGATGACTAATTGAGAGGGAGAAAATCCTGGGAGGCAGACTCTTGTGGGGTGTTCCCTTCAGGAACCCCTGCAGGCTCTCATGGTGAGGATGGAGAGAGGTGCCCTGGTGGCTCTGGGGGGGGGGGGACGAAGGGGTGGCAATAGAGCTTTCTGTGTAGCAGAATCTTACTCTCCAGAGAAAGGACTTGGCCAGAGTGCGATTCTGAAATCTCATCCCAGCTAGAGGAAATAAATTCTCCCCCAGTTCAGCCTTCTACATCCTTCCTTTCTCATGTGATGCGGTGTGTTGGGGGAACATATCAGCAGGGGATAGGGCTTCAAGGAGATGCTGCAGCCAAGGCAAGGAGTAGGGGCAGAGGAAAGAGCCATATCCCTGGGGAGAGTCAGAAACACTTGTGAAGGCCACACCCTCAAACAGAGGCCCACTAGAGACTGGGATTTACTGCAAGATTATAGAATGTTTTCCCTCCCTCACAGTTGACCATCACACCTGCAGGCCTCCAGGATAGTTAAGAGTAGATCACTGCCAAAAGAACTGCAAGACAGAGACTCAAGCTGAGCAACAGTACTTAGGGAAGCCCCAACATCAAGATGAGAGACAAGGGACTTCCCTGGTGGTCCAGTGGTTAAGACTCTGTGCTCCCAATTCAGGGGGCCCAGGTTTGATCCCTGGTCAGGGAATCAAATGATGAATTTGATTTGATTTGAATCAAATGATGAATGCCACAACTAAGACCCGGCTCAGCCAAATAAGTAAATATTAAAAAAAAAAGAAAAAAGAGGAGAGACAAAAACAAGGACATTAGAGGAATTTGAAGCCTTTGGCATCTATGTTACCACAAACATTAAAAACAGAACAACTGACAAAGATCAGAAAATTATATCTACATAAAGGAGGAATTTCCAAGGAGAAATGAATGCTGGTAAAATGAAATCCTTGAGTTTTCCTCTTCTTAATCAATCTAAAAAATAACTTTTTATCAGCCCTGGTGGCCTAATGGATAACATATAACTGTTTTAAGGGAGAGTAGTAACAATGTGTTAAGGAATTATGGCACATGGATAAGTGAAATTAATGACAGCCACGTCACAAGGATGGGAGAAAAGAATTGGGAATACTATGTTATAAAGTTCCTGAACCCATGAAGTGGTGTGGTGTTATTTCAAGGTGGGAGTAGTTTATTTCAAAAATGCATATTGTAAACTCTAAGGAAACCATAAAAAATTTAAGAAGTATAACTTACACTCTTAAATAAGGAGATAAAATGGAAACATTAGGGGAAACTGGGAACTGGGTACAAGGAACAGTCTGTACTATTTTTGCAACTTTGCTGTTATTCTAAAATTATTCCCTAAGTAGTAGTTTAATATGCTCCTTAAGTGTACTTGCTTAATTATGAAACTATCTCAAATAAATTAATGGTGCATCTCTTGCCCTCAGTTCCGAATTTTTGAAAAGTAAAAAATCCTGGAAAAATTAGCACATTTAAGTCAGTTCTCCACCCCACTCCAGGTGATTCTCTCCACATTGTCCCTCATTTGGCTATATAAATTATTTAGTTCTTTTTAGGATGCTAATACAGCTGTCACTATAGCTACGTATGCCCCATTAATGTATGTAACAAAATATGCCCACATAGATTGCTGGATATATATGCCCTTATTCATGTTTTCAAAGACAAAAAATAAGTAAGAGGATTGATTTTATTCAGGCTTTTGCAATAAGAAGATCAGAATGTCTTGCAGGGTGGTTTTTGCCTTAGACTTTTTTAGGGAAAGTAGGAAAGTTACAGGTGGGGCTGATTTACAATTGGAATTATTTTGCAATTAGGTGAAGTCTCAGTCAGTTAGATGAACAGGAAGGTTCATCTCTGTGTCTGGCTAGTTTTAGAAGGACACCCAGTTCTGAGCTCAGCTAATATTTCATGAAACAAAGAAAGGGAAGTTGAGAGATCAGTGTCTGGTCTTATCAGCAGGTTAAGGCAAAAGGGGAAAAGTTGGTGTTTCCCTGGTCACAGATAAACAAGGGAGTGATCTCCAGGTTTTAGGGGTATCCTGAGAAGGCCTGGGTAGCAAATCTTATCTTAAGTGGGGTGGTTCTTTGTGGTACACAAAAGGTGGAGGATTTCAGAAAACAGAGGATAAGGTGATTTCTTAACTGTTGCTATTTTCTGAGATCACAAATCACAGGTAAAATTCAAAACTGTTGGGCCTCAGTTTTGTTCATGACCAAGAAATGTCATTCATTGTTGAACAACACAGAGACAATCATAAACCTTTGAGTGGGTCAAATCTGGGTCTAAGGAATAATCTCTTGAAGACTCTTGTTTGGCGTTGTTCCTGCAAAATCATTTGAACAATTGTTGAGAGGAAGTGGAAAAGGTGAGTGTTTTAGAGTTCTGGAGATCAGGCGTCTTAAAAGAGGGATTCTAAAATGAAGAAGAGAAGTATTAACGTAAAATATTATAGTAAGTAAAAAGTCTGTACCCTCTCTTTTCCATGTGAAAATGAGAAGCAAAATCATATCAACTTAAAATTATGTTTAGTAATGAATTTTCAGGATTTTAGCTTATTTAAAAATGTATAGGTATCTAAAGGATACTATTATTTAACTCAGTTTAGCATAAGTCTAATGTTTTAAGTTACCTAAAGATCTTGGAAACTATCTTCATACCACAAAGCATAAGCACTGTTAAGATAAGATTGGTTTGAATAATGATTCAATTTGGTTAAACAAAAATTTACATTTTTCATAATCTGAAACATCTGGTAGATACAATGCTAGTTTATTCAATCAGAAAAATTTTATAAGTTTAGGAAGAGCATATCCAGGTAGAATAAAAATGTATGATGTTGAAAACATAGCTGTTTTTATTAAACCAATAATATTAAACTAGTCTTTTTTGACAAAGATTTGCCTTAATTATGTAAACTTGAATTTTAAAAACTTTTTAGTTAGTTTCCATAAGAATACTTTTTTAAGCATATGAAAATATCAGAAGTTCAGTTTCCTTAATTTCTGGTAATTTTAGAACTATTTATGTGTGTTTGTTTATGTTTAAGCTAATCAAAACAGAATTCTCTTTAAGAAATTTCATAGTGCAATTTTGTAATACCATCCAAAGGTAGAAACTTATTACACATTCATAGACAAAAATACATACAGACAGACACAGATAGAGAGCTTCAAGTCTACAACTTTAGCCATGGGTTGGACAAAAGCACAGAGATACTAATACATGATCCCTGGGCCATGTAAAAGAGTTAGCTTTCATCCTTGTCCCACCAATACTTGTAAAAGAGATCTTCAAGATTCCCTTTGTCCTGATGTGTAATCTAATGGATGCTGTGTAGTAAATTTTCGGCAAGTAACCAAGAAGAGACCAAGTGGCCATCTGGGTGTCTCCAAAATCCATCTGAGTGGCAAAACATCCAGCTTGTTTCCAATGAGATTTTTCAGCCTAGGTTTTAGCAGGCTGTTGTGCCGTAGGTTCCTTAAGTAGAGTTTCCCATCTCTAAAAAAGGTTGAGCAAGGGGAAGTATGTAGGTGGCAGAGGACAGATTTTCTTGGGAAGTGGCTATGTTAACATTTTTGTCAGTCAGGTAGTTTCCTTGGCTTTGGGAGTTATGGCTTCCAGTGTGAGCTTTGATTTTGAGAATAGCTAATTATTTGGTTTGCAGTGTCTTCTAATAGGTCAGTGACTTGTGTTCCGTTTTTGATGGGTATTCCTGCAACTGTCATTGAACACTCTCTGTTTCCATTAAAGGGGGCTTAGGGGTCTTGACAGAAGCAAAAGAAAGTCGGGTGGTCAGTGAGAGCAATTCAGGGGCAAAGGTGCCTAGGCAGAGTCAGGGGCCCAGAAGGTAAGGCCATTGGGAGAGCAAAGAATACTGTTTTCCAACTGGAAAGTTATTCTCTTCCCAGAAAGTTTACTGCAATTTTGGGGCTAATGCTGGGTAAATCATGCCAGGTAGTAAAAAGTTCTAGTGAGACAGAAAGAGGTTTAGATAAAGGCAGGTCACACACAGCATAAATGTATGTCAGTTCTAGAGTTCTCTGCGCCTCCTTGGGCCGCATGGCTTCCATTAGAGAGACCTCCTGCAGGAATGCAACTTTCTATTCTCCCGCACAGATGGCCAACCTGCTACTGCATGCTGAACCCTTGCTCTGACTGACTAATTTTTCTTCTCCACTTACTTCTGCTTTTAGTTAGTGAGCCAATTCACCCCATTTCCTATTGTAAATTAGATAAACCAAACATCAGAAACAAAGAGAGGGATAAAGAACCAGATTCTTGGTTAAGCTTGGCCTCTTTTATGTGTATCCAGTTGTTGTGTTTTTCTGCTTTAATGGGATGTGGTATTAATAAGAATAAAGTCAATGAGGCAAACAAGTCTGAGGGGTCTGAACATCACATAATAAACACTGTAGGAGGGCTGGTTTCCATAGTTGTATGTCAGCATCACTAGGCACAGAACATTCTAGAGACACCTGAGTGGTTTGGGACCACTGGGTCAGGGATAGCAATTCTTGTGTGAGGAATTACAAATAAATAATTAGCATGTGTTCATGCAGAAGAAACCCTATTCACAGTAAACCAATTAAGGGTGCCTGAGGATAGGAGCACAATAGAGAATCACTGTACTTACAGTTAAATAGAAAAAGGGGACTACAGAATATGCCTCTATATTGGTTTAATTTGTAAATTAAAAAAAATATTGTGAGGTTTTATTTGAATAAAGAAAATGATATATTCAAATACATATATATGTTTCACATATATCTATAAAGACATATAATGAAATATTATTTATCCATAACAAAGAATGATATCCTGCCATTTGCATGAACCTGGAGGACATTATGCTAAGTGAAATGAGCCAGACACAAATAGGTAAATGCTGTGTGATTTCACTTACATCTGGAATCTGAAAAAGTTGAACTCATAAAGCCAGAGAGTAGAATGGTAGTTTCCAGAGGATTGGACGTGGACAAAATGGGGAGAAGCTGGTCAAAGGGTACAAACTTCCAGTTATAAGATGAACGAGTTCTGGGGATCTAACGTACAGCCTAGTGACTATAGTTAATACTATGTATATATAGTATATAGATATAGTATAGTATCAAGTACATGTATACTTGAAATTCACTAAGAAAAGCTAACTATGTGAGGTAATGGATGTGTTCATTAACTTGATTGTGGGAATCATTTCACAGTACATATGTATATTAAATCATCACATATGGCATTTAAAAAAATCACGTGTACAGCCTAAATATATACAATTTTAATTTGTCATTCATACCTCAATAAACTGGAAAAAATACTGAAAAAAATAGTGGAAAGATAAGCCACAGACTGTGAGAAGATATCTGCCATTCATATCTGATAAAGAACTTATAGCCAGGATATGTAAAGAACTCTTAAAAACTCAATAAGAAGAAGACAAAATAATTCAATTTAAAAATGGACGAAAGATTTGAATAGACATTTCCCCTAAAGAAGGTATACAAATGGTGAATGCCACATGAAGAGACGTTCGATATCATTAGCTATTAGGGAAATGCAAATTAAAACCCCAGTCACATCCACAAGAATGGCTAACAATGAAGAGAAAGAAGATAAATATTGGTGAGGATGTGGGGAGGAACATTGCTGGCAGGAATGTAAAATGGTACAGCCACTTTGGAAACCAGCTCAGCACTTTCTTAAATTGTTAAACAGAAATTTACCACATGTCCTAGCAAAATTCCACTAGTAGGTAACTACTCAAGAGAAATGAAAACATTATGTCTACAGAAAGACTCAACACATGACTGTTCCTGGCAGAATTATTCATAATAACCAAAAAGTGAAGCAACCCAAATACCCATCAAAAGCTGGGTAAATAAAATGTATAAGTAGTTAATTAAACCTGTGATAATAATAGCAAAAAGGCCCAAGGGGAGAAAACAGTACACTGCTGTAAGGTTCTTATACTACCTGTGAAGTGGTATAATAAAAGCTGAAGATAGGCTGTAATAAGTAAAAATGTATATTTGAAACCCTGAAGCTACAGCTAAAACAACACAACGAATCACAACCGGTAAATTCTATGTTCCAGGTGATGCTACCCACTGAGTTATAACAAACCTGCCAATATCTAACAAAAGGTAAAGTAAAAGATAAGAGATTTTTATACCTGCTTTCACTTGGCTTTTTAGTTATCTGAATTCATTGACATAATATATGTCTTGTGTGAAGAAGATGGCAGAGAATAGTATTGAGAGTTGTATTCTGCTCTCTGTTTTTATGTTTTCAAGGAACTATTTAACCTTTACCTTCTCCAATCTTAGGCAAAATTGCAACACTTTGCTCTCTATCTCCACACAATTAGCCTTTCATGTACATTAACCAAACAAGATTATTTACTATAACACTATTTGATAACCATAATTCAATGTGTTTTAAAATGAGGTATGCTCTGCAGAAAGAAGAGTCAATAATGCTTCCCAGGTGAGAAACTAAGAAGTATGAATAATGATTGTAGGACTCATGTGGCTTTGTTATTACAAGGTTTATAAAGCTAAAGCTCCCCAAAGAGTTTACATGCTTTAAAACCCTGAACTGTAGTCAATCTGAACTTGTTTAGATTGCACATCTTTATTCAGAGTGTTAAAATGTACATAGATACCTTTGAAATATACTCACAGTGAAAACTCAACATTCAAAACTATGTTGCAGTTTTTACTTCACTCCTCCCCATACTCTCTGAGGTTTTTTCGTTCTCCTAAAATCTGGGCATTGTCAATCCCTGAATGAATAAAATAATTTTTTCAAGTCAGGTGCCCTTTGGGAAATCACATCTAAATTAATCGAGCAAAATGTTGTAGAAAAACGTTCCATAAGGAAAACTTTTGAGATACACAGAAAACCTCTGTCTAAGCCATGTAAAAACTAACCAGAATAGCCAAGAAGTTTGGGAGTTGGAAATAAAAAGACATACACCACAACACATGCACAAATATACATCTCAATATTTTCTTGTTTTCTATTTATAATCAGAGTAAAAAAATGTCACTAGGGCTTCCCTGGTGGTGCAGTGGTTGAGAATCTGCCTGCCAATGCAGGGGACACGGGTTCGAGCCCTGGTCTGGGAAGATCCCACATGCCCTGGAGCAGCTAGGCCCGTGAGCCACAACTACTAAGCCTGTGCATCTGGAGCCTGTGCTCCGCAACGAGAGGCTGCGATAGTGAGAGGCCCGCGCACCATGATGAAGAGTGGCCCTCACTTGCCACAACTAGAGAAAGCCCTCGTACAGAAATGAAGACCCAACACAGCCAAAAATTAAAAAAAAAAAAAAAAAAAGAATTGTCACTAAATGGTTATGAAGGAATTTTAAAATAAATCTGATGTTATAACTATTGAGATAAATTAGTAAATCAAACTGAACCAAAAACAAATGTGTTTATGGGGGCAGGGGGCAGGCTCATTCAAGGAATGGTTTTGGAGAATTAAAAATATAAACTAAATGGAATATTCTTTATTGAAAAGTATTGTGAGGTTTTAATTTGTTTATAAACAAAGTCCTTTAAAATAATCTCTTGAGCCAAATAATTCCTATTTCCCTTCAATATCATTAGGAAAACCAGTGAGCTATTCTTATACATGGTAATTAATAAGTCAGCATATTGATTAGAAACCCAGATGTATTTATCATATTTCATTGTTATACAGACATCAAAGACTGTAAGCATCTTGTTATAGCAAATTTGATATATTTTATTTCTAAGTGGCAGCTAAGGAAGTACATTTTCCAACTCACCCTTCAAAAGAACCTACTGTGAGGAGTGTGAGAAAGTGACAGCCTCCAGCTTCTGTGCCTCTGGACCTTTGGGACCTCCAACAGCCTTTACACTGAGGCTATGCTCTCCCCAGGCTGCTCCCAGCCAATGTTTGGGTAATGGAATAGGGCCCTCCCTGCCCTGTGTGGGATTACCATAGCTGGCAGCCTTTGCTCCGGGACTCCCTATACGTGTAGCCAAGACTTTCTCAGAGTTGCATTGAAGTCTGAGGCTCTTCTTCCACAATCCTCCCTCCTTCCCTGTCTCCTTTCATGGGTGTCAGATCTGCAGGGCAGTTTGAATGCTTTTCCCTCCTACTCCTGCTCCATCACTTCTTTATCCTCCACAGGTGTTTCCCCAGCAGATCACTTACATGTCTGATTTCATCTTGGCATCTGCTTGCAAGAGAACCCTAAGTGATCCACTAAGAAAAATTTCCTTTGGGCTCCTCTAGACTCCACTTGATCAACAGCAAGTGAATCCTTTTCTAGGAATTAATGGCGACACTCAACTCAGCTTGACATTCAAGGTAGGAAAGCAAGGATTATTTTTCACTCCAGAAAATGAATGACCCATTGGGACTGCAGATAATAAAACTTGGGGAATAATAAGAGGCATCTCCAAAGGACTGGAAGTGCTTCATCTAGATTTAACACAGACAGGGCATTGTCCTATAAAACCACACAGATCTTAAATTCAATAGATCAAAATTTGTTTAAATTGTGTAAATCTAGAAAGATCTTAATTGTTCTTTTAAGTTTAAAATATTTGCATAATTCATGACAGGTTAATTTTTTTCAAGGATTTTAAAAAATTTGTTTTCACATGTGATTCTTTTTATAATGCAAAGTAATTCAGATCCTAATTAAGAGAATAAATAGGCACCATGTATGGCTCCCTCCACACCCCCTTTTCATACCCAAAGCTCTGTTTTCTCTTCAACACCATCTGTTTAAATCTCCCAGTCTAGCTGAGATCCTTCTGGCCTGTTCTCTAACTCATCAACTAAAAATACTTAGTTTCAGCACTTAAAAGGAAAGACTGTTCTGCCTCTTCTTAGAGCTGGAACCCACTTGTTCTGCCCTGCAGCCCCCTGCCCCTACCTCACTACCTGGCTCACCCCATCTTGTCACTTGTTTCTAACACTGATGACCCTCCATGGGGAGCTCTCTCCCCTGATCCTTCTTCCGAAGTAACCCCTTTCCATCTTTTTCTCCTTGACTTGTTTATTTTTCATGGCATTTATTAATAACTAAAATTATTTTTCTTTGTCTGCTGCCTTAGTAATTAAGGAAATGTAAATTAAAACACAGTGAGATACCATTTCCTGAACAACACCAAATTGGACACATTTAAAAAAGGTGACATTGTCTTTAAACTGCTTGTAGGGATGTAAATTGTTACAACCACCTTGGAAAACAGTTTCTCATAATTTAGTAGGTGTGAATGTGTAAACATTTTGACACAGCAATTGCACTGTATATAACCTAGAGAAATTCCAGCTCCTTTATATAGAAAACTCATTTAAGAATAGTCATAGCTGTTTTTATTGTAATATCAAAAATGGGGGAAAAACAATCCAATCAATTGGAATAGATGCATTTGCTTAATATAAATTTATAAGGGATACAATAAAGCAATGACAATAGACTACAGTAAAATTTTCATAATAATGAATATTATAACACTGAGCAAAAAAGCTAGTTGCAGAATACATACAGTATGATTCCATTTTTTTAGAGTTCAAAATATGCAAGTCAAAGCAATATCTTATTTAGCAGTATATTCATATTGATGAAACTGTAAAGAAAAACAGTGGAAATAACAAACAGGTTAGGATTAAAGAAGGACCAACAGAGGCCTTCAAAGATATGGGTAAGTTTTCTTTTTAGGAAGAGTGGTTACACATGAGTGTTCATTTATTTTTATTCTTTACATCTTCTGCATAACTTTCACACATTATTTTGCAAGTTTTAAAAGACAAATCAAAACAATAATGTCAACAAACAATTGGGGAAAAGGAATATAGCAATAGCAACAAGAAAAAGTGAGCCCTGTCTGCTAGAAAGTATTACAGAGGACACAGAAAAACACTTTCAAATGGGTTCTTTGTACACCAGAGGAAAGCTTTGTTTCACAACATCTTAATGATTTCAGTGAGGTTCCTAGCTTTTGAAACAGTGATTCTCTGTTCCCTCCCGCTACCTTGTTTATGACAAGGTGGATTCAACTAAGATACTTCTGACAGCTTTTAAACCTAAAACGCAATATAGAACTCTATTTCTTCTTTGACACATGCCACTTACATCTTTTTTTGGAGTTGGACTGTAGTTGTTTCATAGATGTGGGTCTTATGCCATGATCTGACCACACCCAGTCCCTGGTGTGCCACTGCAAAGCCTCTTAGGATCAGGAGACCCTCACAAATGGAAAAACTGAATTCACAATGGGACGTCAGATCAAATGTGTATGACATCAGTCTAGTGGCTTTCTGAGTTAACCGACCCTGGGGTATATACACGGTAGCCATAAAAGGTACTTTTAAGGAGATTAAAATGTACACTACTGAAAAAGATCAAAATTAAAATAAATAACTGTCTTCATAGAAATTTAAATACCATTTTTACACATAGATTGTTTTGTTTGTGTAGTTGTAACAAAATAATCCTGAAGATGCATAACATGTTCTGTTTTGTAAGACAACTGTGAAGATTGTAGGTATTTATATTGAGTAGTGAGAATGATAGCATTTTACAACTGGCTTTGACATCTCTCATCTCACACACTGGATAAAAAAACTGATGATCAGAGAGATTAAGTAATTTCTCTTCAGTCAGGCACTGAGCTGGGACCAGAACCCAGGTCCTCCTGACTCGGGGGTGGTTCCTCCTTTCACCATCCAGCCCTGTCTGAAAAGGTTTACAGTCCATGGCAGTATCATATAGTGTATCTCATACCACCTTATTCTCTGTGATTAACACTGTTATTTATGAAGCTTACTCAGTGGTCCAGGATGCAACTTCCCATAATCTATGAGTGCTTCTACATCATTTAGCCACATCCGCAAGACAGTAAACTAAGGACTTTCCCCAAACTCTAGGCCGTAGTAGTAGATATCCCAGGCAGTAAAACATGTCCTGGAATAAAGAAATTCTTATGATTCATACCAGACTGCTGTAGCCCTGTTGGATTCCCTACAGCTTTAAATTTCGTATTCTTTTTTTTTGTTTTTTGTGATACGTGGGCCTCCCACTGTTGTGGCCTCTCCCGCTGCGGAGCACAGGCTCCGGATGCGCAGGCTCAGCGGCCATGGCTCACGGGCCCAGCTGCTCCGTGGCATGTGGGATCCTCCCAGACTGGGGCACGAACCCGTGTCCCCTGCATCGGCAGGTGGACTCTCAACCACTGCGCCACCAGGGAAGCCCCAAATTTTGTATTCTTAATGCAAGACTCTGCACAAAGCAGTTTAGAAAACAATGTAAACTAAGTAAACTAAGACAGTGGTTTTGTTTTCTCCCATTTCCTACTTATTGAATGTTCTTGCTGCAAATAAATCAGATCTCTTTATTTTCCTATGAAACATCCAGTGCTATGCAAGAATGTTGGAATCAGATGATTCCAGTGTGTCTGACATCTTGTTGTTGGTGTCCGTTGAGTGTCTTTGTCCTTTCTCATATATGTTGTGATCATCTTGGTTCTTACTATAAGTGATTCTCAATAAAAACCTGGGTGTTTTGAGTATTACATTATGAGATTCTGGATATTATATAAATTTTCTGTTTGACTTGCCTCTTCTGACACCACTCTAGCAGCAGATGACAAGCCATCTCATTACTGCCTGGTGGAAATGGGGGTCCAGGTCATGGTCTCCAGGTTTTGGATTTGTCTCTGTTCTCACCCAGGGAGCGAGGGGTTCCTTGTTACTGCTCAGTGGGGTTGGGAGTTCTGGCTCCCACTGGATCTTCACTGATACCCCCTGCTGGGAGGGGCATGGGTGCCTTATTCCTGCGCCTCCTTTTGCCTAACCTGACATCACGGAAGAGCCTCATTACCTTTGGATGGTGGTGAGAGTCCTGACTCTGAAACCACCTCTGCAGGGAGGGGTCAGTGTGCCTTGTTCTTGCTGGGTGGAAGTGGAAGTCCAGGGTCTCTGTGGTCTTCAGGGACACTGTTGAGATGGTCACTCATTACCACCGGCATTACCACCTGCTGAGGATGAATATCCTGGCTCCTTATGTTACAGAATTAAGTCGTATGGACCTTGTTCAGGCCCAGCTCAGCAGGGGAGGGTTCTTTTTTTTCGAGTAGGTGAATAACGAGAGATCCACACAGCACAAGCCTTATTCAATGGGCAAAAAAAAAAAAAAGGAGAAGCAGGAAGTAAGTTCATGGATCAACTTCTCACCCACCTGGTGAAAGTGATTTAACTGTAAAGAGTAAAGACAAAGGGAAGAGGAGTGAGGCAGAGGATGGGAAGGCACATGCCTTAGTTAACCAGGGAAGGGGCAGGGCTTTTTTGAGGGAGTGGGATACTACCCCCTTTATATACATTTTTGGTCCTTAATGTCTGGTTCTGGCCACCAGTAGGTGTGTCATTTAATATGCTAATGTAGTAAAATCAACATATAATGAGACTCAGGGTCAGTTGGAGGTCAGATTCATTGCCATCTTGGTCTCAAGCGGTTCCATCTGTTTCTTTTTTTTCTTTTTTTTGTGTGTGTATCTTCCTTTCTTATCTGTGGACCCTTTAGCTTAAGGATTTATGTTCACTCCTGCTAAAGGTTGGTGGGGGGAGGGTTAGAGGGTTGTGAGCAAGGACACTCCTACTAAAGTTGGGGGTGGATGGGTTTTGAGCAAAGATCTGGAGCGACTCTGGCAATACCTTTTCAGGCCTTCTCTGACGCCCAGGGACTGGAGGAGTCAGTACTGGGTTGCCTTATTGCAGACTGGCAGGGGTGGAAGTCTAGACTCCCAAATTGGACTTTGCTGGTAGGGTTGGGGAGGGAGCTGTAGTTTTTCTGTGGTGTTTGGATGGAGTAGAACAGTTACTGCCTAAAAGTTTTCTGTATCTTTAGGCCTCATGTATTCTGGTCCGTTAGCTAGAGAGGACAGGCTTTTATTTTACTTTGTACACTATTTTGCCTTTTCCTATTGGCATTTATGGGTGCTGACTTCTCCAGACCCAAGTCTGGAATATTAGATGCAAAAAGGGAAAAACCCAGGCAACTCACTGTCACCTATAAAATTCTAACACTTTACCAATTCCAAAAGAATATGACCCAACTATTACCTGCATTTCACAGTGATTTTTCAATACAGAAATATTTTTATCAGTAGAATCAGATTTATTCTGCATACCTACCACCTCTTATTCACCACGTAACACCTATTTGGGGGACAATTTCTATTTATCAGCTACTAAAAACCATCTTAGATATTCCAAATGTTGCTATCTCAATCAGCAATATATCATTTGTTAATAGCCCAATGGCCAACAGCAAATGTATATAAATCATGGCTTGCATCCATTTGTAATTCACTAGAAATGCAGAAAGAATTTGGGAAAAAAAAAGTATTCAACTAGGTAGAGGTCATGGTAGATACTTTAAAGACTAGAAAATAAATCACTAGTTCTTAAGCATATGTCAGAATTACATAAATTTAAAGAAGAAAGACTGACAATTTGGAGAATAGTAACATGAGCAGTCACGTGTAGGAGGCCGAGAGCATAGCATGAGTGAGGGGACAGGGGCCTCCCTGTCTCTGGTGGGAAAGACATGTGCAGGGACCACTAGGCACACAGGATAAACAGAGGTAGGCAAGAGCATGGCAGGTTTTAGGAGACAGACATCAGCATTTTAAGGGGATTTCAAAGGTGAAGGAAACTGTTGACTATTGGAAATGAGGAAAAGGGAAGAGATCAGTTATTGGGAATAAGTGAATCTAGATACTCTAAAGGTAGTAGATGATGAGACTGAGGTCAGCAGCAAGGTTAGTTTGAGGCAGAAGATTCTTGAAGGAGGAGGTAGATGGAGTCTGGAAATAAAAGCTGAGGAAGAGGCAGGAAGCAGCCTACTGAACGGCCTTTCCAGAGGCTCTTCTCTGAAATGTTACCCAAAGCCTCCTTCCTCAGTCCAGTGGCACTCCCCCAGGCCTGGCCCTCACCGACCTTCTCGTGACATCCTCCTCCCAGTGGATTAAAGGTAAATATAATCATCATACTTAGGGCAATAGAATAAAGGGAATGAGTATGAAGAAAGAGGCAGACGTCCCTATCCTAGAAATCCACGAGAAAGGGACCATCTCTGACCACATAACACAGGGAGGACTGAACTTTGGGGAGAAGAGAGAGGTGGATTAAAGATGTCTTAAATTGAAGGAGAAAGCCAAATTCCCAGGTCAGGGCATATGGCACATCCACCTTAGAGGCCCTGGAAACCCCTTCATGACTGAATTGAAAGATATTAAATTGGGTAGGTAGATAGGAAGATGCCAGGCTGATCCTGGGGATCACCAAATCCCCTTCCCACCTAGGCCCTCCTCTTTTGATAATTCATTTTTCCAGTTCACAGTTTTATTTGCTAGAAAAAGTTACTCTTGCTGCACAGATTTAAAAAAAAAAAAAAGCCAAAATGTTTCCAGAAATGCAAAGAACTTTTCAGAGGGGCTCACAGCCTCACTGGGGAAGAAGGGAAATTTTGTTTCAATACTTCTTTTCCTTCCAAAACTCCTCACACAGTCTTCTCTGAGTCCTGAACCATCAGACCTAGTCCTCCCCCACATGGCCACACAAAGCAATGCCCTCCATATCCTTGAACTCAAGGTGGGGATGTACCAACCCCCATCCTTATTCTCTCCAATCTCAAATCCTCCAAAACCTGGGGACCAGGAAAGGTCCCAGGCAGTAACACTTCTCTCAACAGAGGCAAAGAAATATTAATAAAAACAAAAAGAAAGAAAGAAAGAAAGACTTATTGCTTTTTCTGTTAGATGCATGATCTCATTGCTTAACTGTACCTAATGAGGCCTAATTCTTCCTTCTAAATCTGGCCTCTCAGTCAGCAACAGATTTCACCAGTCCCACTGTGTATCCTGATGATGATAACCAAATGTCATTCTTGAAAACACGTGGAACTTTTGACTATTTTCTAGTGCAGGAATTTTGCCACCAGATTTCTAAAATACATAGTGAAACTGGTTTAAACACTAAACTTGAATAATTGATCTTAGGTTATGAATACAAATTATGAATAACCATAATATTATGAATAACCACAAATTATGAATAATCATAAGTCCAGTTTGGTTTACTAACATCTAATCCTCAGCAGAATGGAAAATGAAAAGCTATAGCATTCTCTATTACATTTGCTATCAAATTTTAGCCAGTCTTGGAGACTCTCTTGGTTCTAGGACAAGGCCACATTTTGAAAGCAAATTCTTTAGAGTAGTGTTTCTCAAACTTCAGAGAATGTAAGAATCACTAGGAGGACCCCCCCAGACCCAGAGATTCTGATCCAGTATTTTGGGACTAGGGGGAGGGAATTTGCTTTTCTAATACAAGATGTTGTTGATGCTGCAGTCATCAGCACATTTTGAGTCGCACTGCCTTGAAAGATTCCCTGTTTATTTCCATTTTCATCATTGCTGTGTTCTCCATACCTAGTAGCTTAGAACCATTCATTATTATATAACTGAAGAGAGGTAAGTTATAAGAAATTTTGCTCCCTTTAATTGCTTGATTTTGAATTGCGTCCTTTGCTAAGTAAGCTACCACTGAACCAAGAATATAAAATAAACCCCTAAATTCTAGTAGTTAGAACATCAAGTATTAAGAATGTGCAGTTTGAATGAGCAAGACATCCTTGGTCCCTCAATGCAGCCCTCAAGTAAAACAGTGCCAGGAACTGTTTTGATTATTATGTCATCATGGCAGTCAGAGCTCATCGCCCACAGAGTTTAGTGCGGTGACATTGGCTGCTGATAGCATTTTCTCATTAGCCCTTACCTGTAACATGCTTGGAGAATAGAGGGATACTTAAAATGAACTCACCATCTCTTGGTTTGACCAATCTCCATTTAATTGGAATAATTAGTTTTTCCAAAAGTCATACTGATCTAAAGGATATTTTTACTCTTCTGTAGATTTGAAAATTCTCATTGGTGAGGATCCCTTGAAGATATGGCCACTCCCCAGGGCCAGAGAATGACACTCCCCAGCCCCAGGGCCTACCTGACTGTTGGCAAGAGGCCCAGTGTCTACCATGTGGGCCTGTCCATAGCGCAGCTTATAGCATGAAACTGGCTTCTTCCAGAGCAAGTGAGTAAGAGAGGGAGAGCAAGTCATTTTGTCACTTATCTTGGAAGCAGTACCTCTATTCATGCTTCTGCTATATACTATTTGTTCGAAGGAAGTCAATAAGTCTAGCCCATATTTAAGGGAAGGGGGAATCATACAACAGTGGGGATATAAGAAGATAGGGGCCTTTGGGGGTCACCTTAGAGGCTGCCTCCCATAAGAACACTTTTTTGAAATGCTTTCTACATATACAAAATGAGCCAGTCTCCACAATTTATTCATCATAAAATTTCTCTGGTCAGTCTTAACATCAAACCGGCATACACTGCAATTAGCCTTAATTGTTGGCATGTCACAATACATAGTCCATTTTTCTAATTTGATAATACAGTTGAAATTTTTGATCACTTCACATTTAATTTGTTTTTCATATAAAAATTTTTGGTATAGAAAATTTTTAAAAAGTTTAGTGAACAGTGTTGAACTTAAATGTATACTTTTATAGGTCTTAAGCTCAAAGAAAATTATTTTTTATTTTGGGATGATTAAATGGTCCTCAGAAACTTACTTGTACTATGTGTTTGCTTATAGAACCTTTCAAGTTTGAGTACATAGTTGAACTTTCAAATAGTAATTTGGCAGAAGTAAAATTGTTAATGTTGACAAATTCACATAGAATATCGTCTCATCAGTATCCAGCATAGATCTCACACTTCATACACCCAGAAGGCCCACTTGAGACCAAGATGTCATGATGAGGTTCCTCCCTCCCCAGTAAGGACCACAGCTCAACCAGCTGCAGACAGGGCTGATCAACAGGTTCATGCTCTAAAAGCAGAGTTGCATTATCTCATTCAAACTCCCTAGTAAAAATTTCTATTCTAGGTATGCTTCTTACCTTCATCCCAAAGGTACGCAGAAGAAACTAGAGGAGAGTTTTCTGGAAAGACACATCTGGTCCTTCTGTGTGAACTTCAGTCACTCAAAATGGGTATGCTGCCTGTAGAAACGTTTCAGCTTGCAAAAAACCTGGCCCAGTATCAGACTTCACTTGAATTCTACACTGGCAGCAGTGAGTGGAGAGGAAAGTCGTGCAGGGACAGTATCCTGC
This sequence comes from Lagenorhynchus albirostris, assembly GCF_949774975.1. Classification (NCBI taxonomy): domain Eukaryota; kingdom Metazoa; phylum Chordata; class Mammalia; order Artiodactyla; family Delphinidae; genus Lagenorhynchus; species Lagenorhynchus albirostris. The sequence continues at coordinate 96,596,050 of NC_083101.1, read as the reverse complement.
AGAGGAACACAGTCTTGCGTGTAAGTGTCTCCTTGGTTTTGCCAAGCCTCAGTTTCCTCTTCAGTAAAAATTAAGTAAAAGAGTGACCTTGGGTTAGGCAAAGTCCTAGATACAACATCAAAAGCACAAGTGATTGGGCTTCCCTGGTGGCGCAGTGGTTGAGAGTCCGCCTGCCGGTGCAGGGGACATGGGTTCGTGCCCCGGGTCTGGGAAGATCCCACATGCCGCGGAGCGGCTGGGCCTGTGAGCCATGGCCACTGAGCCTGCACGTCCGGAGCCTGTGCTCCGCAACGGGAGAGGCCACAATGGTGAGAGGCCCGCGTACAGCAAAAAAAAAAAAAAAAAAAAAGCACAAGTGATTAAATAAAGATAAGTTGGTCTTCATCAAAATTCAAACATCTTGAACTTCAAAAGACATCATTAATACATGAAAAAACAGGCCATAGATTGGGAGAAAAAAATTTCAAAGCATATATATGATAAATGACTTGTATCTAAAATATATTTTCAAAGCATACTCAATTACCAGAAGAGAAAACTGCAATAAATAATAAATATTTTTGAATAGATATTTCATCAAAGAAGATATATATAGGAGTGACCAAGCACATACATGATTCTCAATATTTTTAGACATTTTAGTAATGCAAGTAAAAAACACAATGAGATCCTAATTCACAATCACTAGAATGACTACATAAAAACACTGGACAATAACAAGTGCCGGAGAAGATGTGGAGAAATTGGAATCCTCATTCATTGCTCAAGGGAATATAAAAAGATGCCGCTCTCACTTATTTGAAAATTAACTCCTGAGCATCCATCCAAGAGAGATAAAAATATGTGTGTCTGTACAAAGATTTGTACACGAATGGTCATAGCAGATCATTTATAACAGCTAAAAAGTGGAAATAACACAAATGCCCATCCATGTTACAACACAGATGAACCTCAGATATAAGTAAATTTTAAAAAGCACAGATTATAAAATTCTATTTATATGAAATATCCACAAAATACAAATATGTAGAGACAGAAAGTACATTAGTGATCACTTAGAATTGGAGTGGGAATGAAGAGTGACTGCAGATGAACACGAGGGATCTTTATGTGGGGGTGGAAATGTTCTAAAGTTGGGTTGTGGTCTTAGTTGTACAACATTACAAATTTACTAGAAGCTATCGAATTGTACACCTAAATTTGGTGACTTTTATGGTATGTATATATGTATACTTATACCATATAATATATAATTTTATGTGTATATATATATGATATATATACATCAATAAAGCTGGTAAAAAAATAAAATACACTGGTAACTTTCAGTGTTGTGGTAAAAAATGCATGGTGTATGGGGCTAGTTAATGAATGGCAGCTATTAGTATCACTATTGTCTTGATTTCTGACTCTTCTTTGTCATCATTTCGACTTCTTAACTACTATGTAAGATTAAGAGACCAAACTTGTATACATACTCAAAAAATGGAGTGATAACTCACCTTTTCCTGCCACATTCTTGTGCCATTTAGATAAAAAAGAAGAATATGTAATATCATCACCTACAGATGGGATTATGTCCATAATTTAATTAGACCTTATCAGTATTTGAAATTATTTTCCCTAAATTCTAATCCATGAAGGCACAATCATTTCTGTTAGAAGTCTTCACTTCATAGCGAAACCAAATTATTTAATAGTATTTGCATCAACTGAATCTTAGGAAGCCATTTATATTTTTAAACATTTGCTAGTTTTCTTTTATAGCTCTTGTAAAATATAAAAATAAAATTATTTTAGCTTATAGTCTATAATTAGAGATACCATCAAGAAAAGAGAACAGAAACTGAAATTCTAATAGCAGAATGAATTTTATAGGCCATTAGAAACTTTGAGAGCCACAAATTTTAATTAACATTTTATGTTTGCAAGTTGTTAGAGCCATTGCATTTTGCTGCCCTTCTATGTGTAAGAAGCATATTTTAAATAGTGAATGTAGAAAACAAAATGGGAAGAGCTCCACCAATAATCCAAATACTTTGTTTTTCTATATTCTCGAGGGTTTCTGCCAAGTTGTATGCTTGCTTCTTTTTATTACTGGGGGTGGGGTAATCCTCTACTAGAGTGGGGTAAAGCAGTAAGAAAACACAGGTAAAAACCAAATAGTTTTTAAAAACAATTTTAACAAAAGTAATGCTAAATATCTAGAATTTTGTTTCATTGCAGAGTTACTTAGCTCCTTTTTAGACTAAGGCTGGGAATCATCACATTCTTTCACATTTCAAAATAGACCATGATAGTGTTGGGTACAGACAAGAAAATTCCCAAGTTCCTGAAAATTACCTTTCTGTTTTAAGTAAATAAACCCTGGAATCATCTATGGTTTTAAGAGGCAAGAAAATACACTGCATGTACAAAAATTAGAAAATTAAAGCAACAAGAAAATACTATGCAGTGGAGGCAATGGGCAAAATTCAGACCAATGTGCCCATTTAGGAACTCCTAATGAAAGGAAGGAGGAAGAGGAGGGTGGATATGGGGAAGGTGGTATCTACTTCCTGCTGACACAAGGAGTGCTCTTGAGTTTAGGTCTCAAGCTCCCTTGGGAGATGAAGAAGAGATCCTGAGTCCTTGGATCATTTGGTAACAATGACCTGTGACCACTCCTTTCCCCTGAGCTCCCAATGTCTATTAGATGAAATTGTCCTTCTGGCTAACTCTGCAGTGATGTGTAACTCACCTTCTTTTCTGGGTCTTGTTATTTGTTTTTTTTCTGGACACTTATTGTTCTATCTGTCCAGTGTTCTCTTTTTGGGAGACACTTTCTACCCTGTTCATCTCTGCAATGCCTTCCATCCACATGATCTCTACAGAAGGTGTCATATTCTTAGCTGACGAACCCCTGGTTGATTCATCAGGGATGAGCTTCTGACCTAGGGTTGGATGATCAGGATTCTTCCCTAGGAATCTAAAATGAGACTAAAATGTTTCACTTCCCCACTCCCATCTGATTCATCTCGTGAACAAAAGACATAATCTTAGGTACCCACATTCATTGAAGGAACAAAAAAGCCATCCCACCCAGGAGGATAAGAATAAAGTACACACATATAGGGAAGCAGAGAAAAGAGAAACAATCTCTTTTTGTTTATTTTAGCAAATTCAAGTTGTATTTCTGTAATGTTATTTTGAGAAGACGTATTTCTAATACCAAGATTGTAGTTACATGTCCATTGAGCTCTCCCCCTTGTAGGTAGAGAGTATTCACTTTGTTTAAAACTTAAACTGTGTTCTTTTCATCTAAATATTCAAGCCAGTTTCACGTAGAAGCGCACACTTTTCTTTACCGTTGAGATGTTACATAGATTCATAGATTGAAGGACAAAGCTCTCAGAGAAGGATTTTTAGACAAACGCCACCCTTCTCAATGAGAGAGATCATTACAAAAATCACTGGAGATCAAATCTCTTGGCCTCAGTCAAGTCTTGCCTGCCTGTCCTTGCCAACCTATATGATATGTATTTGACGTATATAACTAAGAAATCAGTGTTGTTGTTTAACAGCTAAGATTTTTGGAGTTTTTATACCACAGCATAACCTTACCTCACCTCACTGGCATGAATATTTATTTAGTTTTTATACACTTTTTGACTTTTACTTACATGGAACTTATTGATGTTTTATATGAGAATATAAATAAAAATAAATTTGCATTTCGTCACCAATTATACAATGTAATGTTGATTGGTTTTATCTATATATTTATATCTATATCTATATATTTATCTGTATCTATCTATATCAAGAAGAGTAGTAGGGAATTATGTTGAGATTTTTAGTGACTTCTATGTAAGCATAAGAACTGTTCTTTGAGGGGAAGCAAGAATGGGAGTGAAAAACTGGAAACTGCACTCAATTGCAAGAAATACTAGCCCCAGAACAATTAAAAAGGTTATGTGTATATCTATATCTATATATATAAAGGTTATATATATGGGAAATATAGATATTATTAATATAATATACATAATATATAATAATTAATATGATAATATTGTATAATTTAATGTAATATTACTATTTCATAATATATAATAATTTACTATAATATTAATGTAGTATATATATTATTTTTATGAGACGGAAATATATATATATATAAAGGTTATATATATATATTTCTCTCTCATAAAAAACCAAAGGGACAGCACTTTGTGGGTGTAGCACCTCCATGATATGATTTCAAGAGTCTTCTTAACAACTCCTCTATGAGCTCAAGAACAAAACAAAAAATCCCCACTCATTTTTGCTCTAATTCTCATATACATATATATATCCCTGATCTATACATCTTGTAGATCAAGATCCTGCTAGTCATTCCATTGAACTGTTATATTTTATTTCATTTGGTACTCCATCATTTACACTCTTTCACATTTTCTCCCAACTTCCATCAGAAGTGCACACATACTTTGTTCATGTATCAAACACTGTTGATACCACTTTCATGGACATAGGAAGGTTTATACCAGCCTTCTTCTTCAGGGATTTCCATGCAGAGGCTGCATTGATAAGGAATGCATATTATCAAGGAACACTTGGCTCTGGACAAGATGGTAACAGCCATGTTATGAGATAAAAGGACAGAACTCTGAATTTGGAAGCAGGTCAGAGTGTTATATGACGCTCGTGGCTGCATTTTGATATGTGTATGTACTTGGCTGGATAAAATGTTGAAAGAGACAAAAGAATTTGGCCCACAAGTTGCCTATATACTCCTGACCATAAATAAGTTCTTATAACTTAGTTTGTATCAGAAAGCAACCTCCACAACATTAACATCGGTCACGGTCAGGTAGCATAACAAAAAGATGAAATCATGATATTGGAAACATTTAAAAAAACATGGAGCTGCTTACTTCATGAAATGTTGGGGAATTACAAGTGTTTTAAAAATGGCTTTATTGGGCTTCCCTGGTGGCGCAGTGGTTGAGAGTCTGCCTGCCGATGCAGGGGACACGGGTTCGTGCCCCGGTCTGGGAAGATCCCACATGCCGCGGATCGGCTGGGCCCGTGAGCCATGGCTGCTGAGCCTGCACATCCGGAGCCTGTGCTCTGCAACGGGAGAGTCCACAACAGTGAGAGGCCCGCGTACCGCAAAAAAAAAAAAAAGGCTTTATTGATGCACAAGTGTTATGTTAGACCTCATAATAAGGTCTGCTATGAGGCGAATATTTTTATAACTGATAAATTTGAGGAGAAACCAGCAGGAAGGGTAGGGAGTCTTCTTTAGTGAGGGGTCCAGTCACACCAGCACCGCGTAACACAGAAAAGCAGCACACAGCCATTCTGTACTCCACAGAGAGAACAAGAGAGGGAGAAATAGAGCATACACATCAACGAAAATGCAACAAATGGATAGAATAAACCGGAGTCTGAAAAGTAATAGTAAATATGGTGTGAAAATATGAATGAAACTTACTGTTAAGATTCCTGGGAAAATCACAGAAACCCCTCAGGGGACCTTAAGCTCTGATGTGTAAAACGGCAACTATATGCTCAAAGTACCAAAACAAATTGTGAACTTATCACTTCAGAAGTCAATCAGATCAAAAGGAAAATTCAACACTGGGGGCATAATGAGACAAATTCTAATTTACTTGACAGAAAAGGAGGATCACTTTAAATCACCATGTGGCTAACAGGATTTTAAAATGGGCCAAACAGGCTAGAGAAGAACATTTCAGTAGGAGAAAAATTCCCTAATACACTATCTTATCTATCTTATATAAGCAAGCTCTGGCAACTTTTTAAAAATAATTTTCTTGAAGTATAACTAACCATAATGGGTTGAATAGTGTCCCCTCAAAATTCATGTCCTCCCAGAACCTCAGAATGTGATGTATTTGGCAATGGGGTATTTGCAGATGTAATTAAGGTAAGGATTATGATGAGATCCTATTAGGTGAGAGTGGTCTCTAAATCAAATGAGATTGTCCTTATAAGAAACAGAAAAGAACACACACAGAGACGCAAAGGAGAACACCATTGGAGACGGAGGCAGAGATTTGAGTGATCAATCCAGTAAATGCCAAAGATTGCCAGCAACCACCAGAAACTAGGGGAAAGGTATGGAACAGATAGTCCCTCAGAGCCTCCAGAAGGAACTAACCTTGCCCAAACCTTGATTTTTTGACTTCTGGCCTTCCAGAACTGTAGGGAGAAAACAATTCTGTTGTTTTAAGCCACGAAGTTTGTGAAAATTTGTTTTGGCAGCCCCTAGGAAACTAATACAGATCTGGGAACTAAGGTGCCATAGTAACAGATACCTAAAAATGTGGAAGTGGCTTTGAATTTGGGTAATGAGTGAAGGCTAGGAGAATTTAGAGGTTGGTGATTGGAAAAGCCTCGATCATCTTGATGAGAAAGTAGAAATATGTTGTCAAAGGTGATTTTGATGAGAGCTCAGAGAGAAGTCAAAAGCATTGTAAGGAAAGTGTCTCATCATGAACATCCCATTGTTCATGAACAGAATCTTGACATAAATATATAAATATAAATCTCTCTGGTGAGACTTTAAAAGGAAATGAGGAACATTTTATTGGAAATGGGAGAAAAGGTATTTTTTGTTATAAAGTGGCAGAAAACTTGGCTGAATTGTGTTCTTTCATTCTGGGTGGAAAATAGAACTTACACGCAATAAACTTGGATATGGAGCTGAAGAGATTTCCAAGCAAAGCTCCTTCCTGCTGATAGTAAAATGCCTGAGGAAAGAGAGAAACTGAACAAGGAACTACTAGGCAAAAAGGAACCAGCCCTTGATTATTTGGAGTGTTTCAAGCCAATCCAGATTACAAAGTATGAAGAAACGAGGAAATTCATTTTTGGGGGGAAGTGTGCTGGGGAGAGAGGGCCAAGGTGTGGCTGGAAAATGTGTTGCAGAAGAGATTATGTAGGTGACTCCTGGGTCCACTCAACCATCTCAGCAGAAGCCTGGAATAGAGATGGGGTTATACGGGAAGATTCAGTGAAGAACTCTTTTGCCTAATGGAGTAGACCCCCTTGACATGCACCAAAGACCAATGGGGTTTTTGAGAATGTTACATCAGCAGAAACACTACCAGCTTAGACTGAAGGGAACAGAGACAGGAAGTAATGAAGGGAGGTTATTAAACTCCTGAGATTTTACAAACAGGACGTGGGACTGATAGAACTACTTGGTTACAAACATGGGCTGCCCTTCAGGAAAAAGGATGAACAGTTCCAAAGACAGAGTGTGGGCATGGAAGTAGAGCCCAGAGACACAGGCTTAGGGCCAGGGGCCAACAAGGCCACCACCATGGGCCCAAAGGACAGGGCATCAAGCCACAGAGAATCTTCATTGAAACCTAATGGGATTTGTCCTGCTGGGCTTAGAGTTGCTTGGTGACCCCTTTCCATTCCTAGATGAAAACGAGAATGTCTATTCTGTACCTGTACCACCACTCTATCCTGGAGGAGAAAGTGTTACCAAGTCTAAGATCATACTGCTCGCTGCACGACAGGCCAATAATCAAGAGACGGGTTGTAGGGGCAAGGAATATGACTTTATTTGGAAAGCCAGCAGACCGAGAAGATGGTGGGCTTGTGCCCCAAAGAACCATCTTGCCTGAGTTAGAATTCAGGCTCCTTTTATACTAAAAGGGGAGAGAGTAAAGTCAAACACTTCCTAGTTTCCATCAGCCTCTGGAGGGGATGTGTTAATATTTTCCTCCCTGCAGTCATTCACAGGTGGGCCTGATCAGGATGTTTCCTGTGAACTAAACAAAGGTATTTTAGCTTAATGCTCATTACCTGGAAAGCAGGGTTCCCAGAGATGGGCCATTATGTATAATTTAAGCTTATAGTGATTAACTTGTAACAGAATACAAAAGATTCTTCCATATTACAAAAGGTTGTTTTCTAGTTTCATAGGTCCACAGATGGGGAGACAGTTTTTCCAGGCATGGACCATACTACCCAGAGTCTCACCCATGCCTGATTTAGATGATGAGATTTGGGACCTTTTATGTTGATGATATTTAGGTGAGAGTTTGAGCTTAGAGTTGATGCTGGAATGGGTTAAGGTTTTGGGGGATATTAGAATGGGGTGAATGTACTGGGCACATGAGAGGGATGTGAATGTTTACTATCAGGTAGGAGCCGTTACACTTTATTGCTCCTTTACTCAGAGTTTTACTAAATTTTTTTGTTTATTTTTCATGTGAACTTTCAAATTGGCTTGTCTAAAGCACCTCACCACTCACCAAAACAAAAATGAAAACAAAAACTGTTGTTATTTTAATTGGGATCACATTAAATGTATACATTAATTTATGAATAACTAATATCTTAATGATACTAGGTCTACTTAAAACCTATTGTTTAAGACATATTTACCTGGCTAATTTATTATTGATTCCCTCTTCCCTTCTATCCATATTTCTTTCTTTCTTTTTTTTTATTTATGGATCTTTGCTTTATTCAGTTTGTCAAATAAGAGTTGAGAAAATTATTGCTTTCCACCACCCAAAAAGTAGTCACAGAAGCACATCGCTTATTTGAAAAAACAGTTTCCTAAGTTACAAAATTTAATCATAAGGATCAAACAGTGGTTATTGGTCAAACCAATCGACATCAATAGCTTTGAAGTGTGCAGAAGCTAGTTTTAAAATAAAGGTGACAAATACCAATCAAATTCTTATAACACTGTTCAAGGTCTAAACAAATGTGATTCTGGAAGTTGAATACAAAAGGCTAAGAGAATGATAGCGCAGTCATCAATAAGTAAACCAAAGACATAACTTTCTAAATCATTTTTAAACAATAAATTCTAGTTTTAAAAAAAGTTTAAAGCTACATAAAACTCAAAGTAATCTAACCATTTTCTACCTGAGATCAAAACAAGTTTCTGTTTTCCTATCTAAACATAATTCTTGGCATTGAGGTAAATCTGAATTCATGTGATATACTTCGTCAAACTTTTCAAAAAAATTTTAAGCCCTGCTGTAGAAAGAAATTCTCATATATACATATTTACATATTTTTTCTTCAAAGACTAATGACACATTTATGAGGTTAATAGGCCTGTAATGGGACCATGATACTATTTTTTAAAATTAATTTATTTTGGCTGTGTTGGGTCTTCATTGCTACATGCGGGTTTTCTCTAGTTGTGGTGAGCGGGGGCTACTCTTCATTGCGGTGCGCAGGCTTCTCATTGCGGTGGCTTCTCCTGTTGCAGAGCACGGGCTCTAGGCACGTGGGTTTCAGTAGTTGTGGTGCGTGGGCTCAGTAGCTGTGGCTCGCGGGCTCTAGAGTACAGGCTCAGTAGTTGTGGCTCACGGGCTTAGTTGCTCCATGGCATGTGGGATCTTCCCAGACCAGGGCTTGAACCCGTGTCCCCTGCTTTGGCAGGTGGATTCTTAACCACTGTGCCACCAGGGAAGTCCAAATGATAGTACTAATAATATGAAAATAAAAAGCCATTCATTCATACCATGTGTTCCTATATGGTGCAAAATGAAATGGGATCATAGAATTTATGTACATAAATGAATCACCAAGAGTTCAGAAATTAAGCTCACTTTAAGAAAACTCATTCAATTCTTTTTTGAAGCAGAGGTTGCAAAGTTGTGATGTATAACAAAAATATTGTGTATACAGACTCCAAAACCAAGCATTGGCCTAAATTGGCAATAACTGCAACTTAAATAGAAATTAAACCCAACTAGATCTTCACTGTGGTTATGCAACTTTGGGCTTTAGGGTCTGCAGATTTTACTGAGGTAACAACCTGTTATCTCTTGCCTCTCCTCCTTGTGCCTGCCCCCAATGCCCCCAGCTTCCTTTTACATGGCTGTGTTTGGCAATGCTTCCAAATTTTGAAAGCAGAAGAACCTGCTAAGTAAATGGAGAGAATGAAAAACAACACCATATATGATGTACGGATACCAACCTAAGAGTATGGACTGAGAAAGAAAATACTAGAGGGAAAACTAAGCAGCAGTCTACCCTCAAGGGAAAAAGAGAAAATAAAAGAATAGGGGGGGTGTTACTCCTAGACCTTCTTCCACATCATCTCCCGATTAGAAGAGTGTGGAAACAAAATTTCAAACTCTGGAAAGGTAATGACTTTGAAGGAGGAGCTAGGGAAGTGAATACATGATAAAGAAGTACAGCAGTAGCTTTAGCTGTCAATGAGTTTCTTTGCTCTGGCATTGGCATTGTCAATACGACCTTTGTTGGTGTCAGCCTTTCCTGTGATCCGTTCTGTTTGTCGATTTTGAGCCTCAATCTCATTGCCCATGTCCAGGGCCATGTTTTTTAGATTTCCTAGGATACTGCCCACTTGATTCAGGTTCTCTTACATTTCGTCTTCCCTGGCATCATTTGTTAATACTATTACATGGGCATATATAAAGGCCACAGCACTAGTTTAGTTCTGTTAAAGTCTTCTCTGCTTCTCTCATGTCTTTGTTTATTTGGTCCATGCCTTCTTCTATGTGTTTTAGTTGTTCCCCTTGTTCATCCAGCATAGTGATAGTCTTGATTCGTGCATCCTGAGACTCAATGTCTAAACCCAGGATTCTCCTTGTACTTTCCAGAGACTCATCAGTAACCTGGTTAGCCCTCAGCTGAATTTCTTCTGCCGACAGATTATCCATGATGAATTAAAACTCTTGATAGGGCTTCCCTGGTGGCGCAGTAGTTGAGAGTCCACCTGCCGATGCAGGGGACACGGGTTCGTGCCCCGGTCCGGGAAGATCCCACACGCCGCGGAGCGGCTGGACCCGTGAGCCATGGCTGCTGAGCCTACGCGTCCGGAGCCTGTGCTCCGCAACGGGAGAGGCCACAACAGTCAGAGGCCCGCATACTGCAAAAATAAATAAATAAATAAATAAACTTATAAAAGGCAGAGTAAAATCTCTACTAGTTTCACAATCTTTAGGAAAAAAAACATTTCCCTGTGCCCTCCATCCTGGTGAAGGTGAACAGACCCAGAAAATAAAACAGACTGGGAAGAAAGTTCTAGAGAGCGGTGAATTGACACTGAGGAACACAGCTGTGTTTCACTTGGACATATTTTGTGCTTTTGTCAGAAGGCATCTTCCGAGGGACAGAGAAGTTGGGAGAGATTCTTACACTTAGCAAAATGCCTTTCAGATTCATCCATGTTATTATGTGAATCAACAACTCATTGTTTCTTATTTCTGAGCAGTATTCCATTGTACAGGTGGACCACAGTTTTTTTAGTTTCTCATCTGTTCAAGGATATCTTGATTGTTTCCAGTTTTTGGCAACTATAAGCAGTCATGTACAGGCCATTTTTGTGTGAATATAATTTTTCAATTAACTTGAGTAAAGCACAGGCATGAGATTACTGGGTTGTAACATAAGCATATGTTTAACTTTACAAGAAGCTTTACACTTTACACTTTAAACTTTACACTTCCAAAGTGGCTCTGCCATTTTCGATTCACATCAGCAGTGAAGGAGAATTCCTGTTCTGCATACTCACCAGTATTTAGTGTCATCATTTTATTGTTTTAATTTTACTAATTCTAACTGTGGTATCTCATTCTGATTTTAATTTGCATTTCCCTAAAACCAGTGATGTTGAGTTCTCTGTTGTGTTCCGTTGATATTTTTATTCCAGGCTGGTTAGGGTGGTGCTTGGGATGGAGGTTGGATGATCGTTGAATCCTCTGATTATTTAATTAAACCTCAGTTTTAAGCAGTCACTCTGAATCTGGGTCTTGGGAGATGGACCTCATTCATGTTCTTGCCACTCCTCCAGGTTCCGTGGATTTCCATCAGCCCCCTCCCCTATGGTTTGGCCACTCTTCCCTCTGAAGATTAAGGCTTTTATTCATTTGGAAAGATAGGGGAGATGGATCTGGGTAGATTTTCAGTGGTGGCCTCCATTGTTCTTCCCCAGCTCCCCAAACTGCACATTTAACTGATCTTCCTCCTTTAAATTAAGATCTTTGTTCTTTAGGATAAATAAGGAAGGAGGGGTCTGGGTGGGGTTTTGGCAGTGGCTGTTGTTCCCTCACCAGCCAGTACCTTTCTCAGCATTCTCCCCATCTTCCCTGTGGTTGTCTGGTGGGGTTTCTAGAGGGAAAAGACTGCAAGATGGCAAAATCCCTCCCTCATATCAGAGGCTTCACACTCTCAATATAGCCCATGCTTCAACAATTTGTTTAAAATGTCTTGTTTAACATTTCTACCTATTTATATGTTATTTGGCAACTTCTGTCTCAGGTAAGCAAATGTTCTGGTGCTGTTCTCCCTACAGATTCTCATCGATCAGCTGTGTCCTCAGTTCTCTTATAGTCTCATGAAAATTAGTTAGTTATAGCTTTTTTCTTGTTTTAAGGATGGGGGCAATCCTCTTTCTAACTCCTTACATCACCAATCTAAAACCGAAGTCCAGTTTTCAAATTTTGAAGCTGTTGGCTGGTAGACTAAGCTACAAATCTTTAAAGGGCAAAAATGAGTCTCTCTTAAACCCATCTTTTGTGTTTTATTTTAAATAATGTACTTTTAAATTCTAGAATATCTACTTTAGGGCTATGTTGTTTGGAGGATCTAACAATCTGTCAATTGAAAGCTATTGAGGACCCAGCCTTAGAAAGAAGGATGAGGGAGAGGTAAATGAAATCTTACCCAAACTGAAATTTACTAATTGGATGGAAGCAACCAGCCACTTATGGTTTCTGTCTAATAGAAGAAATGGATATGTAATAAAAGGTACCATCTAGATCCTCAAAGGTTCTTTTATCCAAAATCTGTGACATGCGATTAAAAGTTACAAGACATGCAACAAGGTAACATGGTGTGGCTAAACCCACAAGAAAAAAAGAACAGATAGTAGAAAAGTTCAATGGATGATCCAAAAAGTAACCTTAGTAGACAGGACCTCTAAGTAATCATGATTAATATGCTAAAAAAATAGAGAAAAAGGCACAAAAATGATTGAATGGATCATTTTATCAAAGAATTTAGACATTCTATAGAAGTAAAACCCATAACTTAAAATTGAAAAATGTGATATCTAAAATTAAGAACAAAATGGATAGCTTTAAGAACAGATTGAATAGAACAGGATTACTGAACTATTCAATAGAAAATGCCCAAAGTATGACATTTCTTGAAATGAATTCAGGAGAAATTTTTTTTATTTTATTAAGCCAAATGATAACTCTTTTTAAAAAGTCTGAAATGCCTATCATGAAACGTGATGATAATTACATCTAAAACTTTTATCTATTTCGTTGTAAATATTATGATTAAAGTAATCCACAAACCCATACTGACAGTGTTAAATTAGTTATAAGTAAAAATATGATTGAAGAATCATTTAGCTCACAAAACCTTAAAAACAGCAATAATATAATACAAAAAATTACACTTGATAGAAATAATCAGCACAAAATAATATTGATGACAGGTAAAATTTACATGGTAAGATTTTAATTTGGTAAAATGTTGATAAATAATTACCAAAAATTTTTTTTTTCTGGTACGCGGGCCTCTCACTGTTGTGGCCTCTCCTGCTGCGGAGCACAGGCTCCGGACGCGCAGGCTCAGCGGCCATGGCTCACGGGCCCAGCCGCTCCGGGGCACGTGGGATCTTCCCGGACCAGGGCACGAACCCGTGTCCCCTGCATGGGCAGGCGGACTCTCAACCACTGCGCCACCAGGGAAGCCCAATAATTAAAAATTTTGACAATGTTTAAAATCTTTTAAAATTAAATTAAATTTATTTTTAATTTTTTAAACATCTTTATTGGAGTATAATTACTTTACAATGGTATGTTAGTTTCTGCTGTATAACAAAGTGAATCAGCTATACGTATACATATATCCCCATATCTCCTCCCTCTTGCGTCTCCCTCCCACCCTCCCTATCCCACCCCTCTAGGTGGACACAAAGCACCAAGCTAATCTTAAATAATTTCACTTAGTTAACAACTACAGACAAAACAAAATGCACATTGACATAAGATAAACTTAGTAAACTTTGGTCAGGAAATTAAATTTTTTTCTATAATAGTACTTCACTAAGGAATTGGAACCAGTGAAATTACTTTTAATGCAGTTTTTTAAATGCAGAAATTAGATTTTATCTACAGTGGAAATACATTTAAGGAAGACAATATTAATTGAATATTTTAAATGAAATAAAATGTAAATTTGATACGATTTTGACTAAAGTTTTGTATTCTTTTGATAAATGTGAAAGTAGTGGGGTCAAAATATGAATTGCATGAAGATGACAGGAGCAAAGCTACGGAATCAAGATATCTTATAATATCAGGTTTTCTAATCTTTTGCCTTGAATTTTGGAAGGCTTTCATCCTTCTCTGAGGAGCAAACAAACGGACAGTTCACTTACTTTTGAACCCTAGCTCTGAGGACAGGAAAGCCACTTTATTTCAGAAAAAACAACAATACACTTTTCCAATTTCCTTTTCCTTTAACAATCTTTTAAACTCTCAAATGATTTAAATAATTTCTTCTAATGTCAATAAGTTACTGTGAAATGGCCTCAATTCCAAAACTTCTGTATATTTCTCTAAGTTTGAGGAAATCTAGATGTATATTTTGGTATTAAAAATGACAAAATTGGTCAAACTTACTTTATAAAGTAATTATATATCTCACTAGTTATATGATCTCAAGCAATTATTAAAACCTCTTGAGCCTCTATTTCTTCATTTGTAGTGCAGACTGAATAATACTTAGCTCATACATTTCATGTGAAGATTAAATAGAACATAATTTGTAAGTCACTTGTCATGTAAATATTTGATAAATTATCATTTGTCTTCTTTCCAGTAAGAAAAATTGTGAACCAAAACTAGTTCATTAATTTTTTATTTAGATCAACTTCTATTCAATTTTGTACTCAAATTATCTTTATATTTAAACTCCAAATTCAGTATATAACTCAGGCCCCATTGATAAGTTACGTGGTATTCTATACATTTAACCCTGAGTCAAGTGGGTTCTTTAAATTATAAGGAGTGAAGTCAGTCTTGCTATTTCAGTGAACATTTGTTGTAGGACACATGTGTCAAGGAGGGAGACAAAACTCATGCCAGCAGAAGGACAGTTTGTCCACATGGAGACTGGTTGTTTAATTAAGGAACTGTGGGGATCCAACACAGCTTAACAGACCTGGGTATCTCATTGTCCCTTAATGATGGGAGACATTTTTCATAGTGTACAGCCTAATCTCTACAGTCATATAATAAACTGTTAGCATGGTTGTTCAGTCCACTTATTCAGTGTAGAATGTGCTAAATAATGTGACAGGTTGAAACAGAGTAGTAGATTTTTATTTCAGAGAGGTTTTTTTTTTAAAAAAAAACATTCCTAAGAATACGATAGAATACATGAAAGAATATGGGAGGTGGGAAATAAGATTCTCACACCTCTTAGGAAAAGCATTTTCTGGTGAGAGAATGGTGTGGATGTGATGGCTGTTTTTCCTGAGTGGCAAGATGATAGCTGTTGCGTCAACAACATCAGGCATCAATGAAAATGTGGCTGATGTGGGGATCACCATCACTGTTGAACCACTATTCCAAAAAATTGTAAGAGGCAGCAAACTCCAAAACAGAGTATTATTAGCACCACATTATAGCTCTTAAATTACAAATTTTGGGGCTTCCCTGGTGGCGCAGTGGTTGAGAGTCCGCCTGCCGATGCAGGGGACACAGGTTCGTGCCCTGGTCCAGGGAGATCCCACATGCCGCAGAGCAGCTGGGCCCGTGAGCCATGGCCGCTGAGCCTGCGCGTCCAGAGCCTGTGCTTCGCAATGGGAGAGGCCACAACAGTGAGAGGTCCGCGTACCGCAAAAAAAAAAAAAAAAATTACAAATTTTGTTGACAAAATTTAGGGCAAAGACAAAGGAAAATGAAATCCAGAGACTGGAATTTTGATTTTAGCTATATCATCTTAGGTTAGTCTCTTAAACACACTGGCTAATCTTCTTTATCTGACTAATAAAGGAATTAGAGCAGACTCAGTTTGCAAACTCAAATAATTTCAAGTTTCAGGCAGATAAAATCAGCAATTGATAGTGATTTGACAACCAAGGTGAATTTTCACAAACATAGAAAAAGCCAACTTCTATACCTGTTAGGAGTCAGAATGGTGACTGGGATTACCCCGGTGCTTGCATAGTCAAAATGCATTTAGAAGTGTGTGTCTTTGTGTGTGTGTAACTAATTAAGATATCTTCAGGGGCATAGCATTTTATGATAAAATCCTCTTTAGAATAAATTTAAGGTTTAAAATTCTATGATTTTTGTAATGTTACCTCTAATTTGAACATCATAATCAGAGGAGCTTTTAAGCTGATTTCTCGTTTCAAATTTCATAACACTCAGTATTTTAAGATTTTCCTCTTTCATGGAAATGAGAAACAGCAAACAGATATTAGAGGAGTTTTGGAACAGCTGTATGCAAAATCATGCTGCCTCTTTATCTAGAAAAAAATCAGGACCAGTGTGAATACTGATATGCCTGATTTTATTTCATTCTCTAGGAATGAATTTTTAACGGCTTTATTAAGATATAATTCACATACCATAACAGCTCTGTTAAGATATAATTAATATACCATAAAATTCCCCCATTTAAAGTACAAACTCAATTTTTTTTTAGTGTAGCATCAGAGCTGTGCAATCATAACTACTGCCTCATTTTAGAATATTTTCATCACCCCCCCCAAAAAAATACCCATATCCATAAGCAGTCATTCTCCATGCCCCACCCCTACTACTGCCTAGCATCTGGCAAACACTAATCTACTTTCTGTATCTATAGATTTGCCTATTCTGGAAATTTCATATAAATGTAATAATATGGTAGGTGGCATTGTGTGTCTAGTTTCTTTCACTCAGCATAATGTGTTCAAGGTCCACCCACGTTGTTGCGTGTATCAGTATTTAATTCCTTTTAATTATAGAATGATATTCCTCTGTATGGGTATATCACATTTTATTTATTCATTAATCAGTTTATGTTTCCACATTAGTTATATGGGTAATACTGCTATAAACATTCATGTACAAGTTTTTGTATGGATGTATGTTTTCATTTCTCTTGGGCATATGCCTAAGTGTAAAATCACTAAGTCACAGAGTAACTCTATGCTTAACATTTGAAGAAACTGTCAGACTCTTTACCAAAGTGGCTATACAATTTCACAATCAAACCAGCAATATATTAGGCTTGGGATTTCTCCACATCCTTGCCAACACTTGCTTTTTAAAACATATTTATTGGAGTATAACTGCTTTACAGTGGTGTGTTAGTTTCTGCTTTATAACAAAGTGAATCAGCTATACATATACATATATCCCCGTACCTCCTCCCTTTTGCCTCTCCCTCCCACCATCCCTATCCCACCCCTCTAGCGGATCACAAAGCACCGAGCTGATCTCCCTGTGCTATGTGGCTGCTTCCCATTAGCTATCTGTTTTACATTTGGTAGTGTATATATGTCAATGCCACTCTCTCACTTTGTCCCAATTTACCCTTCCACCTACCCATGTCCTCAGGTCCATTCTCTACGTCTGTATCTTTATTCCTATCCTGCCCATAGGTTCTTCAGAAACTTTTTTTTTTTTTAGATTCCATATATATGTGTTAGCATACAGTATTTGTTTTTCTCTTTCTGACTTACTTCATTCTGTATGACAGACTCTAGGTCCATCCACCTCACTACAAATAACTCAAATTCGTTTCTTTTCATGGCTGAGTAATATTCCATTGTATATTAGTGCCACATTTTCTTTATCCATTCATCTGTCAGTGGACACTTAGGTTGCTTCCATGTCCTGGCTATTGTAAATAGAGCTGCAATGAACATTGTGGTACATGACTCTTTTTTATTTTTATGTTTTTTTATGACTCTTTTTGAATTATGGTTTTCTCAGGGTATATGCCCAGTAGTGGGATCGCTGGGTCGTATGGTAGTTCTATTTTTAGTTTTTCAAGGAACCTCCATGCTGTTCTCCATAGTGGCTGTATCAACTTACATTCTCACCAACAGTGCAAGAGATTCCCTTTTCTACACACCCTCTCCAGCATTTCTTGTTTGTAGATTGTTTGATGATGGCCATTCTGACTGGTGTGAGGTGATACTTCATTGTAGTTTTTTGTTGTTTGTTTGTTTGTTTGTTTGTTTGCAGTACACGGGCCTCTCACCATTGTGGCCTTTCCAGCTGCGGAGCAGAGGCTCCGGACGCGCAGGCTCAGCGGCCATGGCTCACGGGCCCAGCCACTCCGCAGCATGTGGGATCTTCCCGGACCGGGGCATGAACCCGTGTCCCCTGAATCAGCAGGCGGACTCTCAACCACTGCGCCACCAGGGAAGCCCTCTCATTGTAGTTTTGATTTGCATTTCTCTAATGGATAGTGATGTAGAGCACTCTTTCATGTGTTTGTTGGCAGTCTGTATATCTTCTTTGGAGAAATGTCTATTTAGGTCTTCTACCCATTTTTGGATTGGGTTTTTTGCTTTTTTTGATATTGAGCTGCATGAGCTGCTTGTAAATTTTGGAGATGAATCCTTTGTCAGTTGCTTCATTTGCAAATATTTTCCCCCACTCTGAGGGTTGTCTTTTCATCTTGTTTATGGTTTCCTTTGCTGTGCAAAAGCTTTTAAGCTTCATTAGGTCCCATTTGTTTATTTTTGTTTTTATTTCCATTTCTCTAGGAAGTGGGTCAAAAAGGATCTTGCTGTGATTTAGGTCATAGAGTGTTCTGCCTGTGTTTTCCTCTAAGAGTTTTATAGTGTCTGGCCTTACATTTAGGTCTTTAATCCATTTTGAGTCCATTTTTATGTGTAGTGTTAGGGAGTGTTCTAATTTCATTCTTTTCCATGTAGCTGTCCAGTTTTCCCAGCACCATGTATTGAAGAGGCTGTCTTTTCTCCGCTGTATATTCTTGCCTCCTTTATCAAAGATAAGGTGACCATATGTGTGTGGGTTTATCGCTGGGCTTTCTATCCTGTTCCATTGATCTATATTTCTGTTTTTGTGCCAGTACCAAACTGTTCTGATTACTGTAGCTCTGTAGTATAGTCTGAAGTCAGGGAGCCTGATTCCTCCAGCTCCGTTTTTCGTTCTCAAGATTGCTTTGGCTATTCGGGGTCTTTTGTGTTTCCATACAAATTGCAAAATGTTTTGTTATAGTTCTGTGAAAAATGCCAATGGTAATTTGATAGGGATTGCATTGAATCTGTAGATTGCTTTGGGTAGTAGAGTCATTTTCATAATGTTCATTCTTCCTATCCAAGAATATGGTATGTCCTTCCATCTGTTTGTATCATCCTTAATTTCTTTCATCAGTGTCTTTCAGTTTTCTGCATACAGGTCTTTTGTCCCCTTAGGTAGGTTTATTCCTAAATATTTTATTCTTTTCATTGCAATGGTAAATGTGATTGTTTCCTTTATTTCTCCTTCTGATTTTTCATCATAAGTGTATAGGAATGCAAGAGATTTCTGTGCATTAATTTTCTGTCCTGCTACTTTACCAAAATCATTGATTAGCTCTAGTATTCTGGTAGCATCTTTAGGATTCCCTATGTATAGTATCATATCATCTGCAAACAGTGACAGCTTTACTTCTTCTTTTCCAAATAGATTCCTTTTATTTCTTTTTCTTTTCTGATTGCTGTGGCTAAAACTTCCAAAACTATGTTGAATAATAGTGGTGAGAGTGGACAACCTTGTCTTGTTACTGATCTTAGAGTAAATGGCTTCAGTTTTTCACCATTGAGAACAATGTTGACTGTGGTTTTGTCATATATGGCCTTTATTATGTTGAGGTAAGTTCCCTCTATGCCTACTTTCTGGAGGGTTTTTATCATAAACGGTGTTGAATTTTGTTGAAAGCTTTTTCTGCATCTATTGAGATGATCATATGGTTTTTCTCCTTCAATTTGTCAAAATGGTGTGTCACATTGATTGATTTGCGTATATTGAAGATTCCTTGCATTCCTGGGATAACCCCGCTTGATCATGTTTTATGATCCTTTTAATGTGCTGTTGGATTCTGTGTACTAGTATTTTGTTGAGGATTTTTGCATATATGTTCATTAGTGATATTGGACTGTAGTTTTCTTTTTTTTGGCATCTTTTCTGTTTTGGTGTCTGGGTAATGGTGGCCTGGTAGAATGAGTTTGGGAGTGTTCTGCCCTCAGCTATATTTTGGAAGAGTTTGGGAAGGATAGGTGTTAGCTCTTCTCTTAATGTTTGATAGAATTCGCCTGTGAAGCCATCTGGTCATGGGCTTTTGTTTGTTGGAAGATTTTTAATCACAGTCTCAATCTCAGTGTTTGTGATTGGTCTGTGTATATTTTCTATTTCTTCCTCATTCAGTCTCAGAAGGCTTTTTGTAAGAATTTGTCCATTTCTTCCTGGTTGTCCATTTTATTGGCCTATAGTTGCTTGTAGTAATCTCTCATGATCCTTTGTATTTCTTCAATGTCAGTTGTTACTTCTCCTTTTTCATTTCTACTTCTTTTGTTTTGAGTCTTCTCCCTTTTGTTTCTTGATGAGTCTGGCTAATGTTTTCACCAATTTTGTTTATCTTCTCAAAGAACCAGCTTTAATTTTATTGATCTTTGCTATTGTTTCCTTCATTTCTTTTACATTTATTTCTGATCTGATCATTATGATTTCTTTCCTTCTGCTAACTTTGGGGATTTTTTGTTCTTTTTCTAATTGCTTTAGGAGTAAGGTTATCTTGTTTATTTGAGATGTTTGTTGTTTCCTGAGGTAGGATTGTATTGCTATAAACTTCCCTCTTAGAACTGTTTTGCTGCATCCCATGGGTTTTGGGTCATTGTGTTATCATTGTCATTTGTTTCTAGGTATTTTTTGATTTCCTCTTTGATTTCTTTGGTGATCTCTTGGTTATTTAGTAGTGTATCGTTTAGTCTCCATGTATTTGTATTTTTTACAGAATTTTTCCTGCAATTGATATGTAGTCTCCTAGCATTGTGATCAGAAAAGATACTTGATAAGATTTCAGTTTTCTTAAATTTACCTAGGCTTGATTTGTGACCCAAGATATGATCTATCCTGCAGAATGTTCCATGAGCACTAGAGAGGAAAGTGTGTTCTATCGTTTTCAGATGGAATGTCCTATAATTATCAATTAAGTCCATCTTGTTTAATGTATCATTTAAAGTTGTGTTTCATTATTTATTTTCATTTTGGATAATCTGTCCATTGGTGAAAGTGGGGTGTTAAAGTCCCCTAGTATGATTGTGTTACTGTCAATTTCCCCTTTTATGGCTGTTAGCATTTGCCTTATGTACTATGTTGGATGCATAAATATTTACAGTTGTTATATCTTCTTCCTGGATTGATCCCTTGATCATTATGTAGTGTGCTTCTTTGTCTCTTGTAATAGTCTTTGTTTTAAAGTCTATTTTGTCTGATATGAGAATTGCTACTCCAGCTTTCTTTTGATTTCTATTTGCATGGAATATATTTTTCCATCCCGTCACATTCAGTCTGTATGTGTCCCTAGGTCTGAAGTGAGTCTCTTGTAGACAGCATATATAAGGGTCTTGTTTTTGTATCCATTCAGCCAGTCTGTGTCTTTTGGTTGGAGCATTTAATCCATTTACATTTAAGGTAATTATCGATATGTATGTTCCTATTAACATTTTCTTAATTGTTTTGGGTTTGTTATTGTAGTTCTTTTCCTTCTCTTGTGTTTCCTGCCTAGGGAAGTTCCTTTAGCATTTGTTGTAAAGCTGGTTTGGTGGTGCTGAACTCTCTCAGCTTTTGCTTGACTGTAAAGGTTTTAATTTCTCCATCAAATCTGAATGAGATCCTGCTGGATAGAGTAATCTTGGCTGCAGGTTTTTCTCCTTCATCACTTTAAACATGTCTGCCACTCCATTCTGACTTGCAGAGTTTCTACTGAAAGATCAGCTGTTAACCTTATAGGGATTCCCTTTTATGTTATTTTTTGTTTTTCCCTTGCTCCTTTTAATATTTTTTCTTTGTATTTAATTTTTGATAGCTTGATTAATATGTGTCTTGGCGTGTTTCTCCTTGGATTTATCCTGTATGGAACTCACTGCACTTCCTGGACTTGATTATTTACTTTCCCATATTAGGGAAGTTTCCAACTATAAGCTCTTCAGATATTTTCTCAGTCCCTTTTTTTTTTCTCTTTTTCTTCTGGGACCCCTATAATTCGAATGTTGGTGCATTTAATGTTATCCCAGAGGTCTCTGAGACTTTCCTCAGTTCTTTTCATTCTTTTTTTTTTATTATGCTCTGCGGTAGTTGTTTCCACTATTTTATCTTCCAGGTCACTTATCCATTCTTCTGCTTCAGTTTTTCTGCTATTGATTCCTTCTAGAGAATTTTAAATTTCATTTATTGTGTTGTTCATCATTGCTTGTTTGCTCTTTAGTTCTTCTAGGTCCTTGTTAATGTTTCTTGTATTTTCTCCATTGTATTTCCAAGATTTTGGATCACCTTTACTATCATAACTCTGAATTCTTTTTCAGGTAGGCAGCCTATTTCCTCTTCATTTGTTTGGTCTGGTGGGTTTTTACCTTGCTCCGTCATCTGCTGTGTGTTTCTCTGTCTTCTCATTTTGCTTAACTTACTGTGTTTGGGGTCTCCTTTTCACAGGCTGCAGGTTCATAGTTCCCATTGTTTTTGGTGTCTGTCCCCATTGGGTAAGGTTGGCCAGTGGGTCGTGTAGTCTTCCTGGTGGAAGGGACTGGCGCCTATGTTCTGGTGGATGAGGCTGGATATTTTCTTTCTGCTGGGCGGAACCATGTCCGGTGGTGTGTTTTGGGTGCCTGTGACCTTATTATGATTTTAGGCAGCCTCTCTGTTGATGGGTGGGATTGTGTTCCTGTTTTGCTAGTTGTTTGGCATAGGGTGTCCAGCACTGTAGCTTGCTGGTCTTTGAGTAGAGCTGGGTCTTTGTGTTGAGATGGAGATCTCTGTGTGAGCTTTTGCTGTTTGATATTACATGGAGCTGGGAGGTCTCTGGTGGACCAATGTCATGAACTCGGCTCTCCCACCTCAGAGGCACAGGCCAGACACCTGGCCGGAGCATCAAGACCCTGTCAGCCACACAGGTGAGAAGAAAAAGGAGAAAAAAAGAAAGAAAGAAAGAAAAAAATAAAATAAAGTTATTAAAATAAACAATAAAAATTATTAAAAATAATAAAATTTTTAAAAAAACAATGGTTAGACAGAACCCTAGGACAAATGGTAAAACTAAAGTTATACAGACAAAAATCACACAAAGAAGCATACAGGTACACACTCACAAAAAGAGAAAAAGGAAAAAAATATCTATATCTAGATACTAAAAAAAAAGGAAGAGAGCTGCCAAATCAATAAACAAATCTGCCAATGATAATAAACTCTAAATACTAAACTAAGATAAACATAAAACCTGAAACAAATTAGATGCAGAAAGCAAACCCCAAGCCTACAGTTGCTCCCAAAGTCCACTGCCTCAATTTTGGGATGATTCGTTGTCTATTCAGGTATTCCAGAGATGCAGGATACATCAAATTGATTGTGGAGGTTTAATCTGCTGCTCCTGAGGCTGCTGGGAGAGATTTCCCTTTCTCTTCTTTGTTCTCACAGCTCACAGGGGCTCAGCTTTGGATTTGGCCCCGCCTCTGTGTGTAGGTAGCCTGAGGGCATCTTTTCTTCACTCAGTTGGGACAAGGTTAAAGTAGCAGCTGATTAAGGGGGTCTGGCTCACTCGGGCCAGGGGGAGGGAGGGTACAGAATGTGGGTTGAGCCTGTGGCAGCAGAGACCAGCCTGATGTTTCAACAGCCTGAGGCGTGCCATGTGTTCTCCCAGGGAAGTTGTCCCTGGATCATGGGACCCTGGCAGTGGTGGGCTGCACAGGCTCCCGGGAGGGGAGTTGTGGATAGTGACCTGTGCTTGCTCACAGGTTTCTTGGTGGCTTCAGCAGCAGCCTTAGCATTTCATGCCCGTCTCTGGTGTCCACACTGATAGCAGCGGCTTGTGCCCATCTCTGGAGCTCTTTTAGGTGGTGCTCTGAATCCCCTGTCCTTGCACACCCCGAAACAATGGCCTCTTAGGCAGTTCCAGAGTTTCTCCCAGACTCTCTCCCAGCTAACTGTGGCACACTAGCCCCACTCAGGCTGTGTTCATGCAGCCAACTCCAATCTTCTCCCTGGGATCTGACCTCTGAAGCCCGAGCCTCAGCTCCCAGCCCCCACCTACTCCGGTGGGTGAACCCACAAGCCTCTCAGGCTGGTGAGTGCCGGTCGGCACCAATCCTCTGTGCTGGAATCTCTCTGCTTTGCCTTCTGCACCCCTGTTGCTGTGCTTTCCTCTGTGGCTTCGAAGCTTCCCCTCCACCACCCCCTATCTCCACCAGTGAAGGGGCTTCCTAGTGTGTGGAAACCTTTCCTCCTTCACAGCTCCCTCCCAGAAGTTCAGGTCCTGTCCCTATCCTTTTGTGTCTGTTTTTTCTTTTTGCTTTTACCCTACCCAGGTACATGGGGAGTTTCTTGCCTTTTGGGAGGTCTGAGGTCTTCTGCCAGCGTTCAGTAGGTGTTCTGTAGAAGCTGTTCCACATGTAGATGTACTTCTGATGTATTTGTGGGGAGGAAGGTGATCTCCACTTCTTACTCCTCTACTGTCTTGAAGGTCTCCACCCCATCACTTGTTATTGTCTGTCTTTTTCATATTAGCCTTCCAGTGGGTTTCTCATTGTGCTTTTGTTTTGCATTTCTCAGATAACTAATGATGTTGAACACCTTTTTGAGTTGCTGGTCGTTTGTATATATTCTTTGGAGAAATGCCTATTCAGATCCTTTGCCCATTTTAAAAAATCAGGTTTTTTTTTCAAAATATCCTTGTTGGAATTAAATTTTTAAATGTCAGTTAGAATCAGTGCAAATAATAATTGTTTGTGTAGATACTCTTCTATGTTCATTATCTTTTCAAGAGTACTGAATTATTACAAAATAAAAACCTTTAATATTTAGAACATGTGCATATGAACCCATTCAGTTTCATTAGTAAAATGAGAATTATTTGCTTATTGTTTTTTAAGAATATTTGGAATGGATTCATTTATTTACATTTAAAATAAAATGGATTCACTCAGCTAACATTCCTCTGTAATCTCATTTATTCCTGACTCACCCAAGTTTATGTCTATGCTGCAGTCAAAAAATGAGCCAGTCCTTTTGGCAAACTATGCTTCCTGAAAATGAGCAGTCTAAGTGAATTCTAGTGGGTAATTCAATTATTATCACTTCATAATAGCAGTACCAATAAATATGTAATTGTTCTTTTCTTCTTTTACTTTGTACTTCCAGATAAAAGCAAAATACATCAGTTGGTTGGGAATATAATTAAATTTTCCTGAAGAAAAATAGAAACAAAGTTCAATATCAAATAATTCTAAAGCTTTACACTCCAACATTGTGTATAAAATTTCTAAGTATACTTTTGAGTTTATAAGATTACCTGAAATTTTTTTGTTGAGCAGTATTAAAATCAACTTTATTGAATTATAATTTACATACAATGAAAATCACTCATTTTAAGGGTATGTACAGATGAATTTTGACAAATGTATGCACCTGTTACCCAGTTTTACAACCAAGATATAGAACATGTCTATCACCACAAAATAGTCCTCATTTCCCTTTCCAACCAACTCCCTCTCCCATGGAAATAGAACCAGTGTATATATATTTTGCCTTTTTTTTTATTGGTATAGTACTTTTGAGATTAATCTAGGTTGTTACATACATCAGAATCTCTGCTTTGGAAAAATGAGAGAGTAGAAAATTAGAATTCAGGATTATACCAGATCTTAGAAAAATCTGGCTCTGCAGTTACCAAACATGTGACATCTGAAATAAATGACTAGAATGTAAACTGGAGCTTAGGTGTGCAATGTGGACTATTTAATCAGTGTCATTCTTGAGCACAGATCCTGAAGAACAAATTTAGACAGATCATCATACAGAGATTTCCTGAGTTTCTACTATGTATTAAAATGAGAGGAAGAATAATGTGCAAAAACAAACAAACAAAAAAACATTCACACCCCTGTCTTCATGCATCTATAGACTAGTGGGTAACAGAGCTAACAAGTAAAAAAGAATTACACACACCAACAAATAAAAAATTGTGACTTATAGAGTGCTTCAGAGGGAACAAAGGATCCCACATCAATGATATCCAGGATGGAGCCAAGTCATGCAAAGGCTGAGGGAAGAGCCTTCTACATAGAGTGTATAACTGACAATGGAAAGATGCATCATTGGAAAGAGCCCAATTTTCTTAATGAATTGAAAAATGGCATCTGTGACACTAGCGGAGTGAAAGGGAGAGGAATAGTATGGGTAAATGGAAACAAAATCATACAGGTGTTTTAGCCCAAGGAAGGCATCTATATTGCATTCCATTTTTTTAAGAAAATTTTAATTTTTAAAAATGTTTAGCCATGCTGTGCAGCATGTGGGATCTTAGTTCCCTGACCAAGGATTTGAACCCACACCCCCTGCAGTGGAAGCACAAGTTTTAACCACTGGACTGCCAGGGAATTCCCTGTATTGCATTTTAATCAAATGATAAATCTTTGAAGGGGTCTTGTCAGGGAATAGAACGATCTTCTTTACATTTTAAATAATTTATCTGTTGTTCTTAGAAAACTTTATGGGGGATACAAAAGGAAGACTAGAGAGACAAGTTAACAGTCTATTGCAACTTCTAAGTGAGAAATAAGAGTGTCTTGGATCCTAAATAAGCTGGTGAATGTGGGAAGGTGCAGAAGGATTTGGAATTTGTTTTGGATTTTGGGAAAGATTGTCACAGCAGTGGTCGCTGTAAACCACTCTTGTGTCTACACTCATGTGTGGTCCTTCTCACACTGACTCTGGACTTGTTTAGCTGACATGTTTTGACCAATAGGACATTAGCAAATGTGATGCAAGCAAAGACTTGAAAAGTGTCGGCACAATGGGGTTTGTCTTCTCCTGCTGCCCTTAGAACACAGTGTGAAGAAGCCTAGGCTGGCTCAATGGAGGATTAGGCCATGTGTAGCAGATACAAGCAGTCACAGCTAAGGCCTCCAGACCCACCAGCCACCAGCCAACCCACCAGTTAATGCTGCTACTTGAGTGAATTAAGTGAGACCAAGAGAAGAACCACATAGTTGTATGTAGCCCAAATTCTGACCCACAGAACAGTGAGCTAATAAATGTTTATTGTTTTAAGCTACTAAATTTTGTGGGTTTTTTAGTTACACAGTAATAGATAACTGATAGAATTAACTGATGGAATGGATAATTTTGGGAAAAGAATAAACCAAATATGTTACGAAAGTTTCTACTTCAGCAACAGAGTTGATGGGTTTAACATCTGGGAGTAGGGGTTAGAACAGGACTCGGAGGAATCAAGGGTTTGAATTTAGATATGTTCATTTTCATAGAGTAGCCGTCTCCAGACATAAATTAAGGAATTGGCAAGATAAAGCTGGCAGAATAAAATCTGCAAATAAGCAGCCTTTGTGTTTTTGTAAGCCAAGATATTTAGAAATATATTTTAGAAGAAAAATTTCACTCAGTTTTTTATGGGGTACCTATTAGTTTCTTGTGAACAGCAGTGCTTGTTTTGGAAAATCCTGAAAGGTCCAATCCCTTTACTTTATAAAGGATTACCAATGTTGGAGAAGTGAAGTAGCTTGTCTGAGGTCACAGAGCTAATTACTGGAGGTTCTGATGCACAAACCTGAGTCTCTTGACTTAATCATTGTCCATGATCCTTTCTTCATGGTACGGAGCGACATCAGTGAGAAAATGTAAATGATAAATACAACAAAGAAAGGATGCTCAACCTCAGTACACAATGGGAGTGGGGCTTGTGATATGACAAGGTGGAAAATCTCACGTTTCATCTTACAGAGGCAGCTACTCCTCACTCCTAACCACTGTCACCAAGCTTGGAAGATCTTTTCTTTATTTTCTTTTATTTATAAGAAGCTAAAAATCTAGATTTTTATGACAAATGTCCTCATTTTTTAATGCAGGCAGAAAATTTACTGTAAAGAACAAAAACAAAACAAAACATGAAATGGAGTCAGTCTCTGGGATACCAGTTGTCAAGCTCTGGAGTGATTTACATCTAAGAGCATTTGGTTCCAGCAGTGATTGGAGATGCTGGACCATGGTGAAGATGGGTCTGTTCCTGTGAGGACCCCTCCATGGGCCAGCATCAATTCCTGCAGATGACACTGGATGATTTCAGCTACTTCTGCATCTTGAGGATACTCCATTTTCTAAAACCATTATCAATCACCCATTACATTTGGGGTCCATGTTTCTTGGAAATCCTAAATTGAAAAGATTTCCTTGAAGCCTAAATTGAAGACTTGAGGTTCTTAGACATTAATGGCTCCTCTAGAAGTAAATAAATTTCTTAATCCTAAAACAATGTATTATCTAACCAAAGTATGTGAACTAGGTATCCTCTAAGGCTCTAAACAAAACCAGTTATGCTCCAAATTTCTAAAATCTAGTTAACATAGAGCTATGCCAAATTTTAGAGCTATGCCAAATTTTAGAGCTATGCCAAATTTTAAAGAAAAAACATTGATATTCTTGGGTCACTAGAACATTATTGATCACATTATAATGTCTCATGAATAAAGGTGAGATAAATTTTGAGTCTTTGATTTAGGACCTTATGTGTGTTCTTTAGAGCTATGCCAAATTTTAAAGAAAAAACATTGATATTCTTGGGTCACTAGAACATTATTGATCACATTATAATGTCTCATGAATAAAGGTGAGATAAATTTTGAGTCTTTGATTTAGGACCTTATGTGTGTAAACCAAACACTTAGTGAGTGTTTACTGTGCAAGAGGCAATATAGTGTCAGAATAGCTGGATTCTACTTGTAAAATCCAATGCAGTATATTCAAAATAACTAGAATGATTATTTACATTATACTTTTTTTACTAACTCAGTTAAAAATATGTCTTCCTCATATTAAAACGTTCTTCAGCAATTCCATAATGTTGACCCTGCATAATGCTGACTAGCGTCATCAGTGACAGCAAAGTGTTGGAGCATCTGCGCCACTAGGGGGATTGAAATTTTAAATGTGATTCATGAACGCTCTGTAACACCATAAAGCAGTCAGAAATAATGCAGTAACACAAATAAGATGAAAAACCATAATGTTAATGAAAAAGTATGAAACAATAAAATTAGTAGCAAAATGCAATATTTTGCACACTAAAGCACACACACTTTAAGTACTAAGGAAGTGTGTATGTGTGTAGGTGAGTTAGAAGAATCTACACTTTACAAGGTAATTAAAATTGAAGCGAATAGACTAGGTGTTGGGTGTGATAAGGAGAAAATAATAAAACAAAACCAAAGGAGAATCCTGCACAGGCCAATGGTGGTCCATATGCCATAACTGGGGTGTGTTCATCTCCATCTTGGCACCTAAGTCACTATGGAAACCTTGCAGTTTCATATTATGTAGATGGGATTTGGGGAGGGTCTGTTGGATTCTTGTACTGTTCCCTTCCTCTCAGCCAACTCCTCAGTCTTAGAGATTCTAAATGCCTTTTCCTGCAACTCGGGGAATTTATCTCAGGACTTTGTTTCCTGGCTTCTGCTATGAGCCTTCTTGCTTGCCTGTGATTTGCCTGATTTCTCTTCCGTTGCCCCTTATATCACCCTAACCCCCATTATGGGATGTCTCAGGAAGACAGTCTGGCTAAACTTTGATCTGCAGCGCCCCCTCTGACACTGCCTCTGTTGTCTCCCATTTCCCAGAGCTCAGATATCAGCAGGTGTGCCAACTCCAGTCAGGCTGGCCTCCTGGAAATCACCTCAGCCTGACCTGTCCTAGGGCCCCAGCGTCAGTCCTTACAACAAGGGGGGCCCTGGACACCTGCTCTTCAAGTCTGATGAGGAAGGCACTTGATACGGGCATAGACAAACTCGTACCAGGCGTCAAGTAGTAATTTGCAATGAAGTGTTTTACCAAAGACCCTTTATTCTTGTCAGGCTAATGAAAATAATGAACAGGTGTGTGTTCTGGTTTAATATAGTGCAACTCTGCTGAGAAGTGGAGCAGGTGCTAGACTGCTTATCAATGGGCCAGGCCTGGCAAATATGTCAGATGTGAAAATGGGTTGGTCCTATGAGTTCTGAGAGACCCAAGTAAACAAAAGAGGGTGCCAGCCAGAGAGAACATATTTTAGAGGGGAGAAAACAATACCATTTAGAGCATGAGGCTATTGTAAAGTTCTGGGATGTCCTCAGAAACCAAGGAGATGAACAAGATACCAGGTTTGAGTAAGTGAACTCAAGTCACCCCAGTGGAATGAACAGTTTTTAAGACAAAAGACCCGATAAAGTAAGAAGGGAAGTAGCCTTGTAGACTCAGAAGAAAAGCAGAAGGGAAGGGTGGTCCAGGCAGGAAGTAAGGATTGGTATCTAGAAGATGAAGCTACAGGGATCAAGGGCCTAGATAAGTAATATGAAGCTGGAGGTCAGGGTCAGAATCAGCAACAGACTCTGACACTTGCCAAGATAGCATGCAGGGAGCTAGGAGTGTCCTCCAGCCTGGTGCTACCCCACAAGTTCATGGGCAGGTCAAGTGGTAAAGGAGACTGGAGGAGTGGGGAAGAGCTAGACCAAGTAACTGATTGACATTCACAGTCATCCTTAGAGTTTTGAATCATGCACATAACCACAGCTACAAAGATATAACCAGGAACCAAGTCTGATTCTTTTAACCAGGTACTAGGGGTTTGAGAAAATCAGAATAAAAGCTCTGCCCTCTTCCTCCATAGTCGCATATAATTGATTGGCAAGTTTTAGGGCTATGATCCCTCAGTGTCTCCCAAATCAAAGTTCTATTTCAAATCCACATAGTCTCTTTTATTTAAATTATTTACTTTGGGCATTCATCACTTTTACAAAAATTTTTAAAGAATTTATAGTTTAAAAATAAATAGCACTAACATCTTATTTTCTCAGAGAAAAAACAAACTGCAGATGTCTAACATTTTTCTGTTGGCCCCATCTAGAAATCATATTGGATAAAAGACAGAACCTTTGGAAGCCATAAAACACAGAACAATTTTACTTGTTCACTTACTTGTTTCTAAAGGTTTTTCATGGGAGTGAGTCTGCAAGTGACATTTCAGTTCATCGGCT
This sequence comes from Lagenorhynchus albirostris, assembly GCF_949774975.1. Taxonomy (NCBI): domain Eukaryota; kingdom Metazoa; phylum Chordata; class Mammalia; order Artiodactyla; family Delphinidae; genus Lagenorhynchus; species Lagenorhynchus albirostris. The sequence goes on along the minus strand of NC_083101.1, from coordinate 96,564,765 downwards.
AGCAACACATTTTAAGATGTGCTCTTTTTCAGAATTTGAGAAGGTTAAAGCTAGAGCATGCCATCAATCTGTTTGTTACGTGTCTGCATTAAGCCAAATGCAATAAAGTTCATGTGATCAAAGAAAAACAGCAGAGCGTTGATTCTGGCCATTGCAGGCCACAGTTACTTAAACATTGAATGAGAGTTTTTCAAATGGAATAAAAATGTGCAGTTTTTCAAGTCTAGTAAAGTCAAGATAAAAAATAGACAGGATTTTATATATGAATGTGATTTTCATGACTCACCATCACTGGTACATATATTTTACATTATTTTTTTTGTAGAGGATGAGGTTTGTCTCCTGGTCTTTCCTTCAGAACCAATTTTCAGAGCTTAAGAAATGCTTCCTCATGTCACTGGGTCTTTGCATGTGCTGTTCCCTCTTCCTGAAATGTCCCTTCCCTCCTCTCATTCATTAACTATTTAGCTTTCCTCATCCTTCCAAGAGCACTTCTAAAGTTTTCTCACCCTTGCCCTGGCAAGTGCCCCTGTTGGGCATTTTCTGAGCTCTAAGCCTTTATTTCAATTATCACAAAGTGTAAATAGAGATTTTATTTCATAATGATTTGTTGTCTCCGTCACTTGATCATAAGCTCCATTAGGAAAATGAGCAATTTTTGCTCATTATTGTATTCTTCAAATCTGGTTCAGTAACAGTTTGCTAGAAGAATGAATGTGTGTAACGTGTATGTCTGCATGTGTGTAATCTGCATGTTTACATGTACATGTGTAATGTGCATGTCTGTGTGTGTGTGAGGTACATGCCTGCATGTGTGCAGTATGGACGTCTGTGTGTGTGTGTATACGTGTGTGTGTATCTTTTCCAGAGTGATCTACAGGAGACTAGAACACTGCGGGAAGAACGCAAGGGCACATCCTTTGTAAGAACTCAAAGGCGACCCAGCTCAGCGTGTCAGAGCCCTCCCTGGACTTTCCTTCTTGACTTGGACAGTTCAACCCTGGGATATTCTGGGAAGCACAGCTCTGGAACAGTTATAGGGTAGAAAGCTCAGACTGCAGGAGGATGCAGCTGGAGAATTAATGTGTCCAGTGAACTGTCATGGTATGAGGAAGAGGCACATTCTACGCCAAGACCAATGCCTGTATTAAGAGGTTTGGGGGCTTCCCTGGTGGCGCAGTGGTTGAGAGTCCGCCTGCCGATGCAGGGGACACGGGTTCGTGTCCCGGGCTGGGAAGATCCCACATGCCGCGGAGTGGCTGGGCCTGTGAGCCATGGCCGCTGAGCCTGCGTTTGTCCCTATGTGAAATCTTGAACTGGTCATGTTTATATCCAGTTTCAAGCTTTGTTCATTGCATCACAATTCCTCTTAGATATCCAACCCCACAGCATCAATGACAAATGTTACAATCACTCATCTTTACTCTGGTGTTGCTTGTCAAGTGGAATTGAAGAATGAGATTGTAAAGTGCTGTAGCCACACTGGTCTGAGGAAGCAGTAGTCCTGGATTTCCTGGTTGCAAAATAAAGTAAAAAGATACCCAAGGGAGAGCTGAGAGTGAGCGAGAAAAACATCTACAAAGTGGGTGAATAGAGAAACTCATGGGAAATAAACCTCCACTTCCCCAAAACCACAGGATGAATTTTATCTCGGAAGAGGAAAGGTGGAGGGTAAACCCTTGGTCATAGGCAGGTTATCAGGGAAGGGAGGGATGGAGAAGATGCCAGGGATTGTGACAAGATGGGGACACTATGAGACATTATTGTTAAGTAGACCAGGTCTTGGCCAGGAATGGGGTGAACTGGGGAGGCTTCAGAGGTTTCTGAGCATCAGCACAGGGGGATCAGATCTGTGATTCAGAACTACAACTCAGCCATCTGTGTGAAATATGAAAGGGAGTAGAACATTATGTGAGGGTGAGACCAGCTGAAATATCAGAACATCAGCCTACAAAAATAAATGCTGATTTTTTAAAAGAAAAAAATCTACTTTTCTATACCCTGTTTTTAAAATTTGACTATGTATCTTATTGAAAAAAGGGGGAAATGTTAACTTTATAGATATACCAGGAAGGGGAAAGGGTGACTCATATTAAGAAATTACTTTACGTGACTAGGGTATGTGGATATCCCATCCGTGACTGCATTGAACAGAACTAGATCACCAGGAAATGTGAAAATGATTTTCACTGTGTGTTCAGTGAATGTGTCTTTAGACTGCTAGAAAAGGAAAAAAATAAAGAAAATCCATATGCATTGATCAGAATCTATTTTTTCTACCAGCCTCATCCTCATACTTGGCAGGCATAGAATTTATAAAGTTGTAAAACCAATTTTATGATCTGAGAGATCTTCCTGATAACAGCTCTGCCAGAATTAAATACTAGATCAGCAGCCTTCAAGGGTACTTATTGGATTGGGTCCTATGACAGATTATGTGCAATTTATATTACATAAGATCCATAAATTTAGGAAACAGGTTAATTTTGTCCTGAAAGTGGATTAATTGGTTTAATATTTCCAAGCTTAACTACAGTCTTCAGTGCATAACATAATTGATTCCATCTCATCCTTTCACTGATTTAAATATAGAGAAAACCAAGTAATCACAAAATGCCAATTCATTTGATAGGTTTTTAAATTTATGGTGGCAGAGCTCTTGATACTTAGAGATTTTTATTTCTATTTGGTCTTTATTTTTAGATATATTTTTACCTGAAAATGTGATCTCTAAAGGGTAAAGTTGAGAAAATACTAAACAATGTTGCTCTTAAGTCCCAAAAGCATTTGTCCAGAGAAAATATAGAGAATCAGTATGAAGTGTCAGGAGGGCTTTCTGAGGAAGGACCTGTAACTATTCCCTTTATAGAGATTAGGTGCATGTAACATCTCTAAATGACTCAGGTAGAGATTGGCACAACCAGACTTGAACTCAGGTCCATCTGACCATAAAGCCCATGTTTTTAACCACTGTACTATATTGTCTTTTTATGAAAACAAAGCAATGCAATATTTAGGCACTGTGTCTTTCCTTTATTTATTCAAAAGGCATTTATTTAGCCTACAGTATGAATTTTGTTGGATACCAGAAATGCAAAGATAAAAAAGCTAGTCTTTGTCCTAATGGATTTCATGTATATGTATTATGACATTAAAATAAAGATGAAACTATGTGTAAATATTTCTTTCAGGTATCTTTTTTTTTCATCATTTACTTGACAGCCAATGATATTAACACAAAAGGTTTTTTAAAAGGGCAGGTGGGAGAAGTCAGATTTAGAATGAAAAAAGAAAGCAGATACTTCTTTAGACACATTTCTTACTACTTCCAAGTCTACATATAAAACTTTGAAATGGCTGTTTACTCAAAATTTTTAAACCATTAATGGTTTCTAAACTAACAATCAATTTTTCCCATTAAGAACAATATACTAGAAATTGGTTGATATTTCAATTCAGCTGTCAAAAACCTATCAAATTCATAATGTATGAAATGGTAAAAAATAAAGAGAACTTACAAACTAGTACAAGTCTATAGTTATGGACTTCGTCAAATTTCAGACACTGAGCAGCTCCAGCTCCATCCCTCAGCACTCTCTCCTGCATGTTCTGGTTTCTTTTTCCAGATGTCCCTCCTGGTAGAGAAGGGCCATGGCAGTTCCACTCAGCCATACACTGGACTAAACAAGGAGAAAAAGAGCATTGTTTTACTCAAGCATTAAACAAGCTCCAAGTCATTACTCTGATTGGACCTATTTAGGCTACATACCTGTTCATGATTAAATCACCAGGGCGATGGTGATGACAATCAGCTTAAGCCTGTGTGGAATGGACTATGAAGTTGAGATTGGTGTCAATTCCACAAAATCTTCATAGATGTTGTGGACATGAGCAAAGCCTACTATAAGTATAAACTGACAAAAAATAGAAAACAGAGTTACATCTTTAGAGAATCTCTAAACAAAACTCACAGATTATTGATTCTGAATAATTTCTTCTGTTTAATTCAGTGATTGATTTGGAAGACTTTGAGTATAACTTTAATGACCCTAAATGCTTGCAATGAAATAACGTCTACTTATTAAACAATTTTCAAGTGTTTATTTATTATAAAGTGCTTATATATTTTAATATTGTATTTTCTAAAATTGTCTTTTGGAAAGAATCTTTAATTTTAAAAATCAAAACAAAGATGATTTGTAATTTCAATTCAACTTGTTATTTTGTGTGGAAAGCATTTTTTTTTATTTAATTAATTATTTATTTATTTTTGGCTGTGTTGGGTCTTCATTGCTGTACTTGGGCTTTCTCTAGTTGTGGCAAGCGGGGGCTACTCTTCATTGCGGTGCGCAGGCTTCTCATGCGGTGGCTTTTCTTGTTGTGGAGCACAGGTTCTAGGTGCACGGGCTTCAGTAGTTGTGGCTCACAGGCTCAGTAGTTGTGGCTCGTGGGCTCTAGAGAGCAGGCTTAGTTGTTGTTGTGCACAGGCTTAGTTGCAGCACGGCATGTGGGATCTTCCCGGGCCAGGGATTGAACCCATGTCCCCTGCATTGGCAGGCGGATTCTTAGCCACTGCACCACCAAGGAAGCCCATGGAAAGTATTTTTAAAATTTAAATAAAAGAGTGTAACAACTATAGTCTGAATGTGTGTATCTTCTCAGTTGATTATTTCTAGGGAATTGATAATGATTCTCATGCATTTTGTGAATTCAAGCACAACCCTACAAGTCCTATCTTGGAGGAGATTTCAAAGGTTTCAAAATTGAATGCACAATAAAGAATAAAGTGATGGGGTCCATTCTTCCACCAGGAAATTCATTGATTTTCTATTAAAGTTAATTGCCAATGGATGGCAATGGAAGAGAAGATCCAATTTATTTTATTTATTTATAAATCATCCTTTTAGAATATAAAATTTTAGATAAGTATGCTAGCCCTTCATATTGGACACGAAAGTGTTTGAAAGACAACTTAAAAGTTGGAATCAAACCTTTACCTCATTTGCAAAATAGGGTCAGAAACAACAAAATTTGTCCTGAAATACTGACATCTTAACAAAAATAGTTTAATGGAAGTTTAGAAATGCTGAATTAAAACCATTTGACACTTCATATATAACACATTTGATTTTTTGAAATTGAATTTTTTGTAAATGCTATTTTTTAAACTGAATGAGTTTAATCATATATTGATTAATAAATCTAGCAATAAATGAATGACAGTAGAACCGAGGAAAGCTCACTAAGATACTTGATATCATCTTTTCTTAAAATTTTTACTAATTGATATACTTTCTTAGAGCTCTGATGACAAAGAAAAGTCCATGTCTAAGAAGTCAAGAGATTCAATGAAGATCAAGAGAGCTTTGCTGAGCAAAGTAAGGCAGTGATTAAATGATGCATTGGACTCATCAAGCAAGAATAGAGGTAAGAGATTTGCAAGCCATGCATAGTCTGAATGAGGACCCTGAATAACAGAGGGAGTCATTGACTCGCCCAAGGTAATGCAGGTCGAGATGAACAGTGATCCTCAATCTCAGGTCTCTGCTATGGCATCAAGTGAGAGTTAAATTTCAAGCTCCCATACATGTCTCTCTGTCTCTTACCAGAGTTCCTTCTTAAAAATATTGTAAGCATTTTATTCACACTCTGATTCTCTGGTGCTTGAATTAAATACAAAGCGTTTTTTATGATGATATTTGATGACATAGGCTGGATATGGCCTCATTCCTTAATAATACCCTATAAATACCCCATAAATACTTACTGAATTTAATAGACTTCAGTGCACTTTAAAATACTTTAGAATGTATTCTGAAATTATATAATTGGAGCCATCCAGTCATATATTTGCCCAGCACAAAGTTGTTTGAAAGAGAAAGATGTTAAAATCAGAAAATGTTGCTGTCTTCTAATTCAACAGATTTAGTGAGCAACATTAGTCTAAGAAGCATTTTAATGGTGAGATGAGTTTTCTCTTTTCTCTTTTTTCATTCCCTCATTTCTTTTCAATAGCTTTACTTTCATATTGTTGAATATACGACACCAGAAATATGCATAATTATATTTGGAGAAGTTTACTTTAGGAATGCTATCTCAAGTCACATTCTAAATCTTAGAATCATAATAATGTCTCTTGCAATGTGGCATATGTATTTGGTAAGTGAGAAGATTTCACAATTTTTTTTATTTGAAAGGACACACAGGACTCCATTGAACATACTCATGTACATTTTTAATTTAAAGCAAAAGAATACAGGGCACCAAGAGAAAAATAGGTTAGGAAAGCACTGAGGGTTGAAACATGTCCAGGCACAAACTCCTCAGGGTTCTTATTTGCACACAGACATGTTTGTCTCTGATTGAACCACCAAATCTGTGCAACAGATCTTGGATTTGAGAAAGTTCAAGCAGAATCTCCAGTGAGATTTTTTATGTTCATCTGGTCGCATAGTCAAACTGGTTGTTTACACAGCTATGCCAGATGAAAACTGTATTTATTTAGCATACTGTAATTTAAAACATTGGAAACATTGAGAATTAGAGTGTTTTGGTTTTTTTTTGTAAAAACTTAGCAAGAGTATTTTGAATAGTTCCTGCCTTCTTCTTTCCAGTTCAGGATGATCAGCCAGTTCCTGATGTCCAGCGATGGCTAGAGGAACTGGAAGTAATACTGAGGAGAAGACAACATCTGGGTATGTTCCTCTATTGAAAAAATCACATTGCAGCACTATTTACAGTAGCCAAGACATGGAAGCAACCTAAGTGTCCATTGGCAGATGAATGGATAAAGAAGGTGTGGTATATATATATATATACACACACACACACACACACACACACACACACACACACACAATGGAATATTACTCAGCCATAAAAAAGAATGAAACATTGCCATTTGCAGCAACATGGATGGACCTAGAGATTGTCATACTAAGTGAAGTGCCAGACAGAGAAAGACAAATATCATATGATTTATATGTGGAATCTAAAAAAAATGATACAAATGAACTTAAATGCAAAACAGAAATAGACCCACAGACATAGAAAACAAACTTATGGTTACCAAAGCAAAAAGTGGGTGGAGAGGGATAAAGTAGGAGTTTGGGATTAACATATATATACTACAATATATAAAATAGATAACCATCAAGGACCTACTCTATAGCACAGGGAACTATACTCCATATTTTGTACTAACCTATAAAGGAAAAGAATCTGAAAAAATATATATACATATGTATATATACACACACACACACATATGTATCACTGAATCACTTTGCTGTATACCTGAAACTAACACAACCTTGTAACTTAACAATACTTCAATAAAAAACAAAATTAAATTAAAAAATACTATAAAAAACCCACACGTGTCATTTTAAACCTATTACGTCAAGTAGAGAAACTAAATCCACCAACTTAAATTGAAAATATTCCTAAGAGACAGCAAGGTGCATATTGCACTTTAAAATATATTGCACAAGTACAATTTAGGGGGAAACAAAGGTAAAGCTATATCTGAATGGGAATTTAGTGTGGAAGTCTAAGAAATTTTTAAAAGTCATTATAATCTATTTTTATGTTTTTCAGTTACACAGCAGTTTGTCATGATGTCTGCATTGCTTTGCGTTAGTAAAATTTGTTTATTCTTTCACTCCTGATTTAATCTGGGAATTCTGCAATGCTTGATGTTTAAATGTATAGCACGTGAACAAGCATGTGGAGGGGCACAGCACTTCCCTGGGAGGAAAAGTCCTATGTAGCCCTTTGCCATTTGTTATGTGAAGGAATCTATAAGCTGTGGAATACATTGGGATTCGTTGGAGTCTTAACCACTTTGTGTTATCTTGCAGCAGTGATACAGTTTCTGTTTCCCATTACATGAATTGTCATGCCTCTTTGGGGAAAGTAGCTTTTTCTTTTGGCTTAACTTTTTTGGATATTATAAAGGTATTTAATTTATTACACATTTAATAAGTACGTAGTTAAATATTTTTCTCTGCTCTGATTAACAATATTAAAAATGTGTGGCCAGAGTTCCTATCAAAAGAGATGCTGGAATAAAGGAATGTTATAAACATTCTAACATGACTCCCCCCCACAAATTCTAAATGATAGAGATCATGAAATTCCCATTTTCTGGTTATACAGGTCTAAGAAAGCACCATATCCACACATTGTCATCTACCCTTTGCTTACTTTGAAAGGGCCAGTGCTCAGGGAAAAAAAATAACATCACAAATAAAATTCTTATCCCTCCCAAACAATAAAATGAGAACAGTTGCTAACTGTAAAATTGTTTTCACTCTCATTTAGCCACTCCCCCTATTAGAGTGTGGCCTTTGCCCATGCTGCCTTTTCCCATGTGCCTCCTGAGCAGAACAAGCCTAGGGCAGGTTGGACACCAGTAAGTGTTTATATAATGAATAAATGAGTCAAGTGTACTCTCTCCCAGGATGAATTTTTTTTATAGATTCAGCATTTTAAAGTTTAATGAAGAATGGTTTAATAAAGATAGGCAAGGGTACAAAGGTTGTGTGACATCCTCAAAGCAATTGGGACGCATAGTGGTGGGGGGGATAGCTTATTGACATCCCAGTGTTAATGGGGTACCAAAATTGGTACAGTCTGGCATCCCTGCACAGGGCAGCTCTCCTGATCCTGATAAGTCATGTGTATGACTCCAGATCTAGGCTCTTCAGAGCTCTCACAGGATGCATTTTTGATCACCCAGACTGAAAGTCATTCCTCCCAATTCTGCATTTCCGGAGCCCCTGGTTTGCACATGGCCAGTGGTATTGGAAGGAAAAACAGTGAGTGTTTCTCTATATTTTGAACTCCTTTAGGGAATAGCTCTATCTTCACATCTCCTGCATCCATCACTGGCAAACAGTCACTGGAGAAAATTTTGTAAGATGTTAATGCTACTGCCCATTAAAAATACAGAACCCTGTATAGAAAATAGTCAGAAAATTACCCTGATGATTGTTAAAATACGAGGCACAGGAATTTAGGAATTCACAAAATACAGAGAGTACTGCAGGCTGAGATAGTCATGATGTAGGCCTGAGATGGGCCGTGAAGAAAGCCTTATGTTATCAACAGGTTGAAGAGGTAAGGAGGATGTTTCTGGAAGCAGGAATAAGATGAGCAAAAGCATGAATACTGAAAGCACAGGAAGCAGTGAGATGACCTTGGAGACCTGGGTGGAATATTCCATTAAAAGAGAACTACGAGATGATGAAAAGCATAAATACAGTGAAAGTTGTAAATTGCAGGGACAAAGGCTTTCATGTTTGGATCATCACAGTTTTCTGAAAATATTTGAGAGAATTTCTTGGAAAGCTATACCAACATCTCAGTTCAAGCCCTTCTTGGAAGCATCACTCTCTTTATTTATTTAGTAGATTTGCAGTTGGATTCTAGGAACATAGCCTTAGAAATGTGAACTGAACCAGGTTTGTCATCAGATTCTCATCTAGATAGGTTTCTTGGTTAACATTTTCTCACCACGACCATTTTTATTTTACTGAAGTGAATCTCTCTAGTGGATAATTGCTAATGTTATGCTAACTATTTCTTTCAAAAGGACAGCCAGGTATTTACTGGTCCCCTACATTCTGTAAATAATTTACAGAATAAATTACTTATAAATTCTGCCTTTTCCTGGAGCATTAATGTTAGATAAAAGTGGTTGAGGTTAACATGAGTTAGGATATTTATTCGTACTACTGAAAGTATTAGTATTCTTAAATGGTGAAAGTAATATACCTTTATAAGCCTCATCAACATATGTATTTATTTCCTAGGACTGCTGTAACAAGTTGCCACAAACTTGGGTGGATTAAAACAACAGAAATTTATTCTCCCATAGTTCTGGAGGCAAGAACTCTAAAATGAAGGTGTTGGCAGGGACACGATCTCTCTGAAGGCTCCAGAGGGGGACTCCTTCCTTGCCTCCTCCTAGCTTTTGCTGATTGCCAGCAATCGTGGGCATTCCTTGGCTTATCGATACTTCACTCCAGCCACTGCCTCTGTCTTTGTGTAGTCTTCCCCTCTGTGTATCTCTGCCTGTGCTGCTACTTTTCTTATCTTAAAGACACCAGTCAAGGACTTCCGTGGCTGTCCAGTGGTTAAGATTCCACACTTTCACTGCAGGGGGCATGGGTTTGATCCCTGGTCAGGGAACTGAGATCCCACCTGCCACGTGGTCGTGGCCAAAAAAAACAAAAAAAAGACACCAGTCATATAGGATTAAAGGTTTACTGAATTCTGTATGACCTCATCTTTAATTGCTTTACAGTGACCCTATTTCTAAATAAGGTCACATTCTGAGGTTAGGACTTCAACATATATTTTGGGGACACGATTCAACCTATAATATCATATTTATATGTTTCTTATATATATTTTTCCCTCTCCAAACACATGTCACTGGATCTAAAAATACTGTTTAAATGACATATAGGATAATCCAGTTGCCTTAGGTGACCATTCTGTCTTGCAGTTGGTATTATGTTTTCACTACAGAGACCAAAATGAGATCATCCTCCCTCCACCTTCTTTCCTATGACAGATTTAAGTTGCAATGGAACCACCTGCTTTTAGCTTCATTGCATTAATCTCCTTCCCCCAGGAGAATGGAGTTCTCTTGTAGGAGGCCTACTTTTTTCACTTTTATAATAAGAACACATTAAAAGCTCATTCTCTAGCTTTATGTGTTTCCCCGATGCTCTCCTTATCCTATTTTTGTAAATGACTTTAGTATTTGTCTGTCTGGGTCTATCCACCATCCATGTTAATGATGACTCTTATTAAAGGTCCACATCCCTTATCTGCAACTCTGAATTACAAAATACTCTAAAAGAAACAAGGACTGTCATGATGTAAAAACCTGGCTGGACCTGAACTCAATAAACAGTAAAGCCTAACCTGCTTGATGATATTTATAAAGTTTTTACCCTGTTTAATATAAATACTCATAAGTTTTTGCAGAAATCATAATGTATATGATTACCACCTAGCAATCAATATGTGCATATACATGATGTGACCATTCTAACATATGAAAAACCCTGAAGTATGCATCACATTTGGCACCAAGTACTCCAGATCGGGGGGCTGTGGACCTAACCTACCAATCGCTGAAAGTCAGTTGTGCATATGGATTGTAGTTTAGCCTCTGTTACTTATTAATAAATGTTTTACACTAACCGCGATTAAAGCAATTAATGTAAAGCATGTATGAAATCTCCACTTACGAATGCTATGTTCAAAAGAAAGACCCTGTTATTAAACAAGAGTGTGTAATTTTCTCTTAATTACTCAAGAAATTTTATTATCTATTACATTTCAGGCAACAGCATTACCTCCGGCACATACTCTTGTGAAGTGCATGGTAAATAACCTCAGTTAAGCATCATTCATGTCATTATTCAAACACTATAGAACTACTGTTTACACTAAGAGAAACGGCAGATGTGTGCAAGACGTGGGTAATTGTGCTTCTGCTTGTTGTTTGTTCATCTAAAGAACTACTTGTCTAATAAGGCCAAATGTTCAGAAGTAGCAACAGGATAAAAGATGACTCAGAAATCCAGCCTAGCAGTGCTAGACAAACCTTCTGTGGTCATAAGTTTTAGCAGCCTGTTTCCTGCCAGTAGAATTTTAGGGTTTTGATCACCTCCTTTTATTTTGTACTATGTCTTTTTCAGTCCAAGCTGGCAAGACTTTTACTGATATAATTTTATCAAGAATTTGTGGGTCTCATTTCTCCAAAGTAGACATACAGATGACCAATAGGCACATGAAAAGATGCTCAACATCATTAATTATTAGAGAAATGCAAATCATAGCTTCAGTGAGGTACCACCTCATACTGGTCAGAGTCGCCATCATTAAAAAGTCTGCAAATAACAAATTCCAGAGAGGGTATGGAGAAAAGGGTACCCTCCTATACTGTTGATGGGAATGTAAACTGGTGCAACCACTATGGAAAACAGCATGGAGGTTCCTCAAAAAACTAAAAATAGAGTTGCCATATGATCCAGCAATCCCACTCCTGGGCATATATCCAGACAAAACTATAATTCGAAAAGATACATGCACCCCTATGTTCATATCAGCACTATTTACAATAGTCAAGACCTGGAAACAACCTAAATGTCTATCAAAAGATGAATGGATAAAGAAGATGTGGTATATATATATAATGGAATATTGCACAGCCATGAAAAGAATGAAATAATGCCATTTGCAGTTACACGAATGGACCTAGAGATTATCATACTAAGTGAAGTAAGTCAGAAAGAGAAAGACAAATACTATATGATATCACTTATATGTGGAATCTAAGATATAACACAAATTAACTTATCTATGAAACAGAAACAGTCACAGACTAGAAAACAGACCTGTGGTTGCCAAGGGGTAGGAGGGGTGGGGGAGGGGTGGATTGGGAGTTTGGGATTAGCAGATGCAAAGTAGTATATGTAGAATGGATAAACAACAAGGTCCTACTGTATAGCACAGGGAACTATATTCAATATCCTATGATAAATCATAATGGAAAAGAATATGAAAAGGAATATATATGTATAACTGAGTCATTTTGCTGTACAGCAGAAATTAACACAGCATTGTAAATCAACTTCAATTTAAAAAAAATAAATAAATTGACCAAAAGGGAAAAAAAAGAACTTGTGGGTCTCCCATGGACTTCCCTGGGGTTCACATCTGTAGATAAAAGCCCTCATGTGTTTTTTAGATAAGCCTTTCTTTACCTCTCGTTTCTGCTCTGAAGGCTGAGGGACAATATTCCTTAGGTTTTTAGAGGCCTCTGGTGTAACTGAGAGGATCTGAGGACACCTGAAAGGCCTTTTGAATACACTGAGCATTTGAATATTGCTCAAATGTATTGTAAAAAATTGTAAAGTATTGGGCTTCCCTGGTGGCGCAGTGGTTGGGAGTCTGCCTGCCAATGCAGAGGACACGGTTTCGTGCCCCGGTCCAGGAGGATCCCGCCTGCTGCAGAGCGGCTGGGCCCGTGAGCCATGGCCGCTGAGCCTGCACGTCCGGAGCCTGTGCTCTGCAATGGGAGACGCCGCGGCGGTGAAAGGCCCGCGTACCGAAAAAAAAAAAAAAAAAAAAAAAAAAAAATTCTAAAGTATTGTAAAAAATTGGCTTTTTTGCTATGCCATCTGGAGGATTTTCAAAATCATCAAAACTTGGCTCCTTTTTTTAAAATAGTTCTTCTCCCAATTAATTTATCTCTCTCCTCTCACATTTTATTGTAAATAGCAAGAACACACCAGAAGGAACCTACATCTTTTCTTGGAAATCTCCTTAGCTATAGAACCGAGTTCATCATTTATAAGTTCTACTTCTCAAATAACTGCAAGAGACAGTTCCTGCAAGCTCTTGAAACTACATAACAAGAATCCCACTTCTTTCAGACTCCAGTAACATTCTCTTCACTTCCTTTTGAGCCCTCAGCAATAGCATCCTCAATTCTTAAATTTCTACTAACAGTCTATTCCAGGCAATTTAGATGTTGTCTCATGCTCCTTAAAATTCTTTCATCCTCCTCCTTCTGCCTGCATCCACAGTCACTCTCACATTTTTAGGTAGTTGTTACAGCAAGATAACATGTCCAGGTACCAAATCTGCATTATCTATTGCGGCTTGATAACGTATATTTACTGTCTGGTAGTTTCTGTAGGTCAGGTTTATCTGTGTCCTTTGCAAGACTTCAGTGAAAGTGTCAGCCAGGGCTGGGTTCTCATCTGGAAGACTGAATAGGGAAGAAGGATCTGTTGCCAAATTCAATCAGGCTACTGGTAGAATTTATTTCCTTGTGCTGTGGGGCTGAGGCCCCAGCTTCTTCCTGGCTGTTAGCTGGGGGCTGCTCTCAACTCCTGGCCATGGGGTCTCCCCGAAATGATCACATACTTCATGAAAGCCAACAAGGGAGAAAATCTGTAGTGCATGCCTATTTTTTTTTTACTCCATTCCTTCATTATATGTCTTCTCCTAACCTCTCTTGTCTATTTTTTTTCTCTTGCATTGCTACTTTCATGCTGTGGCATTTGTGATTCCCAAAGTTAAAACAACTCAAATTAGTATAGGCAAATGGGAAATCCTGCTGTACAGTGGGAATGGGAAGACCCAGCCGAGCTTCAGGGGCAGCAAGAAGCAAGGTTCTCCACACAGTCTTTCAGTCCCTCCCTCCTGAAGTTCAGTCTCTGCCCTGTGGTAGGAGTCTTGCCTCTTGCAAGCTCTGAGTTTTACATCTTCCAGTTTCCACTACCAGAAAGACATCTTTTCTTGCTCTACTCTGATTTAGAAATATCTTAGAAGAGCACTCTGCATACTCAGCCTTTGTGGAAAGCAAACTTCAAAGGAACGGGTAATAAGACTGGCCAGCTCCGGTCTGGCCTCACCTTGGTTTAAGCACATGTGGCTATTGGGAAGCCATCTAGGAACATTGTAGCCCTATGCATATGGGCAGGGGTAGCGGTTTTAACCATAAAAGCTGGGTGCTGAGAGGTGACACCATCGCATCACATGCTCTTTTCTTTCTTTCTCTTTCTCTCTTCCTGCCCTTTCCTCTCTTTATTTTATGTTTTCCTTCTTCAAATAGATTATTTTTCTTTTCCTTCCTGTTCCTCTTTCTTGTACAATGAAACAGACCTAGGCTACCAAGGACATCTAAACTAATTCTGTTCCTATAATTCCCCATTTAGTTGCCTGGAATAATAATTATTATGCCCACTTTAGGAAGTAGCTTCCTTCCGTCCATCTGTCAGCCCAAGCAGATGACTCTCACTGCAGTTGACCTAAGGAACCTTCCTGCTCCTATGATGGGGCAGCAGCCAGAAGCCTGTGTCCTCCTGGCAGGCATCAGCCTGGAACACAAGGTGTAAGAAATCAATAAATAACAGCCAGATGTTGAAGATTTTAGAGAACCATTATTTAATCCTTAATCTGTACTTTCTGCAGTAAGTAGGGCTTTGTTGTTTTCATTAAAAACTCATCAGAACTCTAATTTAAAAGGTTATTATAGCTCTTACAAATTCAAGATGGGAGTTCTTATTCTGAATATACTGACCTCTTAAAATTTAAGTGGATTCTCTTATCATGTAGTTTCTACACGTAATAAAAAGTTTTCTTTTCTAAGAACAGGTTAGAAAAATATATTTGAGGAAAATAAAGAAATTACTTTAAATATATATGTTTTAATTTAAAAAAGTGTTTCAATTAAAATTTTCTTTTATTGTTTTTTAGACTTGAAGAAATATAAACTAGTAGGTTCTTGGATTTAGAAATATGATTGTGCTCATGATTTATTTGATCATTTAAATAGAGAATGGTTATTTCAAGTCAAGGACACTAAGTTACTCTAACAGAGTTCCTGTCCATTTCTACCTGCTGGGGTTTCTGAGTGAACTTGCTTTTGTGGATAATGAGTTGTTGACTCAGACATAGCTCAAAGAGCTCCAAATCCCACATCCCAGGAAGAAGCTGCAGAAAGGGAAGGTTCTCAGAAGCTCCCCCCAGCCATTGCATCTTCAAGGCCTGGCTTGGTTGTCACAGCCAGTATCACCAGCTCCAAGCCCTACTTCCAGACTTGGTGGTTGAGCACTCACAGAGCACTACTAAAGCATTATGAGGCCATAAAGACTCAGAGGTTGACTCACCACAGGGAGCCAAGGGGGTCCCTCCTCTGTAGGACTTCTGTACCTTGAGAACAAACACACCTATGATTGTGCTTAGAGTGAACTGCAGCCATTTTTCCATGTGCATTCTGGAACTGATATTCCCCAGACCTCAAGCTCATTATAGTTCTGTAATAAAGGCATGTTGAGATAAATGTAGAAAAAGTTATTGCATTCAAATGCATCCCAGCCCAAAACAGAAGTGGAGGGATACAGAACACTTAGCCAACAGAATGTGCTGCATGTGTGTTGGAGCACTAACTCCAGGTGCAAGAGGGAAAAAATAGACGATGTAAAAGGGTGAGGTCATGGAAATATAAGAGAGAAGGGGGAACAGTTTGCTACCAGCAGCAGATCATGAGGGCCATTGGCATAAATTCTGGCCAAGACTTGATAAAAAAACCCCTAGGGAGCACCTTGTAGGAGAATTACTTACCTGTTGGGGGAGAGAGACAGAAGGACATCTAAAAGTAAAATCATCAGAGATTTGTACAAACCAGGTGGCTACTGCCCTCATGCCTCTCCCTATGGGATTTTCTGTGAAATGCCCCTCCATCTCTGTCTGTTATAATTCTACCCAACTTTGATAGCCCCACTCTTCCAGATAACTGTCTTAACACATTCTTTTCTTTTCCTGAACTTTAGTATTTTATTTTTATTTCTCACATTTATTTCTCTTTTACCATACTCATCCATCTCTTATATGGATCATGTAAATTCTCTTATTTAAACTTTAATCTCCACTGAGGCAAGGGACGTGTTTATTTATTTCTCCAGTCCTGGTTCCTAATCACTTGCTTTGCAAAGTTGATTCATATATATATATATATATATATATATATTCAGTTATATATATATCATCTTTTTCATATTATTTTCCATTATAGGGTATTAAAAGATACTGCATATAGTTTCCCTGTGCTATGCAGTAGGTCTTTGTTGTTTAGGGCAGCTTTTCTTATTAAGCAGTTGGTCTATAGTACCTCTATCCAGTTTTGCTCATATATACAAAATGTCATAACATAAATATATACAACATGTAATGAAACTAATGTAATGAAAATGGTTGATCTTTCCTTATTTACTCCAAATCTATTAGTCTTGAAAAAGCAAATCAAAAAGAATTTGTAGAGAAAAAAGTCAAAGGAAACATGAGATCGTGTTTGATGCACTCCAATGAATAAACACACGTCTAAGGACCTGAAGCAGTTCATTATTTGGAGATGATAAAATGTCCTAAAACTCATGTCTCATATAATATCACAATATACTACACCATGGGCACATTTCCCCATCTCTTCTATATTGCTTTAAACTCATAGACTTCTATTTCTGATTTTTTCTCATAACTTGATCCCAGAAAGGATGAACTTGGACCATCCTTTATTTTGGTGGCAATAACTTCCTTTTTAAACCCTTATCCCAATATTGCAAACCTCCTTCCTAAGTCTCTATTCTTACTTTCTCAATTTATGAAGCACATTCAATTAGAGAAGGGCAAAAAACAAGAAACATAAACATTAGAAATAAAATTATCATTATTTGCTTGTTGAAAATGCAAGACAACATCCTGAAAAACAAAAAATAAACATTAAGAGAATTCAGTAAAGTCCTTCCCTATTAAAGCAATTAAAGAAATCAATATTATATATATATATATATATATATATATATATATATGAGACAAAAAATTAACAGGAAATGTTCCAAGATCTCTGTGAAAAAATATTCAAAACACCATTGCAGGGCAAAATAGAAAATTTAAAAAAATCCCTGACCTTGGATATCAGGACTTGATACTATAAAGATGTTAGTTCTCCCTAAATTAACACCTAAGTACAATGAGATTATTCCATTTTTACCTTGAAATATTATGTGCAAGAATAGTCAAGGCAATTAGTAAAAGGAATAGTAAGAATAAGAATTAGTTCTACAAGTATAGAAAATATATTATAAAGCTTGACTCTAGCTGTTAGATACTAGCATATTAATACAGATATCAGTGAAGAAACATAATAAGGTCCATTAATAAATTCAAATACATATACAGGTTTAGCATATAATGAATATGGCAGTTTAATTCAGTGACAAAAACCGGAGTAGTCAATAAATGGTACTGGGTTTAATAGCCATCTAGAAATACATAAATTGAGTTGGATCCATCCTTCACACCTTATATTAAAATAGATCTATAATGGAATAAAATTTTAAAATAAAACAAATTCAGAGAAAGAATGAGACAAAATCAAGGGAGAATGTTTGAGTATATAATGCTGGAAAAGAAATGTATTTCTTTTTTTTTTTAACATCTTTATTGGAGTATAATTGCTTTACAATGGTATGTTTGTATCTGTTTTATAACAAAATAAATCAGCTATACATATACATATATCCCCATATCTCTTCCCTCTTGCGTGTCCCACCATCCCTCCCACCCTCCCTATCCCACCCATCTAGGTGGTCACAAAGCACCGAGCTGATCTCCCTGTGCCATGCGGCTGCTTCCCACTGGCTATCTGTTATACATTTGGTAGTGTATATATGTACATGCCACTCTCTCACTTTATCCCAGCTTACCCTTTCCCCTCCCCGTGTCCTCAAGTCCATTCTCTAGTAAGTCTGCATCTTTATTCCTGTCCTGCCCCTAGGTTCTTCATGACCATTTTTGGGTTTTTTTTAGAGTCCATATATATGTGTTAGCATATGGTATTTGTGTTTCTCTTTCTGAATTACTTCACTCTGTGTGACAGACTCTAGGTCCATCCACCTCACTACAAATAAGTCAATTCCGTTTCCTTTTTTGGCTGAGTAACATTCCATTGTATATATGTGCCACATCTTCTTTATCCATTCATCTGTCGATGGACACTTAGGTTGCTTCTATGTCCTGGCTATTGTAAATAGAGCTGCGATGAACATTGTGGTACATGACTTCTTTTGAATTATGTTTTTCTCAGGGTATGTGCCCAGTATTGGGATTGCTGAGTCGTATGGTAGTTCTATTTTTAGTTTTCTAAGGAACCTCCATACTGTTCTCCATATTGGCTGTATCAATTTATATTCCCACCAACAGTGCAAGAGGGTTCCCTTTATTCCACACCCTCTCCAGCATTTATTGTTTGTAGATTTTTTGATGATGGCCATTCTGACTGGTGTGAGGTGATATCTCATTGTAGTTTTGATTTGCATTTCCCTAATGATTAATGATGTTGAGCATTCCTTCATGTGTTTGTTGGCAACCTGTATATCTTCTTTGGAGAAATGTCTGTTTAGGTCTTTGCCCATTTTTGGATTGGGTTGTTTGTCTTTTTGATATTGAGCTGCATGAGCAGCTTGTAAATCTGGAGATTAATCCTTTGTCAGTTGCTTCATTTGCAAATATTTTCTCCCATTCTGAGAGTTGTCTTTTCATCTTGTTTATGGTTTCCTTTGCTGTGCAAAAGCTTTTAAGTTTCATTAGGTCCCATCTGTTTATTTTTGTTTTTATTTCCATTTTCTCTAGGAGGTGCATCAAAAAAGATCTTGCTGTGATTTATGTCATAGAGTATTCTGCCTGTGTTTTCTTCTAAGAGTTTTATCATGTCTGACCTTACATTTAGGTCTTTAATCCATCTTGAGTTTGTTTTTGTGTATGCTGTTAGGGAGTGTTCTAATTTCATTCCTTTCCATGTAGCTGTCCAGTTTCCCAGCACCACTTATTAAAGAGGCTGTCTTTTCTCCATTGTATATTCTTGCCTCCTTTATCAAAAACAAGGTGACCATATGTGCATAGGTTTATCTCTGGGCTTTCTATCCTGTTCATTGAGATATATTTCTGTTTTTGTGCCAGTATCATACTGTCTTGATTACTGTAGCTTTGTAGTATAGTCTGAAGTCAGGGAGCCTGATTCCTCCAGCTCCATTCTTCTTTCTCAATATTGCTTTGGCTATTCGGGGTCTTTTGTGTTTCCATACAAATTGTGAATTTTTTTGTTCTAGTTCTGTGAAAAATGCCATTGGTAGTTTGATAGGGATTGCATTGAATCTGTAGATTCCTTTGGGTAGTACAGTCATTTTCCCAATGTTGATTCTTCCAGTCCAAGAACATGGTATATCTCTCCATCTGTTTGTATCATCTTTAATTTCTTTCATCAGTGTTTTATAGTTTTCTGCATACAGGTCTTTCACTTC
This sequence comes from Lagenorhynchus albirostris, assembly GCF_949774975.1. Taxonomy (NCBI): domain Eukaryota; kingdom Metazoa; phylum Chordata; class Mammalia; order Artiodactyla; family Delphinidae; genus Lagenorhynchus; species Lagenorhynchus albirostris. The sequence goes on along the minus strand of NC_083101.1, from coordinate 96,544,870 downwards.
CTTAGGTAGGTTTTTCCTAGGTATTTTATTATTTTTGTTGCAATGGTAAATGTGAGTGTTTCCTTAATTTCTCTTTCAGATTTTTCATCATTAGCGTGTAGGAATGCAAGAGATTTCTGTGCCTTAATTTTGTTTCCTGCTACTTTACCAAATTCATTGATTAGCTCTAGTTGTTTTCTGGTAGCATCTTTGGGATTCTCTATGTATAGTGTCATGTCATCTGCAAACAGTGACAGCTTTACTTCTTCTTTTCTGATTTGGATTCCTTTAATTTCTTTTTCTTCTCTACAGGCCAATATCACTGATGAACATAGATGCAAATATCCTCAACAAAATACTAGCAAACAGAATCCAACAGCACATTAAAAGGATCATACACCATGATCAAGTGGGGTTTATCCCAGGAATGCAAGGATTCTTCAATATACACAAATCAATCAATGTGATACACCATATTAACAAATTGAAGGAGAAAAACCATATGATCATCTCAATAGGTGCAGAAAAAGCTTTTGACAAAATTCAACATCAATTTATGATAAAAACCCTCCAGAAAGTAGACATAGAGGGAACTTACCTCAACATAATAAAGGCCATATATGACAAACTCACAGCTGACATCATCCTCAATGGTGAAAAACTGAAACCATTTCCACTAAGATCAAGAAGAAGACAAGGTTGCCCACTCTTACCACTATTATTCAAAATTGTTTTGGAAGTTTTAGCCACAGCCATCAGAGAAGAAATGTATTTCTGAGCAAGACCCAAACCCAGATGCCACAGAAGAGAAAACTGATAAATTAGATTAGTTGAAAGCAGATGAATGAAAAAAAAACCCTGCTATTTGAGGACTTCAAATGTGAATAGGGAAAAATTTTTAGTGTATATGAAAAAGAGCTAATCTTGTATATTTATTAAGCCCTCTTACAAACCAATGGATGAGGACCAGAAGTTCATATAAAAACAGGTAAAAATGTAATAAGGCCATTTCCAAAAAAAATGGTTTATGACCATATGAAAAATGTTCTTATAACTTTACTTATATTTAAAGAAATGAATATTGTAACAACAGTGTGTTACTTCTTTTTTTGTTGTTTGTTAAATTAATTAATTATTTTTGGCTGTGTTGGGCCTTTGTTGCTGCGCATGGACTTTCTCTAATTGTGGTGAGCAGGTGCTACTCTTCATTGTGGTGCGTGGGCTTCTCATTGTGGTGGCTTCTCTTGTTGCGGAGCATGGGCTCTAGGTGCGCGGGCTTCAGTAGTTGCAGCAGGTGGGCTCAGTAGTTGTGGCTTGTGGGCTGTAGAGCACAGGCTCAGTAGTTGTGGCACACGGGCTTAGTTGCTCTGTGGCATGTGGGATCTTCCTGGACCAGGGCTTGAACCCATGTCCCCTGCATTGGCAGGTGGATTCCCAACCACTGTGGCACCAGGGAAGTCCCAGTGTGTTACTTCTAAATCCATCTGATTTGAACAGCTCAAGACATTTGCTAATAATGCTCTTGCTGAGGACAGTACTTTCCAAATTGTGACATAGTATAAACTCTTTATTCTTTTGATTTTATAGTTACGCATTTACTATCTTTAAGTGTAAAATGTGAATACAGTTGACCCTTGAACAACACATGTTGGAACTGCTGGGGTCCAATTATACATGGATTTTTTTCAATAAATACATATTACAGTACTACACGATCCCCGGTTGGCTGAATCCAAGGACGCAGAACCACAAATACTGAGGGCCAATAATAAAGTTATACATGAATTTTCAGCTGCCAGGCAGTCGGTGCCCCAATCCCTGTGTATTTGAGGATCAACTGTAATACATTAGATCTATCATATCATAGGTATTGCTTAGAATAACGCTAAGTTTAGAAAAAAATAATTATAAAGAAAATATTAAATAAATATTAAGGGTTGACATTTATACAGTGTGTGCCAGATCGTATGTCATATGCTTTATACACATATTTATTCAGCACATCCTCACAATAACACTTTATGCCCAGTTCTCAGACAAGGAAACAGTCATGAAGTGTTCACTATCCTCAAAGAATAGAGCTACTAATTATGTCACAAGGACTTAAACCAAGGTAGTCTGGCCGCAGGGCCCACACTCAGACCACTTCACCACAGTACAAGTGATTCATGCTGGAGATGAAATGGTGTAGGTAAAACTCAAATGATACAGGATTGGGAATTCTTCCTTAGGCTGTGGGAAGCAGTGGCACAAGCCCTTGAAGGATGATTTCTATAAAATTAAAATCTCTAAAAGCACCCACTATCCAGAGCTCTGGAGCTGACAATCCAAAGGGAGTGGTGCTTTAAGTCCCTTCAATATACAGTCTACAGCAAGTAGCAATTATACTTTTAGGAATTAATCACACAGAAAGTGCTTGAGAGAAAATTGATCATAGTATTTATACAATCATGATCTAGTTCTCTGTCAGTAGATGAAGAGGTAAATAAATCATGATGCTTCCATGAAACAACATAATATGGAATACTTTTCTGTGAAAAGAATAAGTATATACATACATATTTATTTAAGAAACTTTATAATCTTTTTAAAAAGTGAGGTACATAACAATATATATATTATGTTCCTCTTTGAAATTCCCAAATGAATACACATATACATGAGTGGGATATTTCTGGAAGGATATACAAGAAATCATTAATAGCATTTTTTTCCCTCGGGATAAGGGTCTATGGCCTAAAATTATTAAACGAATGCCATTTTAACCCATCACGGATCATTTCTATGCGCTTCTATGTTCATTGCAACATTATTTACAGTAGTCAAGATATAGAAACTACCTAAGTGTCCATCAACAGATGAATGGATATAGATGATGACATATACATGTATACACAAACACGCAATGGAATACCACTCATTCACTAAAAAAGATAAAGTATTGGGCTTCCCTGGTGGCACAGTGGTTGAGAGTCAGCCTGCCGATGCAGGGGACATGGGTTCGTGCCCTGGTGCGGGAAGATCCCACATGCTGTGGAGAGGCTGGGCCCGTGAGCCATGGCCGCTGAGCCTGCACCTCCGGAGCCTGTGCTCCACAACGGGAGGGGCCACAACAGTGAGAGGCCCGCGTACCGCAAAAAAAAAAAAATGAAAGCAAACATATAGATACAGAGAACAGATTGGTGGTTACCAGAGGGGATGTGGGGTGGGGGAGGGCGACTGGGTAAAGGGGGTCAACTGCATGGTGATGGATGGAAACTAGACTTTTGGGGTGAGCACACTGTAGTATATACAGAAACCAAATTATAATGTTGTACACATTATATGAAACATATAATGTTGTAAACCAATGTGACCTCAAAAAACAATTCTAGGTTTTGCAAGAATTAAAAAAAAAATACTAAATAGTGTTTCTATTTGGTTCCCTTATGCACTGACATACCTTCAAGATTTGTAAGGAGAGACAATCTGTCATGGACCCTGAGCAAACCTACATGTGCTTGCTGCTTGCTGGGTGGGCCAAGAATGCAAGACCCTGGCTGCCCTTCAGTGAGGCCAGCTGTGCTTTCAGCAACAATCATGAGAGATGAGGTCCTGCCTCCCCCAAGAAAAAGAGCAGGCCTTTTTCTGTTCCCTATAAGAGCAGTGAATCCCTCAAGTTCAGTGCTTGTTCCTTTCCTGTAATGTAGCCCACACAGTGCCCCGGCATCCATCCTGGACCCTTTTCATGGCCCCATGGGAATGATGGAGCCCATCAGGAAACTTACACAAATCAACAGAAAGCTCCGGCTACTGTTATTTCCAGGAGTAAGAAAGTTCTTTGTCTCCGACTAGGAGTCTCATGTCTTCTAGCAGCATCCATAAACAGTTGTAGGGTAGTTTGCTAATTTGTAAATAGGACAAAATCTTGGCTCCTTCAGGCATCCTGCACCATTCCTGACAGGATGGAGGCCAATTGATAAACTCAGCACTGATGAACATGGACCACTCTTTGAAATAACGAGTGACTGGTCTTCAAGAGCAAGGGAGAGAGTAGGGGGTAGTAGGTGAGACATCACTGAATTTCAGCTGAAAAAGAGACTTTTGTGGGGTTTCAAGCAGAGTGGGAAAAAGAGGGAGGGGTAAGAGGATAGGGTAGCCTGCTAAAGCAGAATGGACGGAACATGATCCAGTCATTCAGTTTTTATCATAAGTAGGTAACATATGTCTCCTGCAGGTTATATGTTATTGTAAGTTTGTGATACTTATTAGGGGTATAAGCCCTAATATTCAATATTCAGTGTGGTGCTAATGGAAGAATGAATAACCATCTTCTTCTACTTGTTCAGTCATTCCTGATAGTTGTCCTTGTCTCTGACCATCTTGTAATGTGGTGGATGAGCCACTGGCTAAGGCACAGCTGGACCTTGTTCCCAAGTTGATGCTCCGTAAGTCATGTGATCACAAGTAAGTCACTCATTTTCCTTGATTGCAAAAGTAAAGGGAGGAAGCGGGGTCCAGGGCTGTCTGTAGGTTGAACCATATGAAATCACCAATATCCAACCAACTTGACTTGCACAATGACAGTTTTAAATGGCTCAACTTAATGAATGATCCCAAATTCCCTAATGCATCTTAAGTTCATTAGTAAATATATTTACCTTTTTCTTTTTACATATCACACATTAAGACCTTTTCCTCATGCTAATATTGCAGGAGAATACAAAGTTAGCAAAAAAGTTGTGTTATAATATCCTGAAGGAGGGAAATCTGAAAGAAGCTTGCAGAGTGGGCTACGGCCTCTTTAGCAGATCTTCTGAACTCATTAACACACAGATATAACACTTGTGGGGGAATCCTTTGAATACAGTGGAAGAGATAAATTTTGAAAAAAATTGAAGGGTCAGGGCAATTGTCCAGAAGTAGCTGTGATCTTGAAAGGAGGAAAATCAGCAGTGAAAATAGCAGAACAAAGCCCCAGTGCTGTGTCTATAAAACAGAAAGATAAGTTTAGAAAAACCTCATTTCATCTCCATTGAGCAAATAAAATTTTTATTTGGATTTGAATTTCTGTCTTCCATTTCTGTTCTTTAATATCCTCATTAATCATTCGAACTACACAGCTTATCTTCCTTTCAGCACTTCAAATTCAATATCCTTTTTTTTTTTTAAATAGCGAGAAAAATAAATTGCTTGAGCAGTAGGAAGGGAACCTCAAGGAGCTCTCATGATACTTCCAGTAATAGTTGTGTTACTAAAATTCCTACAAAGGGAAAATTCAGATATAGGAAAAGGCTTATATTTATTATAGGGAAGTGCCCCAAAATATCCTCTAAACTCAATGCAAAATTACTGTGACGATCTTTTTTCCATTCTTACATCCCATAATAATATTAAGAAAAATGATCAGTGAATTACATTGCCAATAGTCATTTGATCCTTAAATTAAATAAATATACTTACTAATACTTAAGGAAGCTCATAGTGATATCCAGGCTCTTTTGACAAACCTGCCTGTTAGAGACACCAGAGCACCTCTGAACTGAAAGGAATTGATTTCCTGTAGTTAAATCTTTGATACACACATATTAAGTTTCTCTATAGCTATTTTAATATGCGTAGCTGTTGTTGTTAGATTCAGGTCTTCAGAGATTATTCTCTGTCTGAGCTAAATTCTCCATTTAAACTATGACTCAAATTATTTTAAGAAAGCTTTTGCCCCAAAGTAATTCCATTGGTGGGATGTAAACCAGCATGGCATGCTCTAGGTAATATCTATATATAGGAAAGCAAAGTAATGCTTCGTCTCTTTCTAAATAGCTTTGTGATATCTGCTTGGGCATCACCTGGGGTTTCCAGTTGTCAGAGGTCCTGTTGGATCTCACTGTAGAGCAAAGCGCTCTCTGCCAGAGCTCCGTAGAAAGTCTGTGCTGGACTGTCCATCTCCTCGATGTCTAGGCTCTGTGGATGGAGGCCCAGAAAATGTGACGGTTACTCTGAGCTAATGTGCTAGTGGACAAAGTTTAGTGGAAACCATCAGGACACTATTAACATGTGATGTATTCTAGCGGTGGTTCTCTGAGAATATGGCCCTACCTCTGCTGTTTAACCCTAGAGGAACTTGATTGGTAAGAATGTCAAATCAGGGCCAAATATCATTTTAGTAGCTAGTAAATACAGAGGAGTTAAAAGGCAGGGCAGCAAGGCAGATCAGAATGCAGACTCCAGGCTCAGATTAAGTGAATTCGCACATGGCCTCCACCATTTACTTGCTATAGTTTCTGGGAAGCCTGCACCTGTGGCTGGGACGGGTGGAGTTTGCTATCACCACAGAAAGTTGGATGTGTAGGAAACTCTCTGTGTTTCTCCCTGTATCACAAATTAGTCTGGGCCTTAATGGCAACCATCACATTAATGAAAATTTCCTTCATTTAAAAAATAACTTTTAAAGTCAGTTTTGTAAAATAAACTCATTTCAGAATGCACTGATGGGTGTATTTTAGTGTTCTGCAATTCTCCTGCCTTGTTAAATATTTAAAAAAATTAAAACAAAAATGTAAATAGATTCCAGTCACTGCTGGAAGAAAAGGGTCTTTACTCTGCCAGCCTGTCACGTGTGATGGATAAAAGGGCCCTTAGGACTGCACGTGGACACTGTCACTTTTTTACAGAGAACCAATTGACCTTGTATAACTGGAGATGCTTCCCCTCAAACACAGCTCTGCTCTGAGGGTGGTGTCAGTCTCTCCAGATGCTGCTGGGAATGGAACACTGCATACCTGGACACCCCACAAAAATAAAGGGTACTGACGTGCTCCCAGGCCAATACTTGTTCAGGAAATGACAGAAGTATTGTAAATATAAAAACATGCTGGTTTCTAAAGCATTCTTCACTCCGCACAGGAAGTATGTGGCCAAAATGTGTTAGGATCCAGCATTGACCCCATGTTCCTCCAATTAATTCATCTAACATCTCCCTATTGACCCATCCAGGCCTTGTTTTATCCAGCGTCCTCTGTCATTGGCTCTGCAAGTCCCCTAAGTCCTTCCTTGCTCCAGTATCTGCTCCCTCCAGGCGCATTTCTGGTGACCTACACTTAACCATTTTCTATCAGGCGTTTCCTGAGGGCCATCTGGATGTGATTCTCACAATCTACGCTGAGTGATGCCACTTTGTGGATTCACTAACTCATTGGTCCCCAACCTCTTTGGCAGCAGGAACTGGTTTCGTGAAAGACGGACAGGGTGTGTGTGTGCATGCGTGCGTGTGAAGGTTCAGGCAGTAATGCAAGTGACGGAGAGCGGCAGATGAAGCTTCGCTCAATCGCCCTCCGCTCACCGCCTGCAGTGCTGCCCGTTTCCTAACAGAAACCCCAGGTTGGGGAATCCCTGCACTAGATGACACATTTCTGTGGGTCCCGTCCTCCCAGCCCAGCGGCCCTAACAAGCACCAGCACGGAAGCTGCTGGCAAACGCTGGGAGGAGCCCTTAGTACTACAGGGAGCTGCCGGGGGCAGCCTCTCCGGGCCCCACACCCAGGGCTCATCCTAGGAGAGACTTCTGAGGAGGGGAAGGCAGGGCTCTGCCCTTGAGGAAGGAGGGACCGCTCACCTCTCAGACCTCGGGCTGGAGAAGGATGAGGGCTCGGGACCGCGGAAGACGGCAGGGTGCTCGCCCTCCTCCGAGACCCTGCTCACTGCCCCTCCCTCAGGGAACGGAGTCACTGAGCAAATGACCAGGAAACATTCTGTAGTGACTTTCAAAGACCGAGAGAAATCGTCTAGAAAGAGACAGTAAGGAAACATTGTGCTTTCCTAAACTGGTTGTAATTGGAATGAAAATAAATCAATTTTCTGCCAATATCACCTCATTCTCATCCTTATTTTCCTTCTTCAGAGTGAGAAAAGCAAGGTCTTACTTTGATCATGCCCAATATAATTTTGAAATACTGTACATAGCTTTTTGGTTCACAGAAAGTTAAAGAGAGAAAAATAGTGTGTTCTGTTCTTAGTATTAATGGTTATAGAACGTTTTTAAAAGGTGGCATTTTGCTGAGCTTTCCATGGTGTCCACAGACATTTGGGAGGTTTGTCTACAAAGCATCCAGTAGCTTTCACCTTTAACACTCCCAGGTGCATTTATCAGAGTGCAAACAATAGTAGTGCAAGATATTTTTTCCTTCCTTATTTTTCTTCTTTCTTTCCACCTTGCCTCATTCTAAACAGATCTGAGGAGTAAATCACTTGTGGTCTTATGATGTGTTGTGTTTACAGAATACTTAGTTGTATTCTCTTAGATAAAGTATTTGGAACAATCCTCAGTATCGCCATTATTAATGAAATATAGAAGTTCAAAAAGATGAAGTGAATTAAACCTGGAGTTGGAAGAGACAGGACAGGAATTCTGATCTAGACCTTCTAATCTTAAACTCCATTAATTTTCTTCTCCAGCAGAATCTAGTGCTGCATCCTAAACTTATGAGTAGATCAAAATTGGGCAGAAGGGTCCTAAAAATTCACCATCTCCGAAGACCACATCACTCCTGAGAATTTAGGAAAAGAGCCCAGAGAACTGCCATGGGAAGGAAGCATGGGGCAGCGAGTTATATGGGAAGTAAAATGGTCTGAGAATTCTCATCACCCTTGGCCTTCCCTTTGAATCTGCAGGGAGTGATGAGTCTCCTGGGGAGACGCTCCGTGGCTACCAGGGCTCCACTAATGGGTCCAACTTAGAGGGCAGGCTCACCAGCTTCCTATAAACTGTGGCTGTAAGGAGGGGCTCTGTGAGAGGCCAAACATTGCACCCAAGCAGCTGAGGGTGTTGGCTACCATTCTGTATTTAATGGAATATTTGAGTTACCATGTTGAGCTGGAACTGTCCTCCTACATTTAGAACTTTCTAGATCAGTTCAGGTTGTGCATAAGAGACATCTGTCCTAAACATAGTTAAGACTTGTAAATTCAAAACTCAAAATCTGCAAAAGAAAAGCCTCCTTAGGTGGCAAGGGAACAACAGAGGAATTATTTTTCTATACTTCAGTTCTACCTCGAGTATTTAATGTTAAAAAGTAGTGAAATCTATTTCAGTGTTTTCATTTAGAGTTACAGCTTACACAGCTATACAATTTCTAAGAAAAATAGTCTCATGTAGAAACACTCAGAAGAGAGATTACACACCTCCTTGAATCAATCTGACTCCTAACAGGCTCAACATGAAAAGTGTGAAATGGCTGAAACCTCAGGAGTGTAATTATAGATCTTACAGATCTATAGAATGATAAGATCTTACAGATCAAAATGGCCTTCTGATCACACTGCTTGCTCAAGATTTGTCTCTGAGAAGTACTGGAAGCAGACACTTTTACAATAAAATTGATAGAGTGAGCCATAATACTGTCTTAGAAATGCTCACTACATGAGCCATTTACTTTGGCACAGTCTTTACACATATTTTATGTTCTACAGGGCCAACTTTAGACAAAATAGTGATGTAGGCAAAATTAGTCTTTTGCAATTTTTCTCTTACCTTCCTTCCCTTTCCCCACATTTGTTTTGAAGACCGAATACATATTTTTTTTTACATCACAATATCACAGTTACTTACCATCTTTGCATATGAAGGATAGTTTTATCACAATATGGAGAAATCCCTAAGCAACTATTTGTTTCCTGTTGTTTTTCCCACATATTTATTATCATCCATAATAACCTATTGCTATGTTTTTGCTAGGTACTTGTCTTTTTCTTCATTGAATTTTATTTTTACTTTTTTATGTTTTTTAACATCTTTATTGGAGTATAATTGCTTTACAATGGTGTGTTAGTTTCTGCTTTATAACAAAGTGAATCAGCTATACATATACATATATCCCCATATCTCCTCCCTCTTGCATCTCCCTCCCACCCTCCCTATCCCACCCATCTAGGTGGTCACAAAACACCAAGCTGGTCTCCCTGTGCTATGTGGCTGCTTCCCACTAGCTATCTATTTTACCTATGGTAGTGTATGAATTTTACCAAATTCAATGCCACTCTCTCACTTTGTCCCAGCTTACGCTTCTCCCTCCCCATGTCCTCAAGTCCATTCTCTATGTCTCTGTCTTTATTCCTGTCCTGCCCCTAGGTTCTTCAGAAACTTTTTTTTTTTTTTGGTTTCCATATATATGTGTTAGCATATGGTATTTGTGTTTCTCTTTCTGACTTACTTCACTCTGGATGACAGACTTTAGGTCCATCCACCTCACTACAAATAAGTCAATTTCATTTCTTTTTTGGCTGAGGAATATTCCATTGTATATATGTGCCACATCTTCTTTATCCATTCATCTGTTGATGGACACGTAGGTTGCTTCCATGTCCTGGCTATTGTAAATAGAGCTGCGATGAACATTGTGGTACATGACTCCTTTTGATTTATGTTTTTCTCAGGGTATACATCCAATAGTGAGATTGCTGGATTGTATGGTAGTTCTCTTTTTAGTTTTTTAAGGAACCTTCATACTGTTCTCCATAGTGGCTGTATCAATTTACATTCCCACCAGCAGTGCAAGAGGGATCCCTTTTCTCCACACCCTCTCCAGCATTTATTGTTTGTAGATTTTTTGATGATGGCCATTCTGACTGGTATGAGATGATACCTCACTGTAGTTTTGATTTGCATTCCTCTAATGATTAGTGATGTTGAGCATCCTTTCATGTGTTTGTTGGCAATCTGTATATCTTCTGTGGAGAAATGTCTATTTAGGTCTTCTGCCCATTTTTGGATTGGGTTGTATGTTTTTTGGATATTGAGCTGCATGAACTGTCTGTAAATTTTGAAGATTAATCCTTTGTCAGTTGCTTCATTTGCAAATATTTTCTCCCATTCTGAGGGTTATTTTGTCATCTTGTTTATGGTTTCCTTTGCTGTGCAAAAGCTTTTAAGTTTCATTAGGTCCCATCTGTTTATGTTTGTTTTTATTTCCATTTCTCTAGGAGGTGGGTCAAAAAGGATCTTGCTGTGATTTAGGTCATAGAGTGTTCTGCCTGTGTTTTCCTCTAAGAGTTTTATAGTGTCTGGCCTTACCTTTAGGTCTTTAATCCATTTTGAGTTTATTTTTGTGTATGGTGTTAGGGAGTGTTCTAATTTCATTCTTTTCCATGTAGCTGTCCAGTTTTCCCAGCACCACTTATTGAAGAGGCTGTCTTTTCTGCATTGTATATTGTTGCCTCCTTTATCAAAGGTACGGTGACCGTATGTGCATGGGTTTATCTCTGGGCTTTCTATCCGTTCTGTTGATCTATATTTCTGTTTTTGTACCAGTACCATACTGTCTTGATTACTGTAGCTTTTGTAGTATAGTCTGAAGTCAAGGAGACTGATTCCTCCAGCTCCATTTTTCTTTCTCAAGATTGCTTTGGCTATTCAGGGTCTTTTTGTGTTTCCATACAAATTGTGAAATGTTTTGTTCTAGTTCTGTGAAAAATGCCATTGGTACTTTGTTTGGGATTTCATTGAATATGTAGATTGCTTTGGGTAGTATAGTCATTTTCACAGTGTTGATTCTTCCAATCCAAGAACATGATATATCTCTCTGTCTGTTTCTATCATCTTTAATTTCTTTCATCAGTGTCTTATAGTTTTCTGCATACAGGTCTTTATTTAGGTAGGTTTATTCCTAGGTATTTTATTATTTTTGTTGCAATGGTAAAAGGGAGTGTTTTCTTAATTTCTCTTTCAAAGTTTTCATCATTAGTGTATAGGAATGCAAGAGATTTCTGTGCATTACTTTTGCATCCTACTACTTTACCAAATTCATTGATTAGCTCTAGTAGTTTTCTGGTTGCATTTTTAGGATTCTCTATGTATAGTATCATGTCATCTGCAAACAGTGACAGCTTTACTTCTTTTCCAATTTGGATTCCTTTTATTTCTTTTTCTTCTCTGATTGCTGTGGCTAAAACTTCCAAAACTATGTTGAATAATAGTGGTGAGAGCAGGCAACCTTGTCTTATTTCTGATCTTAGTGAAAGTGGTTTCAGTTTTTCACCATTGGGAACAATGTTGGCTGTGGGTTTGTCATATATGGCCTTTATTATGTTGAGGTAAGTTCCGTAGGCCTACTTTCTGGGGGGTTTTATCATAAATGGATGTTGAATTTTGCTAAAAGCTTTTTCTGCATCTATTGAGATTATCATATGGTTTTTCTCCTTCAATTTGTTAATATGGTGTATCACATTGATTGATTTGCATATATTGAAGATCCTTGCATTCCTGGGATAAGCCCCACTTGATCATGGTGTATGATCCTTTTAATGTGCTGTTGGATTCTGTTTGCTAGTATTTTGTTGAGGATTTTTGCATCTATGTTCATTAGTGATATTAGCCTGTAGTTTTCTTTTTTTGTGGCATCTTTGTCTGGTTATGATATCAGGGTGATGGTAGCCTCGTAGAATGAGTTTGGGAGTGTTCCTTCCTCTGCTATGTTTTGGAAGAGTTTGAGAAGGATAGGTACTAGCTCTTCTCTAAATGTTTGGTAGAATTTGTCTGTGAAGCCATCTCGTCCTAGGCTTTTGTTTGTTGGAAGATTTTTAATCACAGTCTCAATTTCAGTGCTTGTGATTGGTCTGTTTATATTTTCTATTTCTTCCTGGTTCAGTTTCAGAAGGTTGTGCTTTTCTAAGAATTTGTCCATTTCTTCCAGGTTGTCCATTTTATTGGCATATAGTTGCTTGTAGTAATCTCTCATTATCCCTTGTATTTCTGCAGTGTCAGTTTTACTTCTCCTTTTTCATTTCTAATTCTATTGATTTGAGTCTTCTCCCTTATTTCCTTGATGAGTCTGACTAATTCCCTAATTTTAAAAAATTTAATTTATATCTGTCATTCTCAATTAGGAGCAAATGAGGCTAAAATGTAGGCTCTCGCAAGGGCAGGAATCATGTCTTCTCTTCTTCTTCACCTACTTTCCAGAGCTTAACATAGTGCTGGAGAAGAATCACCATGAAAGGGGTTTTGCATTTTTAATAAGAAATTCCATGAACCTGAAAAATATTTAAGCCTCCAAATTGTAAGTATCGATACTTAGATGTGGCACTTGGTCATCCACAGTGAGGAGGCTGGAGGTTATAATGGCCTCTTTTTTTCTCCTCCAAGTAGGGTCTGTATACCATGATTCCTTCGACACATCTTCTGCCACACACCACCTAAAATTCCAGTGAGACGTTTATTTCATGTGAGAAGCAAAACGTATTTGAGAAATTAATTTGGAGAATATCCGTCACAATTGATAAGGCTTAATTATCAGTTACAATTTAATGTATCTTAATTTAATCAACTATTTCCTGGGCACCCACTATGTAGTAGCTATTGTGCTACGTTTGGTATTCAGTGGTCAAAAAACGCAAACAGCACTGAGGAGAGACGGTCAGTAAACATGAGGACTGTCGACTTAAAAAATATTCACAATCTAAAAGTTTAGAGTTATGTTTTATTCAGCAGGAATTTTTAGGACTTCAAGTCTGGGAGGCAGCATCTCAAGTAACCCTGAGAGAACTGCTCTGAGAAGGCGAGGCGGGGAGCCAGGTTATACAGAAGTTTTGCAGCAAAGGGCAGGTATTCAGAACATCAAAATATTACTGTTAATAAAAGAAAACCAGAAATAGCAAATTAAGGAATTTAGCACTTTTCTATGTATGGGAAGATGCAAGTGTCTGGGCTCACTGAAATCATTTCTTTGATATGCACCTCAGGTATCTGGGGCCAGTATCCTGTATTTTCACATACTGAGTTTCCTCAGGGCTCACAATAGCAATGGCTGCAGTCTGATGGCTGCAGTCTGATGGCTGCTAGATGACAGGTATTCTTTCCTTCCTAAGTTTTCTCAGGGCTCACAGGCTCACGTTGGAGGGCTGCAATTGCTGATGACATCCTTTGTTTGCTAATATGGCAGGAAATATTCCATGTCTCCGGACAAATTTGTCTCAGGACAAATTTTCCAGTATGACCATTCTTGAGAGTGAAAGAGACAACAACCACCACAATGGGGAGTGATGACACAGCATGACTTTTGGGATGGGGAGAGAGTGTTAGTCAGAGGATCAGGGATGCTACACAGAAGAGGTGCTGTTTGATTTAAAACCTGAATGGTTAAAGGAGCCAGCCAGGGTACAACTGGGGAAGAATTTATAAGCTAGAATGAAGAGTAAGTCTAAATGTCAGGAGTCAGGAATAAGCACGTTATTAAGGTGAAGAAGAAAGGTCATCTCAGATGGAGATGAGTACATGAGTGAGTCATGGGAGCAGAACTGACAAGGGAGTGGTCCAGCCAAGTGACTCTTGTGGTCACAGTGATGGAGGGTGATCCCTGAGAACAGATGGGCTGGGCATATACCAGATGCAGGTGGAGCAATCCTGTTAGGAGAATTACCCAAGAACCTGTAAGATGCTTCATGAGAAGCTTCCTTGCTGTTCACGCATCTCAGAAAACTAGAACATGTTCTATTCATCAAGGAAACTGAAGCTGTGTGTTAGACCTAGACAGTCCATGCATATGCATAGTGCACATATTTAAAAAAAAAATCAGTATCCTACATGGTTGTTCAAAACAGTAGCCAACAAGTTTTGAGACTCACTGTTAATTGACTGATTAAAATTCTGGTGTTAATGAAAATAATACCAATTGCAAGGTAAAACATTCTGGAAGGAATAGGAATTCTGGAGTTCACTTGAGAATTTAATAAGAGTTCTACTGAATTCACAGTTTAAAATAAAGTGTACTTAAGCAAAAATTAGTCTCTGTGAAACCCATGCTTGAAGTGAAAATGTGAAGACGTGAAAAAAAAAGCAAGACCCTTAGTTTTCTGGTATTCAGCAAATGTCTGGTCAGTGAAAAATAGTTAATATTACCTCTGAATTTAAATAAATTAATTAGAATTTCATAATATGTATTACCTAATGGTTTCTTAATTGTAGATGAATAAGACCTTCTTTAAAAATTGTCTTCACTAAATCAAACTGAAAAAAATTCAGTTTTGAAAAAAATTAACAGTAAAACTGGGCTTTTCTCTATGGGGAAATTGGTTCCTCTCTATCCCCAAATTTTGTTTTTACTGTCTTCCTTAAAAACAAAAACAAAAGGAAAATACCCCAAATATTCTTCATTTAGAAAAGCATCCAGTACTGTAGCTACTGGTCATAACTGTGTTACCAAACTCAGGTCCAGCTGCTTGCTGCTTGAAAATCAGTACCCGAGAGAGAGGCAAATGTTGCTAGAAAGTAAAGTTGCTTTTAATCAGAATGCTGGCAATCTTGGGAGATGGTGGACTCAGTGTCCTCCAAAACCATCTCTGAAGATTCTGCTTGGCCATGAAAGTTTTTAAAGGGAAAAATTAACTAATCTTAGTTAATCATTGAAATAGGGGGTCAGAGTCTTCACCATCCCCCACTGAGTGCAGGCTTGTTGACTTCTTATGATCTTTCCTTAGATGTTACCTTGTTCACACAGTCTGTGAGATTACTGAAGGGGAAGCTAAGGAAGAGATCTGGTCCTCTGTTAATTACTTATTCTTCGTTTCTACTTCTTTGATCTACAGAAAGAACCAACAGGTTAGGCAAGGTATTATGTGATCAAAAGATTTGAAAGGTGTGCTAGGACTGGAGATGAGTTGAGCATGGGGGTGCCTGGTTTAAGGTTGGTGACAAGACAAAAGGGGCCTCCTGCAGAGAGCTCTTTCCTTCCAAAAGCTGCTTACAAATGGATGAAATTAAAAGTTCAGTTCTTCAGTCACACTAGGTACATTTCAGGTGCTCCCTAACCACATATGGCTGGGGGCAGCTGTGCTGGACATCAGGGATAAAGCACTTTTCTATCACCACAGAAAGTTCTATTGGACAGCACTTTAAAAAGTAAAATTTATTGGAGTCTAGTTGATTTACAATGTTGTGTTAGTTTCAGGTGTACAGCAAAGTGATTCAGTTATATATATATATATATACACACACATACGTTCATTCTTTTTTAGATTCTTTTCTCATATAGGTGATCACAGAATATTGAGTAGAGTTACCTGTGCTATACAGTAGGTCCTTGTTGGTTATCTATCTTATATATAGTAGTGTGTGTATGTTCATCCCAAGCTCCTGATTTATCCCACCCCCCCACATTTCCTCTTTGGTAACCATAAATTTGTTTTTGATATCTGTAAGTCTGTTTCTGTTTTGTAAATAAGTTCATTTGTATTATTTTTTAAAATTATATTCAACATATGAGTGATATCATGTGATGTTTGTCTTTCTCTATCTGACTACTTCACTTAGTATGATAATCTCTAAGTCCATCCATGTTGCTGTAAATGGCATTATTTCATTCTTTTTTATGGCTAAGTAATATTCCATTGTATATATGTACATCTTCTTTATACATTCCTCTGTGGATGGACATTTAGGTTGATTCCATGTCTTGGCTATTGTAAATAGTGCTGCAAGGAACGTTGGGGTGATGTCTCTTTTTGGATTATGATTTTCTCCAGATATATACTCAGGAGTGGGATTGCAGGATCGTATGGTAGTTCTATTTGTAGTTTTTTAAGGGACCTCCATACTGTTCTCTATACTGGTTGTACCAATTTACATTCTCACCAACAGTGTAGGAGGGTTCCCTTTTCTCCACGCCCTCTCCAGCATTTACCGTTTGTAGACTTTTTGATGATGGCCATTCTGACCGGTATGAGGTGATACTTCATTGTAGTATTGATTTGCATTTCTCTGATAATTAGTGATGTTGAGTATCTTTTCATGTGCGTTTTGGCTATCTGTATGTCTTCAACAGCAGTTTTCTGGACACTTCCCAGGCATGCACTTATTTATGAGATCCTCTTGTTTCATGTTGATTAATAATTGTGAACACATAACTTCAAAATCAACAACTGCAGAAGACTGAGTTCTTTGTGAGACTTACCCAGATATAGATGGAAAATTCTTTCCTAGACAAACTTGTTTTTCTACTTATATAAGTCATTCACATTGATGCCTTACATTTTCTAGTACTTACATGACTTTAAAACCCTTTATTTTAAAACCGTAATACTTCTTGTGCTTCAGCTCTTATCGTGGGGTGATATAATTCTCTCTCTGTAGAAAGACCCAAATGAAATCATTTATCTTTTGAAGTGTCAGGGCTGGGAATGAGTTTCAGGGTAAGACCAAGTAAAAGCCAAGCTTTAGACTATGAACTAACACCTTATGTTTGGGGCAAATGATCAACTCAATGGATTTTTTAAGGTTGAATAGCAGAAAGAAACCTATGGTGTGAGAATGCACCTCAGTTATCTGTCATCAGATAAAAGGAGCCCTGCTCCAGGGAATATACACAAACAATGAGGGTGCAGACAGACCTGCTGCTGCCTTGCTCTGGGTTATGGCTCAGAGTCACCGTCAGCTTTGCCCCCACTGCTTTACATAAATATTAGAGGAAAAGGTCTCTATTAATGAGAGTTTAGAACATACTTACAATATAAGCCCCAGTTTTGATTTCTGGAAGTGGATGTCATCAAGCCTGACAAGGAGGAGAAAGGGAAGCCACATGGGTAAGGAGTGAAAGGGGAGGGACAGTTAGAAGAGGGGTGCTTATGCACCAGGCCCTGCCCAGGGTGATATACATTTATCACGTGTAATTCTCTTAATCACTCTGAGGGACAGGCCATATTATCCTGGTCAGTAGATGTGGAAACAGGGACTCAGCTAAGTCACCCCATGATTTACCTAGCTGATGAATGGACTGGAGAAGGTGGAATTGCACACAGAATGTATCAGCCTATCCTTTGTTTGCTATGCTGAAATCGGTCTGAGGCTTGCTCTGAACGTAATGCCCTGCACATTTCGGATTTTGTGGAGCCATCAGTTTTCACCCCTCATCACTTCCCTGTCTCCCTTCATTCTTCCTCAGGTGGAAGACAGAAATATGGCCGCAGCTGGCTCTTCTCAGAGCTAATTCAGCATGGCTGTATGAAAAGGGCAGTGGTCCTATGAAGATGACCCATGTAGCAGGTGGGGCTTTGTGGGACCCGATGCTTATACTCTGTACATGTCAGATGGGGGCCCAGTGCCTGCTAACCTCTGTCCACACACATTCTAGTGAGGGTGGATGTGAGGTGAGAGGGTGAGGAGAATTTCTATTTTCTAATACTGAAAGTGTCACTTTTATGTGCCAAAATGGGGAGAGATAGAAGGAGAAAGAATGAAGCAGTTCAGGGAAGAGATTTAGAAATTTCTTTCAGAGTAGAAGCACTTCCTGTTGTAATCAGTGACAGAAAAAGGACACTGAATTAGGATATATTCGTAGCTGCACTGAAATTTAAAAAAAAAAAAATAAAGAAAAGAAAAGGAGAAGCAGATGACTTACATTTCTGTAGCTGTGAGGTATGATTCAGAGAGAAGGTGTGAGAAAAACTCTTCTAAAGGAACCCAGGATCCTTGGAAAATGCATCCAGTGTCTACGGAGAAATCTGCCCCCCAACCTGGTGGTTTCTGATGAACAGACCTCAAACCAGCCTCCTCAGGCTCTGCTCCCCTCCCGCTGGGGAAGGACACAGCTTATAGGTGTCCAGTGTCGCACAGACTGGCTCTCCTGATGGCCCGAGCTGGAGCCCTGTGCTAAACCACACGGATGTAAATAAATGCAGACCAGAAAGAATGAGCCAGTACAGGGCATGGGCGCAACAGGCAAAAGTGGGTCAAGGCTGCCTTTTCCAAGGGGAAAAGTGGCCCCTTTCCCCAGGCTGCAGATCACAGGGTAATCTCCAGAAAGGTAGAGAGGGGAGCAAGGCGCACTCACACACCTCACAAAGGAACAAAGAACAAAGGAAGGGACCTTCCCAAGTTAGATTAAGAACAAGGTAGGGAAAAGCATGGAGTCAATGAAAACACACTTCAGGGAGAAGAGGTAAGTGGTCATGATGTCAGCTGGAAAAAAATAAAAGCACAATCTAAAAGGTGAGAACTATGTTTTATTCAGCAGACTTGCTGAGGACTTAAGTCCAGGAGGCAGCTTCTGTGATATCTCTGAGGGACTGCTCTGAAGAGGTAAAGAGGAGCCAGGATATATAGGAATTTTTGTAAAAATCAAAACAAAACAAACAAAACAGAAGAAAACAACAACAAAAAACCAGACAGAACACCAAAAGATAATAAGTAAAGAAAAACCAGACATCTCAAGTTAATGAATTTAGTGCTTTTTTATAAATGGGAAAATGCAAGAGTCTGGGCTCATTGAAATCATTCCTTTGATATGCACCCTAACTATCTAGGGTGAGTGCCCTGCTTTTCACCATCCTGAATCCCCTCAGGGTACACAGTCGGTTGGGCTGCAGGGGCTGATGGCTTGATGGCTGCAACATCCTTTGTTTGCTGATATGGCAGGTGACATTTTTCATCCACAATGATGAGAGCATTCTAGATGATGCAACTGAGGAAAAAACAATTCCTTATAAATATTTCAGGTCATAGTAAATTTAGAGAATAATATGTTTAGTTAGAAAGGGGAACAAAGGTGAGCCGATAAAATCAATGAGTTGAAGAGATACAGCAGACTTTTCAGTTAAGATTGAACTGCCACAACACCATCGCAGAACTAATAAATTATATAAAAGAATGAACACAATAGACATAGTGGAAAATGAATTACTGGTGAAGAAAAATGTTAAGATGAACACAGAAAATGCAGAAGGAAAAGACAATCACATTAAACACTGAAAAGTGGGTAAATATGGGATTAGGGAAAAGGACACCTTCTGTTTTTTAAAAACTAGTTCTATTTAAATTTTTTACCCAATCATGCCACATACTAACTTTTTATATGTTTTATCAATGTATATCAACAGAATTTTCTGGCTAGTGAGATACTGGCCTACATCTTGTTTTCTCTTTTTTTCTTTTCAATCTAGAAACAAAGGAACAATGTGATACATAACAATTTTAGAAAGGAAGCAGAATGAGTGTTCAAAAAACTGAATAATTCACCAATAACAGCAAACAAAAATTCAAAACAGGTACCTGTATTGTAAATTCACAAGCCAGTTGCTGAGGGATTGCCAACTGCTTTACATATATGTTATTCCAATGGGATCCTCATTTTCAGATGTGATAGAACAAGGGACGTGTGGACCCCTGTGTCATCCTTTCACTGTTGTGTCATACTTAGGTCTGTATATTCATGTCTGTTCTAGAAACACTCAGAGGAAAATTGAAGAAACTGAATAATAAATTACACAACATATTTTTACAGCAAAACATTATTTTAGTAAAAATTACAAGACCATTTCAGTCATAAGTCCCAAATATCATGTTAGTGAAATCCTCCTTGCCCAAACTGATTCCATTTAATTTCTATATCATTGGGGAAAAAATGCACATTATTTTAGATTGAGGTACATGGACATTTGAACCTATTGTCCATGTTTGAACATATTGAAAGCCTCATGGAATAAACATTTTATTTTCTGCACAGATCTCAGAAGATTTTTACCTATAGAGAAATGTTAAGTTTTAATATTTAT
This sequence comes from Lagenorhynchus albirostris, assembly GCF_949774975.1. Taxonomy (NCBI): domain Eukaryota; kingdom Metazoa; phylum Chordata; class Mammalia; order Artiodactyla; family Delphinidae; genus Lagenorhynchus; species Lagenorhynchus albirostris. The sequence goes on along the minus strand of NC_083101.1, from coordinate 96,524,381 downwards.
TTAAAAATTTTCATGTACAGCTAAATTGGCTGTAGTTTGCAAATAATGTGTAGATATACCTTAAAAATAAGATTTCCACCAAGAAAAACATTTACTTACATAAAGTTATCTCTTTAACAGAGAGCAATCTTCTCACATGAGCACATTCTGTTGATTTGTATTAAAATATTAATAGAAAGAGAAGGGATGTGTAAAGTGATAATTCACCCACTAACCCTCCTTCTTGACTTCTTGGCACAAACCCAATCTGCATCCACTAGTCATCCCCACACCAACTCCAGAACCCCAAGCCTTCCTCGGTGATGGGAAAGGCTTCCAGATGCTCGCTGGGAAGCCTGCTCACAGGGCAGAAGGCAGCCCCACTCATTTGTTGGGAATCAGGAGGAGTTTTCTGGTCCACTCACGTTGTGAGTGAGGAGAGCTGTCTTCAACTGCAATCCAATTGTAACTTTCCCTGCTTGTACAGTAGTACTTTGATTTTGACTTTATTTCTTGTCAATTCACTCATAAAATATGATTTACTCACAACATTTTTGCAATCCTTTTATACCATAACTTTAAAACCTGGAGTCTGAAACACAGACTCCAGGTATTTTTACATAAGAAATCCATATTGCCTGCTTTGTTCATGTAGCTCTTATAGTAAGGAAAAAAAAAGATTAAAAGTAAAAAAAAATAGAAATATATAAGTACCAAGCCTAAAATGGATTTTCATAGATATTTGCCAATTTAGGATAGACCTGGGTATTAAGTTATTATTATTATTATTATTTGAACAAAACTTTCAGCTAATGGAAAATAGCTATGAGTCTTTTAGATGGCAGACAGATTCGCAAAAAGTTGCTCTTTTATGCTTGGATTGGTTTAACTTTTGGAATCACCTTTTACCTTATCTTATTTTCGTACTCTTGAGAGGAAGAGGTTTTTCTTTGCCTTTTATGCCAGACCTGCTGACATGATTTCCAATGCACCATTAAGTGGAATTTCTTCAGGACGGAAAAAGGAGAGGGAGGGAATCACTATTTCAGTTAATCCTCACAAAACTCCTATGAGTTACATCTTCCAAAAGCAGAATTTGGAAATTCACATGTTCCAGAAGCAGAGACAGCACAGTGAGGTCCAGAAAATTACCCGGGGTCTCTGCGCTAAGGAGGGGAAGAGGGAGACCCAGATCCAGGCTCTGCTTCCAGAGCCCCTGCCCTAACCACTGTGGCTGCTGGCCCCTCTGCAGGCCTCCTAGGAGCAAGGCCAACTGTGCTGATAAAGGCAACATCTACTACTGAAACGTGAGTGGTTTATATCAAATAATATAGGCCATATAGAGAACTTAATTATATGTATATAAAATATAAAAGGTTTTTAATGGTTTAAATTTACGCTATAAATTATTTTGTAAAGTGCACAGAAAATTTAGAAATAAGTTTGAAATTTAAACTAGAACAAGAACCACAAATTTGAGCCACACTAGTTCATCTAACAAATGTGCCCCTCTTCCAGTAGTTAAAATGAGTGCTTTATCAGGAAAAACAGTCCTGGGACACAGTCCTGAAGAGGACAGCAGAAAACCTACTGTGTTTCAGACTCCAGGTTTTAAATTTTAGATAACCAAAATTTGTCTAAGGCTTACATGGGCTCCTGGGCTCACAAGAACACCATCTGGAGCATCCCTGAGCAAGAAGATGATGGCCACACATGGACCATGCTGAGCAGGCCACGTTCCTCCCTTCACACCCCTCACTCCCTTTCCTTATACTAATCTCCAATGTCCTTGACATCTTGTACTATATTTAAGGGTATTTTTAAAATATTTGATAGTATAGCTACATGATAATTATTCATCATAAATTCTCTAAGTTCCTAAAAATACTCTCCCAAAATATTTTTAGGTTAATATATATATATATATATATATATATATATATATATGTCCCTTGTTATCATATAACCATGGCTTTACATCTTTTAAAAATATGTGGAATCAAGCATGATCTTGAAGATTTCAATTATGTAAAAGGAAGAGCTGTTGCTTGTGTCAAAAAAGGGGACAAGGGGCTGGAACCTCCTGCAGCCTCACCAGCTCCATCTGCCTGTCTTAGTGACTTATACTTGTACTGATGGTCCCTCTACCCATAAGCCAGACCACACACAATTTACCATGCTTTGGTCCTTCAGGTATTTGAACAGTCGTGGTTTTAGGTGCCTGCTACTGCCCTTCCTGTTGATTCCAATAACTATCATAATCTCTAATGCTGCCCCATCACTCAATCACTTTGTTCAGTCTTCCTTAAGTGTAGAAGCATCTCTTGCATGTTGTGCATGGGGCCACACCCTCTTGACAAGGAGACTGTGCTTCTCTTGAGTGTGGACCAAGCCCACATCACCCTCTTGTATCGATCCAAGACTTTTAGTTGTGGTTCACTCGGGGTTTGATGACAGTTGGGTGCTGGGGTCTGGGCAGGCCAGGGACGCTGTCGACCCTCATGTCCTCCTCAAGGGAGCCCTAGACAGGCAAATTCAGGCCCTTGAAGCCTCCCATCAGCTTCCATCCCACCAGCTCCTTCTTAGGCCTTGGCCTCCACTGCCAACCACGGGTCTCATCTCAGACCTCCTGGCCCCTCTCCTACCCCTGACCCACAGTCTCTCCTTACCAGCCCTGGCTTCTCAGAGTGAACTTTTGAGCCTTCATTTCCTCTTACCTCCCGCACAACATTTCCTTGGTGGATGGAGATGAGGGTGAGACATAGGCAGTGGTCCAAACCCCAATTGATGAGGTGAGGGCAGGGGTGTTTTTGCCAGGCTTGAGGGCAGTCACCACCATCCCAGGGTAGAGCACCCACCCCACTGCTATGTGCATACCTGTGTGCATGGCAGGACCCCTCCCATGTCCTCCCAGTGGTCCTGGGCAGCAGGCAGGTGACCATGGTCACCTCAAGTGTATGTATGGGACAGTAGAAGCCTGGAGAGAGCAATTTTCTCTTGTGGATGAAGAATGTCTCCTGCCATATCTGTAAACAAAGAATGTTGTGGCCATCAAGCCATCAGCCACTGTAGCCACCCTGACTGCACACTCCGAGCACTGAGGAAGGAGAAAAACAGGATACTGACCCTAGATAGTTAAGGCGCATATCAAGGGAATGATTTCAATGAGCCCAGACTCTTGCACCTTTTCATATATAGAAAAGCACTAAATTCATTAACTTGAAATATTTGTTTTTTTCTTTAACTAGCAGAAATCTTTGGATGTTCAACTACCTGATTTGTTTTTGCAAAACTCCTATATATCCTGGCTCCTCCCTTTCCTCTTTGGAGCAGTCCCTCAGAGCTATCTGAGAGTCTGTCTTCCAAGTTTAAGTCCTCAGCAAGTCCACTGAATAAAAGTCCACTGAATAAAACATAATTCTCAACTCTCAGGCTGTGCATGTGTTTTTCAGTCAGCCCTCTTAGTGGTATTTGTTCTACTTTTTCCATTTAGTGGTCAGCCCCCTTGGGGTAGATGACATGAATAAAGAAGGAGATGCATGTATTTTTCTTCTCCACATGTTCACAGTGGGCAGCTTTCCCCTGAGCAGGGCTCTGTTCCCCTCCGTGTTCCCCAGGAAAGCTTCTCATGCTTTCTCATCTTGAAACGAGTTCTCAATCTTTGGCTCAGTTTCAGGCTTCCTTTATGCCTTTTTTTTACAGTTCATATCCATTTTTCTTTGCTTCTTGAACATTTTTTACAAGAAAATAATTCAAATGTCTGGCCTTAAATGTTTCATAATTTTTCTCAGTTATTTTTAAGTATAATGATGTGATGAATTTTGGTTTAACTATCTCCGGTTTCAGTGAAACTTTATATTCAATGAAAGTCTTTTGAAAGATAAATTGAGAAATAAAGGGAGTAAATGTAAATAATTATCTTATAAAATCTCTTCAGATTTGTAGATGAGAATCTAACTGCACAAGTTCACATGTAATGAAATTAATACTGGCTATGACTCAGGAGCTAGAGAAAGAATGATGAGGATAGTTCTATTGTGCAGGATATGACTTGTGCAAAGAAAGGTATAATAATATACATATTTAGACAGTTGCATGTTTTCTTTTTTTAAAAAGAATAATATGGCCTGAAAATGCCATTTTTATAATTATAGGTGAAATGGTTGTATTTTAATGAATTTTTTAATCTATACTTTGGTCCCATGATGAGGGAACTTTGAGGACAACCCCAATATCTCTCATCAAGTTGAATTTTCCTGTTCACATTGCTGTTGCCACATCTATTTCACATTAATCTGGTTTTGGTCAGTAAGAGTGTGTCCAACTGTCATAAACATGGGGTGACTGTTGCTGGTTGTAAACAACTCTCCTGTCAGGACCAGTCACATAATGCACAGGGCCCAGCACACAATGCAAACGTGACCACTTGTTCAAAAAGAGGAAAACGGAGTCATTAAAGGTAAAGTTTTTTCTTCATTCTGTAGGTGCTCTCTTGCTTTCTCATGGTGTTTATTATTTGCTATGTAATATTGTTCAAAACTCTGTACATATTTAGTATATACAACTCACTGAGTTTGGAGATAAATACACACTGGTGAAATTATTGCCAGTCTATGCCATGAATGTATCCATCCCCTCTACAAGCTCCCTCCAGCCCCCTTTACTTATTATTATTATTATCATTTTGGTGACAGGAATACTTAACATGAGATCTACCCACTTAGCAAAATTTTAAATACACAATACGGTATTGTTAACTATAGACACTATGCTGTAAGCAGACCTTTCCGCTCACTCATCTTGTATGAATGAAACTTCATACCTTTGACTAACAATCCCCCATTTGCACCTCTTATTGGTCCCTGACAACTACTATCCTATTCTCTGCTTCTAAGAGTTTGACTATTTTAGATTCCTTATTTAAGTGGTAACATGCAGTATGTACTCTTCTGTGCCTGGCTCATTTCACTTAGCATTCTGTCCTCCACTTTCCCTTATGTTGTCACAAACAGCAAAAGTTCCTTCTTAGTAAGGCTGAATAATATTCCATTTTATATATCTAAAATGGAATTTTATTTTATATCATATATACGCATATATATATATCATTTTTTCTTTATCCATTCATTTGTGAATAGATATTTTTAATCCTTTTTTTCTTTACAATGTTGTATTAGTTTTTGCTGTATAACATAGTGAATCAGCTATATGTATACATATATCCCCATATCCCCGCCCCCTTGAAACTCCCTCCCACCTTCCCTATCCCACCCCTCTAAGTGGTCACAAAGCATGAAGCTGATCTCCCTGTGCTATGCGGCTGCTTCCCACTAGCTATTTATTTTACATTTGGTCGTGTATATATGTCAATGTTACTCTTTCACTTCATCCCAGCTTCCCCTCCCCCCTCCATGTCCTCAAAGTCCACTTTCTATGTCTGTGTCTTTATTCCTGACCGGCCTCTAGGTTCATCAGACTTTTTTTTTAGATTCCATATATATGTGTTAGCATACCGTATTTGTTTTTCTCTTTCTGACTTACTTCACACTGTATGACAGACTCTAGGCCCATCCACCTCACTACAAATAACTCAATTTCATTTCTTTTTATGGCTGAGTAACAGTCTATTGTATATATGTGCCACATCTTCTTTATCCATTCATCTGCCGATGGAAACTTAGGTTGTTTACATGACCTGGCTATTGGAAATAGTGCTGCCATGAACATTGTGGTTTTTAAATTACAGTTTTCTCAGGGTATATGCCCAGTAATGGGATTACTGGGTCATATGGTAGTTCTATTTTCAGTTTTTTAAGGAACCTCCGTACTGTTCTCCATGTGGCTGCATCAATTTACATTGCCACCAACAGTGCAAGAGGGTTCCCTTTTCTCCGCACCCTCTCCAGCATTTATTGTTTGTAGATTTTTTGTTGATGGCCATTCTGACCAGTGTGAGGTGATACGTCATTGCAGTTTTGATTTGCATTCCCTAATGATTAGTGATGTTGAGAATCCTTTCATGTGCTTGTTGGCAATCTGTATATCTTCTTTGGAGAAATGTCTAATTAGGACTTGTGCCCATTTTTGGATTGGGTTGTATGGTTTTTTTTTTTTTTGATATTGAGCTGCATGAGCTGCTTTTAGATTTTGGAGATTAATCCTTTGTCAGTTGTTACTTTTGCAAATATTTTCTCGCATTCTGAGGGTTGTCTTTCCATCTTGTTTATGGTTTCCTTTACTGTGCAAAAGCTTTTAAGTTTCATTAGGTCCCATCTGTTTATATTTGTTTTTATTTCCATTTCTCTAGGAGGTGGGTCAAAAAGGATCTTGCTGTGATTTATGTCATAGAGTGTTATGCCTGTGTTTTCCTCTAAGAGTTTTATAGTGTCTGGCCTTACCTTTAGGTCTTTAATCCATTTTGAGTCCATTTTTATGTGTAGTGTTAGGGAGTGTTCTAATTTCATTCTCTTCCATGTAGCTGTCCAGTTTTCCCAGCACCTTTTATTGAAGAGGCTCTTATCAAAGATAAGGTGACCATATGTGCATGTGTTTATCTCTGGGCTCTCTATCCTGTTCCATTGATCTATATTTCTGTTTTTGTGCAAGTACCATACTGTCTTGATTACTATAGCTTTGTAGTATAGTCTGAAGTCAGGGAGCCTGATTCCTCCAGCTCCATTTTTCTTACTCAAGATTGATTAGGCTATTCAGGGTCTTTGGTGTTTCCACACAAATTGTGGAATTATTTGTTCTAGTTCTGTAAAAAATGTCATTGGTAGTTTGATAAGGATTGCATTGAATCTGTAGATTGCTTTGGGTAGTATAGTCATTTTCACAATGTTGATTCTCCCAATCCAAGAACATGGTATGCCTCTCCATCTATTTGTATCATCTTTGATTTCTTTCATCAGTGTCTTAGTTTTCTGCATACAGGTTTTTTGTCTTTAGGTAGGTTTATTCCTAGGTATTTTATTATTTTTGTTGCAATGGTATATGCAAGTGTTTCCTTAATTTCTCTTTCAGATATTCCATTATTAGTGCACAGGAATTCAAGATATTTCTGTGCATTAATTTTGTATCCTGCTACTATACCAAATTCATTGATTAGCTCTAGCCCTTTCTGGTAGCATCTTGAGGATTCTCTATGTATAGCATCATGTCACTGGCAAACAGTGACAGTTTTATTTATTTTCCAATTTGGATTCCTTTTATTTCTTTTTCTTCTCTGATTGCCTAGGCTAAAACTTCCAAAACTATATTGAATAATAATGGTGAGAGCAGGCAACCTTGTCTTGTTCCTGATCTTAGAGGAAATGGTTTCAGTTTTTCACCTTGAGAATGATGTTGACTGTGGGTTTGTCATATATGGCATTTATTATGTTGAGGTAGGTTCCCTCTGTGCCCACTTTCTGGAGAGCTTTTATCATAAATGGGTGTTGAATTTTGTTGAAAGCTTTTTCTACATCTACTGAGATTATCATATGGTTTTTATGCTTCAATTTGTTATTAAGGTGTATCACATTGATTGACTTGAATATACTGAAGAATCCTTGCATTCCTGGGATAAACCCCACTTGATCATGGTTTATGATCCTTTTAATGTGCTGCTGGCTCCTGTTTGCTAGTATTTTGTTGAGGATTTTTGCATCTATGTTCATCAGTGATATTGGCCTGTAGTTTTCTTTTTTGTGACATCTTTGTCTGCTTTTGGTATCAGGGTGATGGTGATCTTGTAGAATGAGTTTGGGCGTGTTCCTCCCTCTGCTATATTTTTGAAGAGCTTGAGAAGGATAGATGTTAGCTCTTCTCTAAATGTTTGATAGAATTTGCCTGTGATACCATCTGATCCTGGGCTTTTGTTTGTTGGAAGATTTTTAATCACAGTTTCAATTTCAGTGCTTGTGGTTGGTCTGTTCATATTTTCTGTTTCTTCCTGGTTCAGTCTTGGAAGGTTGTACTTTTCTAAGAATTTGTCCATTTCTTCCAAGTTGTCCATTTTATTGGCATATAGTTGCTTGTAGTAATCTCTCATGCTCCTTTGTATTTCTGCAGTGTCAGTTGTTACTTCTCCTTTTCAATTTCTAATTCTGTTGATTTGAGTCTTCTGGGTTTTTTTCCTGCTGAGTCTGGAAATGGTTTATCAATTTTATTGTCTTAAAGAAGCTACTTTTAGTTTTATTGATCTTTGCTATTGATCCCTTCATTTCTTTTTCATTTATTTCTGATCTGATCTTTATGTTTTCTTTCCTTCTGCTAACTTCAGGGTTTTTTTGTTCTTCTTTCTCTAATTGCTTTAGGTGTAAGTTTAGGTGGTTTATTTGAGATTTTTCTTGTTTCTTGAAGTAGGATTGTAATGTTATAAACTTCCCTCTTAGAACTGCTTTGCTGCATCCCATAGGTTTTGGGTCATCGTGTTTTCATTGTCATTTGTTTCTAGGTATTTTTTGATTTCATCTTTGATTTCTTGGTTATTTAGTAACATATTGTTTAGCCTCCATGTGTTTGTAGTTTTTAGAGTTTTTTTTCCTGTAATTGATATTTAGTCTCATAGCATTGTGGTTGAAAAAGATACTTGATAAGATTTCAATTTTCTTAAATCTACTGAGGCTTTATTTGTGGTCTAAGATATCATCTATCCTGGAGAATGTTCCATGTGCACTTGAGAAGAAAGCATATTCTGCTGTTTTGGGATAGAATGTCCTATAAATATCAATTCAATTCATCTGTTCCAATATTTCATTTAAAGCTCGTGTTTTCTTATTTATTTTCATTTTGGGTGATTTGTCCATTGGTGCAAGTGGGGTTTAAAGTCTTCTACTTTTATTTTGTTACTGTCGATTTCCCCTTTTATGGCTGTTCGCATTTGCCTTATGTATTGAGGTGCTCCTGTGTTGGGTGCATAAATATTTATAATAGTTATATCTTCTTCTTGGATTAATCCCTTGATCATTATGTATTCTCCTTCTTTGTCTCTTGTAATAGTCTTTATTTTAAAGTCTATTTTGTCTGATATGAGTATTGCTACTCTGGCTTTCTTTTGAAAGAAAGAAAGGAATATCTTTGCATATATTCCATGCAATCTCCATATTGCATGGAATATCTTTTTCCATCCCCTCACATTCAGTCTGTATGCATCCCTAGGTCTGAAGTGGGTCTCTTGTAGACAGCATATTTATGGGTCTTATTTTTGTATCCAATCAGCCAGTCTGTGTCTTTTGGTTGGAGCATTTAATCCATTTACATTTAAGGTAATTATCGATATGTCTGTTCGTATTGACATTTTCTTAATTGTTTTGGGTTTGTTTTTGTAAGTCTTTTCCTTCTCTGTGTTTCCTGGCTAGAGAAATTCCCTTAGCTGGTTGTAAAGCTGGTTTGGTGGTGCTGAATTCTCTTAACTTTTGCTTGTCTGTAAATGTTTTAATTTGTCTGTCAAATCTGAATGAGATCCTTGCTTGGTAGAGTAATCTTGATTGTAGGTTTTTCCCTTTCATCATTTTAAATATGTCCTGCCACTCCCTTCTGGCTTGCAGAGTTTCTGCTGAAAGTTCAGCTTTTAACTTTATGGGGGTTCCCTTGTATGTTATTTGTTGCTTTTCCCTTGCTGCTTTTAGTATTTTTTCTTTGTATTTAATTTTTGTTAATTTGATTAATATGTGACTTGGTGTGTTTCTCCTTGGGTTCATCCTGTATGGGACTCTCTGCATTTCCTGCACTTGACTATTTCCTTTCCCATGTTAGGGAAGTTTTTGACTATAATCTCTTCAAGTCATTTCTCAGACCCTTTCTCTTTCTCTTCTTCTTCTGGGAACCCTATAATTTGAATTTTGGTGCATTTAATGTTGTCCCAGAAGTCTCTGAAACTGTCCTCAATTCTTTTCATTCTTTCTTCTTTATTCTGATCTGTGGCAGTTATTTCCACTATTCTATCTTCCAGGTCACTTTTTCATTCTTCTGCCTCAGTTATTCTGCTATCAATTCTTCTTAAAGTATTTTTAATTTCATTTATTGTGTTGTTCATCATTGTTTGTTCACTCTTTAGTTCTTCTAGGTCCTTGTTAAACATTTCTTATATTTTCTCCATTCTATTTCTGAGATTTTGGATCAGTCTTTACTATCATTACTCTGAATTCCTTTTCAGGTAGACTCCCTATTTCCTCTTCATTTGTTTGGCCTGGTGGATTTTTACCTTGTTCCTTCATCTGCTGCATATTTCTCTGTCTTCTCATTTTTTTGAACTTATTGTGTTTGGGGTCTCCTTTTCACAGGCTGCAGGTTCATAGTTCCTCTTATATCTGGTGTCTGTCCCCAGTGGGTGAGGTTGGTTCAGTGGCTAGTGTAGGCTTCCTGGTTGGGGACTGGTGCTTGTGTTCTGGTGGGTGGGGCTAGATCTTGTTCCTCTGGTGGGTAGGGCCATGTCTGGTGGTGTATTTTGGGCTGTCTGTGAACTTAGTATGACTTTAGGCAGCCTGTCTGCTAATGGGTAGGCTTGAACTCCTGTCTTGCTAGTTGTTTGGCATGTGGCATACAGCACTAGAGTTTGCTGGCCATTGGGTGGAGCTGGGTCTTAGTGTTGAGATGGAGATTCTGGGGGAGCTCTCGCTGATTAATATTACATGAGGCTGGGAGTTTTCTGGTGGTTCAATGTCCTGAACTTGGGTTTCCCACCTCAGAGGCTCAGGCCCAACACCTGACCTGCACACCAAGACACTGCCAGCCTCACAGCATGGAATAAAAGGAAGAAAAAAAAATGAACAGTCAGAACACCAAAACAAATGGTAAAAGCAAAACTAAACAAACAAAATCACACAAAGAAACACACACACACACACTCACAAAAAGAAAAAAAAAAAGAACAGACAGAACCCCAAGAAAAATGGTAAAAGCAAAACTAACAAGGCAAAATCACACAAAGAAACATACACACACACACTCACAAAAAGAGGAAAATACAAAGGAAGAGAGCAACCAAACCAATACACAAACCCACAAATGAAAACAAACACTAAAAACTGAAGTAAGGTAAACATAAAATCAAAAACAAATCAAATGCAGAAAGCAAACCCGAAGTCCACAGTTGCCTCCAAAGTCCACCGCCTCAGTTTTGAGAACATTCATTGTCTATTCAGCTATTCCACAAATGCAGTGTTTACCAAGCTGGTTGCGGGGGCTTAACCTGCTGCTCCTGAGACTGCATGGAGAGATTTCCCTTTCTCTTCTCTGTTCGCACAGCTCCTGGGGTTCAGCTTTGTTCTTGGCCCCACCTCTGCATGTAGGCCTCCATCACGGATCTGTTCCCCACCCAGACAGAAGGGGGTTAAAGCAGCGGCTGATTAGGGCTCTCTTGCTCACTCAGGTCGGGGAGGGAGGAGTACGGCAGTCATAATTGGGATGTGGGGAATGCCTGCGGTGACAGAGGCCGGTGTGTAGTTGCAACAGCCTGAGGCATGCCATGTGTTCTCCTGGGGAAGTTGGCCCTAAATCATGGGACCCCAGCAGTGGTTTGCTGCACTGGCACCCGGGAGGATGTGGGTAGTGACCTGTGTTTGCACGCAGGATCCTTGGTGGCAGCAACGGCAGCAGTAGCGGTCCATGCCTGCCTCTGGGGTCCGAGATGATAGCCACGGCTCAAGTCCGTCTCTGGAGCTCACATATGCAGTGCTCTGTCATCTCTGGGCACAGAGCAGGAAGCCCCTCTCCTTGTGCACCCCGAAACAATGGTCTCTTCCCTCTCTGGCAGGTCCTGACTTTTTCCCAGACTCCCTCCCGGCTAGCTGTGGTGCACTAGCCCCCTTCAGGCTGTCTTCATGCAGCCAACCTCGGTCCTCTCCCTAGTGTCTGACCTCTGAAGCCTGAGCCTCAGCTCCCAGCCCCTACTCACCCCAGTGGGTGAGCAGACAAGTGTCTCAGGCTGGTGAGTGCTGTCAGCACTGATCCTCTGTGCAGGAATCTCTTCGCTTTGCCCTCTGCAACCCTGTTGCTGTGCTCTCCTCCATGGCTCCAAAGCTCCCCACCCCCCATGCATACCAGTGAAGGGGCTTCCTAGTGTGTGGAAAGTTTTCCTCCTTCACAGCTCCTTCTCAGAGGTGCAGGTCCCATCCCTATTCTTTTGTCTCTATTTTTTCTTTTGCCCTACCCAGGTACATGGGGAGTTTCTTGCCTTTTGGGGTGTCTGAGGTCTTCTGCCAGTGTTCAGTAGGTGTTCTGTAGGAGTTGTTCCACATGTAGATGTATTTCTGATGTATTTGTGGGGAGGAAGGTGATCTCCACGTCTTACTCCTCCACCAACTTGAAGGTCTCTCCCATTTGTCAATAGATATTTAGGTTGTTTCCTTATCTTGGCTATTGTGAATAATGCTGCAATTACTGTGGGAGAGCAGATATCTCTTCAAGATCCTGATTTCAATTCCTTTAAATACATACCCAAAAGTGGGATTGCTGGATCATATGGTAGTTCTATTTTTAATAGAAATTTCTCCAAAGAAGACATGCAGATTGTCAACAGGTATATGAAAGATGCTCAGCATTACTTATTATCAGGAAAATGCAAATTGAAACCGCAATGAGATATCACCTCACACCTGTTACGATGGCTATGATTTAAAAAAAAAAAAAAGATAACAAGTGTTGGAGAGGGTGGGGAGAAAAAGGATCCCTTGTGCCCTGATTGTGGGAATCTAAACTGGTGCAGCCACTATGGAAACCAGTAAGGAGGTTTCTCTAAAATTTAAAATTTTCATCATTAATTTTACTATTTATCTTAATATTGTGTAATGTCACTATTAAATGCAAATATAAAAGCATTTGATATGTATGCCAAGTCACCAAAGTCACACAATTCATATTTTGTGGCTTGCCTCAGAAGGTGCCTTGAGCTGGCTGGAAGGGAGAACACAAGTCAGGAAGGTTAGAAGGAGGAAGAGAGGTGTGGGGTGGGATTGAAGGGTGACCCCTTAGACACAGGGAGACCATCAGGCAAGTGCAGACTCCCCTGGGCTCCTGCATGCTGAGGACCCACTAGTGTTCAGGGCCTGCACTAGGGCCTGATGGTTGCCAGGTGCTCTTCCTGCAAGCAGCCAGACCAACTTGGGGTGGGGAAGCTGAGCCAGGCATCTCCCCTTCCCACTGCCAGCTGCCTAAACCAAATTTAACAGGTGACTTCCAAGGGCCTGCATCTCTGCACTAGGAGGGGCTGGGTAATGGGTCAGGGTGGTCATCTCTGGTGGCCCACCCTAAGCTGCTGCTGAGTGGGGTGCTCCCAACCATGACCCTCTATTTGGGTCAGGACAGCAGGGGTCTCTGGGTGGGCTTGGTGAAGGGGAGGCTGTCTGAGAGGCAGAGACGCAGGTGGCAAAGAATCTGCATCCAAGAGGCAGGGGGAAGTGGGATGTCCTGTGAGCAAGGTGAGGCCCCAAGTCTTTAAGGGCCTTGTGCTCCCTTTTCCCATCAGCCTTCACTTATAAAATTCAAAGACAGAATTATCAAGCATTTCAAGACAGTGACCACAGAGTATTAAACCCTAAGTGTAGGACCCTTCTCAGTGCAGGGGTCCTGCACAACTGCATTGGTCACTGGCCCATGAAAATGACCCCTGCCCATCGGGTCTGTGCCAACACTGGTCAAAGCAGGGTCCTGCTGTTCCTGTAAGTATAACACACTGCAGTTCTTTCTATTCTGATTGCCTCCTTGTCCCAGTTTTATTATATGTGTGTGTATATATATATATATATATATATATATATATATATATATATATATATATATATATATGCATCTCTGTATTGGCAACCATGTGGGAAAACATGAAGTATAATTGATTCTCATTATTTGCTGTATGTTCTATAAAATCTCTTCCAATGGTGAATTGGTGAATACTGAACCATTGCTCCTCAGGAACATATGTACACGTATCTCACATAGATTAACTTCTTAAACCCTAAAAAATAGTACATCCTGGTGGATTCTATTTTCTTTATTTTACAACAGAGAAAACTGGGTTCAGAAGTGTTAGGTGACTTGCCTGAGGCCACTCCAATAGCAGGTACCAGAGTTGGCCCCAGAGCCAGACGTTCTGCTCTCACGGTACTGGCCCCTTCTGTTTCCATCCTCTGGTCATCTCTGTGTGAGAATGAAGACCAGACAGTGTTGTCTCATTCAGCTTCAAAGAGGATTCAACAAAGAGGTAGCAGGCAATGCCTTCCCAGGAGATTCTGATGCTCTCCAGCATCACATATCACATAGCTTTTCTGAGGAATAATTCTTATCTTTTAAAGTGCCTGACACTTGATCTCTAATCCTTTAACTATTAGGAGCATATGGCAGAAGCCCTGAGATCAGCATGGTTTTCTATTTTTTGTTTGTTTACATAATGGTCTTTTTTTTTTTTTCATGTTGCCATCGATGCTTCTGAATCACCCCTCCCTGTAGCTTTCTCCCAGGACCTTGGGTCCTTAGGGAAAGGGCGTTCTTTCAAAGTTGGCAGGTCCATCACCTTCACCCCTCATGTGGTGCTACACTTAGTACTTTTCAGAACTCTTCCATGTGAATTCCTTAATTTGATTTTCACAGAAGTGATGGAAAGAAGGCAGAGTGCAGATTGTTGTAACTTCCCTTTACATGAGTGTTGGCTGGATCTCAGGGAGCCTGGGGCTAGGCTCCCAGAGGAGCCTGTGAAACCCATTGGCTGGGCAGAGGGAAAGAGTCAGGGGCCCCCACCCCACTCCACCAGAGTGGTGACATGGACACCGACCTTAACTGTTGAAATGTCGGTAGATTTTGTGTGCAGACAGGTTTCTATTGCTAAGGATTTTTCAAGAGCTTTGTAGCCTCAGAAGCCAGGGTGCTGGTGACTTGCCCAAGTCTCAGAGCTGGTACAGGGACAGCAGCTCTTCATCTTTTGCTTTATTCATTAGCCCAGCTTAGTGTATTAAGGATCACCACTGATGAATGATTCATGCTGAAGCATGATCATTAGCTGTCATTAAAACAAAATGCCATCTCTGAAAAAAAAAGTAGAAGATTAAAAAAGCTATTTCAACTATGGGCCACAGTTTGCTCCCAAAGAGGTAAACTAAATAAATGTGAAACTTGCCAAGAAACAGTATTAATCATGGGACAGGGGAGGCTGGCAGATCTAGGGACAATAGATTGTTGTTTTAAACATTTACACAAATGATATATTTGTCAATAGTTATATAAAAATGCAAACAATACATGAAAGCAAAGCCCTCTCCTCAATCCCAGGCCCCATCCCAAATGCAATGTCTGTTATCAATATCCAGAACTTTTCCATGCTTTTATGAGCATGATATGTATGTATACAAGTATATAATGAATGACATTGAAACTCATTAGAGAACCATTCCACACTGTGCAGATGTCCTCCTACCAACTGATAATAGTAACACACTTGATGTGGGCAAGTTATTGTGAAACGACTCCCTGTCGAAATTTGGTCATATTTACCAAGTAGTTGCTTCCTTCTATAATTTCCTTGTGCAAAGAAACATTCCTTTAAAGTACCCATTATGTGAAAGGAGAAAAAAAAACCCAACAAACAATTTTCATTCTCATCCCTGGATTTTTTTTAAATATTTGAAAAAATTAATGAATATTTTAAAAGTAAACTAACGTAAATAATTAAGTCAGTATAAAATCGAATTTTGTTAGTATTATAAATACATCTCTCCCCTCCTTCCTACCAAGATGTGGGCTTTAATCCTCCTGAATGCACTCATCCCTCTGCTGATTGGTAGTTACTCCAGATATAGTTAAGTCCTGTTTGTGTGCACACTAGGATAGGGTGAGATGGTAGCTATGGTCATCTGGGCTCCTTCATATAAATATGTGTTCTCTTTTTTTTGAAGTTCAATTACATTGAATTGAATTCTTATGTGTAGAACATTTATGGAAAACAACTTTTAAACCAACTTAATTTTTTCAATAAGGAGGAGCTGCTGGCCTTCAAAATCACATTAATCTTTTAAAAAGGAATTTTATTTGTAACATGGTTTTAAGGAAGCAAAGGGTTTAATTATTGCATAATTTAAAAATTGATTACAACATGAATACTTGGATAGTAACAGACCATTTAGGGAGATAGAACTAATGTACTTCAGATATTCAGTTACCACGAGTCAGTACTAGAATCAGAGTTTCTTACCTAATTATAGGGTTTAATTCTGAACTCCAGACACCATGACTTTGAAAAGAATCTTACATTTCTATAGCATGTAAAGTTCAAATCTACAGGTTTCCCAGTGATATCTCTTGAGATTTACCCTATTCTTCAGAATCCTTGTGCCTTATTTTTTTTTTTTTGTTTTTTTTGTTTTTTTTGTTTTTTTTTTTTAACATCTTTATTGGAGTATAATTGCTTTACAATGGTATGTTAGCTTCAGCTTCACAACAAAATGAATCAGTTATATACATACATATATTCCCATATCTCTTCCCGCTTGCGTCTCCCTCCCTCCCACCCTCCCTATCCCACCCCTCCAGGCGGTCACAAAGCACCGAGCTGATCTCCCTGTGCTATGCGGCTGCTTCCCACTAGCTATTTACCTTACGTTTGGTAGTGTATATATGTCCATGCCTCTTTATCGCTTTGTCACCGTTTACCCTTCCCCCTCCCCATAACCTCAAGTCCATTCTCTAGTAAGTCTGTGTCTTTATTCCTGTTTCACCCCTAGGTTTTTCATGACATTTTTTTTTTAAATTCCATATATATGTGTTAGCATACGGTATTTGTCTCTCTCTTTCTGACTTACTTCACTCTGTATGACAGACTCTAGGTCTATCCACCTCATTACAAATAGCTCAATTTCGTCTCTTTTTATGGCTGAGTAATATTCCATTGTATATATGTGCCACATCTTCTTTATCCATTCATCCGATGATGGACACCTAGGTTGTTTCCATCTCCGGGCTATTGTAAATAGAGCTGCAATGAACATTTTGGTACATGACTCTTTTTGAATTATGGTTTTCTCAGGGTATATGCCCAGTAGTGGGATTGCTGGGTCATATGGTAGTTCTATTTGTAGCTTTTTAAGGAACCTCCATACTGTTCTCCACAGTGGCTGTATCAATTTACATTCCCACCAACAGTGTAAGAGGGTTCCCTTTTCTCCACACCCTCTCCAGCATTTATTGTTTCTAGATTTTTTGATGATGGCCATTCTGACTGGTGTGAGATGATATCTCATTGTAGTTTTGATTTGCATTTCTCTCATGATTAGTGATGTTGAGCATTCTTTCATGTGTTTGTTGGCACTCTGTATATCTTCTTTGGAGAAATGTCTATTTAGGTCTTCTGCCCATTTTTGGATTGGGTTGTTTGTTTTTTTGTTATTAAGCTGCATGAGCTGCTTATAAATTTTGGAGATCAATCCTTTGTCAGTTGCTTCATTTGCAAATATTTTCTCCCATTCTGAGGGTTGTCTTTTGGTCTTCTTTATGGTTTCCTTTGCTGCGCAAAAGCTTTTAAGTTTCATTAGGTCCCATTTGTTTACTCTTGTTTTTATTTCCATTTCTCTAGGAGGTGGGTCAAAAAGGACCTTGCTGTGATTTATGTCATAGAGTGTTCTGCCTATGTTTTCCTCTAAGAGTTTGATAGTTTCTGGCCTTACATTTAGGTCTTTAATCCATTTTGAGCTTATTTTTGTGTATGGTGTTAGGGAGTGATCTAATTTCATACCTTTACATGTAGCTGTCCAGTTTTCCCAGCACCACTTATTGAATAGGCTGTCCTTTCTCCACTGTACATTTCTGCCTCCTTTGTCAAAGATAAGGTGACCATATGTGCGTGGGTTTATCTCTGGGCTTTCTATCCTGTTCCATTGATCTATCTTTCTGTTTTTGTGCCAGTACCATACCGTCTTGATAACTGTAGCTTTGTAGTATAGTCTGAAGTCTGGGAGCCTGATTCCTCCAGTTCCTTCTTTCGTTCTCAAAACTGCTTTGGCTATTCGGGGTCTTTTGTGTTTCCATACAAATTGCAAAATTTTTTGTTCTAGTTCTGTGAAAAATGCCAGTGGTAGTTTGATAGGGATTGCATTGAATCTATAGATTGCTTACGGTAGTAGAGTCATTTTCACAATGTTGATTCTTCCAATCCAAGAACATGGTATATCTCTCCATCTATTTGTATCGTCTTTAATTTCTTTCATCAGTGTCTTATAATTTTCTGCATACAGATCTTTTGTCTCCTTAGGTAGGTTTATTCCGAGATATTTTATTCTTTTTGTTGCAATGGTAAATGGGAGTGTTTTCTTGATTTCACTTTCAGATTTTTCATCATTAGTATATAGGAATGCCAGAGATTTCTGTGCATTAATTTTGTATCCTGCCACTTTACCAAATTCATTGATTAGCTCTAGTAGTTTTCTGGTAGCATCTTTAGGGTTCTCTATGTATAGGATCATGTCATCTGCAAACAGTGACAGCTTTACTTCTTCTTTTCCGATTTGGATTCCTTTTATTTCCTTTTCTTCTCTGATTGCTGTGGCTAAAACTTCCAAAACTATGTTGAATAAGAGTGGTGAGAGTGGGCAACCTTGTCTTGTTCCTGATCTTAGTGGAAATGCTTTCAGTTTTTCACCATTGAGGATGATGTTTGCTGTGGGCTTGTCATATATGGCCTTTATTATGTTGAGGAAAGTTCCCTCTATGCCTACTTTCTGCAGGGTTTTTATCATAAATGGGTGTTGAATTTTGTCAAAAGCTTTCTCTGCATCTATTGAGATGATCATATGGTTTTTCTCCTTCAGTTTGTTAATATGGTTTATCACATTGATAGATTTGCGTATATTGAAGAATCCTTGCATTCCTGGAATAAACCCCACTTGATCATGGTGTATGATCCTTTTAATGTGCTGTTGGATTCTGTTTGCTAGTATTTTGTTGAGGATTTTTGCATCTATGTTCATCAGTGATATTGGCCTGTAGTTTTCTTTCTTTGTGACATCCTTGTCTGGTTTTGGTATCAAGGTGATGGTGGCCTCGTAGAAGGAGTTTGGGAGTGTTCCTCCCTCTGCTATATTTTGGAAGAGTTTGAGAAGGATAGGTGTTAGCTCTTCTCTAAATGTTTGATAGAATTCGCCTGTGAAGCCATCTGGTCCTGGGCTTTTCTTTGTTGGAAGATTTTTAATCACAGTTTCAATTTCAGTGCTTGTGATTGGTCTGTTCATATTTTCTATTTCTTCCTGATTCAGTCTTGGCAGGTTGTGCATTTCCAAGAATTTGTCCATTTCTTCCAGATTGTCCATTTTATTGGCATAGAGTTGCTTGTAGTAATCTCTCATGATCTCTTTTATTTCTGCAGTGTCAGTTGTTACCTCTCCTTTTTCATTTCTAATTCTATTGATTTGAGTCTTCTCCCTTTTTTTCTTGATGAGTCTGGCTAGTGGTTTATCTATTTTGTTTATCTTCTCAAAGAACCAGCTTTTAGTTTTATTGATCTTTGCTATTGTTTCCTTCATTTCTTTTTCATTTATTTCTGATCTGATTTTTATGATTTCTTTCCTTCTGCAAGCTTTGGGGTTTTTTTGTTCTTCTTTCTCTAATTGCTTGAGGTGCAAGGTTAGGTTGTTTATTCGAGATGTTTCCTGCTTCTTAAGGTGGGCTTGTATTGCTATAAACTTCCCCCTTAGAACTGCTTTTGCTGCATCCCACAGGTTTTGGGTCGTTGTGTCTCCATTGTCGTTTGTTTCTAGGTATTTTTTGATTTCCTCTTTGATTTCTTCAGTGGTCACTTCATTATTAAGTAGTGTATTGTTTAGCCTCCATGTGTTTGTATTTTTTACAGATCTTTTCCTGTAATTGATATCTAGTCTCATGGCGTTGTGGTCAGAAAAGATACTAGATACAATTTCAATTTTCTTAAATTTACCAAGGCTTGATTTGTGACCCAAGATATGATCTATCCTGGAGAATGTTCCATGAGCACTTGAGAAAAATGTGTATTCTGTTGTTTTTGGATGGAATGTCCTATAAATATCAATTAACTCCATCTCGTTTAATGTATCATTTAAAGCTTGTGTTTCCTTATTTATTTTCATTTTGGATGATCTGTCCATTGGTGAAAGTGGGGTGTTAAAGTCCCCTACTATGAATGTGTTACTGTCGATTTCCCCTTTTATGGTTGTCAGTATTTGCCTTATGTATTGAGGTGCACCTAAGTTGGGTGCATAAATATTTACAATTGTTATATCTTCCTCTTGGATCGATCCCTTGATCATTATGTAGTGTCCTTCTTTGTCTCTTCTAATAGTCTTTGTTTTAAAGTCTATTTTGTCTGATATGAGAATTGCTACTCCAGCTTTCTTTTGGTTTCCATTTGCATGAAATACCTTTTTCCATCCCCTTACTTTCAGTCTGTATGTGTCTCTAGGTCTGAAGTGGGTCTCTTGTAGACAGCAAATATATGGGTCTTGTTTTTGTATCCATTCAGCCAATCTGTGTCTTTTGGTGGGAGCATTTAGTCCATTTACATTTAAGGTAATTATCGATATGTGTGTTCCTATTCCCATTTTCTTAATTGTTTTGGGTTCATTATTGTAGGTCCTTTCCTTCTTTTGTGTTTCTTGCCTAGAGAAGTTCCTTTAGCAGTTGTTGTAGAGCTGGTTTGGTGGTGCTGAACTCTCTCAGCTTTTGCTTGTCTGTAAAGGTTTTAATTTCTCCATCAAATCTGAATGAGATCCTTGCTGGGTAGAGTAATCTTGGTTGCAGGTTTTTCTCCTTCAACACTTTCAATATGTCCTGCCACTCCCTTCTGGCTTGCAGAGTTTCTGCTGAAAGATCAGCTGTTAACCTTATGGGGATTCCCTTATGTGTTATTTGTTGTTTTTCCCTTGCTGCTTTTAATATGTTTTCTTTGTATTTAATTTTTGACAGTTTGATTAATATGTGTCTTGGCGTATTTCTCCTTGGATTTATCCTGTATGGGACTCTCTGTGCTTCCTGGACTTGATTAACTATTTCTTTTCCCATATTAGGGAAGTTTTCAACTATAATCTCTTCAAATATTTTCTCAGTCCCTTTCTTTTTCTCTTCTTCTTCTGGAACCCCTATAATTCGAATGTTGGTGCGTTTAATGTTGTCCCAGAGGTCTCTGAGACTGTCCTCAGTTCTTTTCATTCTTTTTTCTTTATTCTGCTCTGCAGTAGTTATTTCCACTATTTTATCTTCCAGGTCACTTATCCGTTCTTCTGCCTCAGTTATTCTGCTATTGATCCCATCTAGAGTACTTTTAATTTCATTTATTGTGTTGTTCATCGTTGCTTGTTTCATCTTTAGTTCTTCTAGGTCCTTGTTAACTGATTCTTGCAATTTGTCCATTCTATTGTCCATTCTATCTCCAAGATTTTGGATCAACCTTACTATCATTATTCTGAATTCTTTTTCAGGTAGACTGCCTATTTCCTCTTCATTTGTTAGGTCTGGTGGGTTTTTATCTTGCTCCTTCATCTGCTGTGTGTTTTTCTGTCTTTTCATTTTGCTTATCTTACTGTGTTTGGGGTCTCCTTTTTTGCAGGCTGAAGGTTCGTAGTTCCTGTTGTTTTTTGTGTCTGTCCCCAGTGGCTAAGCTTGGTTCAGTGGGTTGTGTAGGCTTCCTGGTGGAGGGTACTAGTGCCTGTGTTCTGGTGTATGAGGCTGGATCTTGTCTTTCTGGTGGGCAGGTCCACGTCTGGTGGTGTGTTTTGGGGTGTCTGTAGACTTACTATGATTTTGGGCAGCCTCTCTGCTAATGGGTGGGGTTGTGTTCCTGTCTTGCTAGTTGTTTGGCATAGGATGTCCAGCACTGTAGCTTGCTGGTCGTTGAGTGAAGCTGGGTGCTGGTGTTGAGATGGAGATCTCTCGGAGATTTTTGCTGTTTGATATTATGTGCAGCTGGGAGGCCTCTTGTGGACCAGTGTCCTGAAGTTGGCTCTCCCACCTCAGAGGCACAGCACTGACTCCTGGCTGCAGCACCAAGAGCCTTTCATCCACAGGGCTCCTTAATTTGGGATGATTCGTTGTCTATTCAGGTATTCCACAGATGCAGGATATATCAAGTTGATTGTGGAGCTTTAATCCGCTGCTTCTGAGGCTGCTGGGAGAGATTTCCCTTTCTCTTCTTTGTTCTGACAGTTCCCAGGGGCTCAGCTTTGGATTTGGCCCCGCCTGTGCGTGTAGGTCGCCGGAGGGCGTCTGTTCTTTGCTCAGACAGGACGGGGTTAAAGGAGCCGCTGATTCGGAGGCTCTGGCTCACCCAGGCCGGGGGGTAGGGAGGGTCACGGAGTGCGGGGCGGGCCTGCAGCGGCAGAGGCCGGCGTGACGCTGCAGCCTGAGGGCGCCGTGCGCTCTCCCGGGGGAGCCGTCCCTGGATCCCGGGACCCTGGCAGTGGCGGGCTGCACAGGCTCCCCGGAAGGGCGTGTGGCTAGTGACCCGTGCTCGCACACAGGCCTCCTGGCGGCAGCAGCAGCGGCCTCAGCGTCCCATGTCCGTCTCTGGGCTCCGCAATCTTAGCCGCGGCTCGCGCCCGGCCCTGGAGCTCTCTCAAGCAGCGTTCTTAATCCCCTCTCCTCGTGCACCAGGAAACAAAGAGGGACGTAAAAGTCTCTTGCCTCTTCGGCAGGTCCAGACCCCTCCCCGGACTCTCTCCCGGCCAGCCGCGGCGCACCAACGCCCTGCAGGCTGTGTTCACGCCGCCAACCTCAGTCCTCTCCTGGCGCTCCGACAAAAGCCGGAGCCTCAGCTCCCAGTCCCGCCCGCCCCGGCGGGCGAGCAGACAAGCCTCTCGGCTGGTGAGTGCCGGTCGGCCCGATCCTCTGCGCTGGAATCTGTCCGCTTTGCCCTCCGCACCCCTGTTGCTGTGTTCTCCTCCGCGGCTCCCAAGCTCCCCCACTCTGCCTCCCGAAGTCTCCACCCGCGAAGGGGCTTCCTAGTGTGTGGACACTTTTCCTCCTTCACAGCTCTCTCCCGCTGGTGCAGGACCCGTCCCTATCCTTTTGTCTCTGTTTAGTTTTTTCTTTTGCCCTAACCAGGTACGTGGGGGGTTCCTTGCCTTTTGGGAGGTCTGAGGTCTTCTGCCAGCGTTCAGTAGGTGCTCCGTAGGAGTTGTTCCACGCGTAGATGTACTTCTGGTGTATCTGTGGAGAGGAAGGTGATCTCCGCGTCTTACTCTTCCGCCATCTTCCCGGAAGTCTTTGTGCCTTATTTTAAAGAAAGAAAGAACAGTTACCTGTAGAAAATGTAAGGACAATGCAAAATGATAGTCACTAGTCAAAGTGGTTACAGTATGCTTATCACATGCTTTCCTTCACATTTAAGCACTGAACATTGTTTCCTTTTTCCTTATATTATGAATGTACGCCAAATTTGCATTTTGAATAAGCCATGCCATATTACTCTGGTAATAAAATAGATTTCCCTTAATAAAAACACCTCTCTTTTTCTCCTTTTACTCAGATCAAATCTAGTTTCATGCATATTAACAAAAAATTATGTTTGATATACATCATAGAGTAGTAATTCAAAACTGAGAATCTTTTGAGGTCCTAATTAAAAATGTTAAAGGATTCATTGTTTCATTCCACTTAGAATAAACTGTGTTCTTTTGCAGGTCTCCATGAGCATCTAAGAAACCCACAGCACAGAGGAAACCTCTTGGGCTTTTCTCTTCCAGGCAGATGGAAGTGTTCCCCTGGGGTCATTTCCTGTGCATTGCAACATTACAGGCATGATAACAAGCATTCACATTCATATCTCTTTTTTATGCACAACATCATAATAAACCAGGTGGAAGAGTTACCTATTTGCCCTTTTGTTAAATGTTCATTTTGGTAGTTATGTAATTCTTAAGTAGAAGTGTTACACATTATCTTCAAAACATAGTCCAATGGTAATAATCCAAAATCGAATCATTATTACTGTGCTTATGTTATCTTTGTGGAGCATCTAGTAAAATCCTCTTCTTAATGATCTGAAACAAAAATATTCACTGTATTTCTTGAAGTCTTAGAATAATTATATGCTCACCCAAAATAAAACAATAATCCTTTAGTAGGACTGTTTCTGTGTTTTTTGGGTGGTTTGGAACAACAGTTTTCTTCAGCAGTGGCAGTGGTCAGATACCATATAAATATTTAATTTTTCTTTTGCTTTGCTAAATCCTGAGGACAAGTTGAGAAGAAAATCTCCCCAGCAGGCATTAGGGTAGTTGGGAGTCATCATATCAGCTCTACTTTGGGAATCCAAATAAAAATGCAGTTTCCCCAAGGAAAGAAACTTCCATGGGTAGATTTATGATTGAAGTCTGTGAGTAGCTTAAAAATCATCAGGAGGAATATTTACTTATAATCCTCTTTTTATACAATGGACAGTCTGAGCATTTCTGAGGTAGTCATGAGATTTTATCAGAAGTGATCCAGTGCAAGTGATACAGCAAAACCCAAGATCTCAGGGTATTGTCACTGTAAATGGATATTCCTCCCTGGGATTTTGGCAAGCATTTAGTCACTAACACTGAGAAAAACTTTAAAGTGTGATGACATAGACTTTCTTTTAGATTGAATATTAGAAAAATGAAGACCGAAACAATAGGTTTTCTGTAGAATCTTTCTATTAAAGAAAATCGAAAATTAGAAAATTGCTTGAAGAGAAAGCAATTTGAGAGTTGCCATATGATACAACAACCCCACTCCTGGACATATACCCAGACAAAACTATAATTCAAAAATATATATACATCCCTATGTTCAGAGTAGCACTATCTACAGTAGCCAAGACATGGAAACAATCTAAATGTCCCTTGACAGATGAATGGATAAAAATGTGGTGTATACACACACACACACACACACACACACACACACACACACACACACCACAATGGAATATTATTCAGTCATAAAAAAGAACAAAATAATGCCATTTGCAGCAACATGGGTGGACCTAGAGATGATCATGCTAAGAGAAGTTAAGTCACAAGGAGAAAGACAAATACTATATGATATCGCTTATATGTGAAATCTAAAATATGACACAAATGAACATATCTGTGAAACAGACTGACAGACATAGAGAACAGACTTGTGGTTGCCAAGGGGGAAAGGGGGTGAGGGAGGGAAGGATTGGAGGTTTGGGATTAGCAGATGCAAACTATTATATATAGGAAGGATAAACAACAAGGTCCTACTGTATAGCACAGGAAACTATATTCACTATCCTGTGATAAACCATAATGGAAGAGAATACGAAAAAGTATATAGATGTATGACTGAGTCACTTTGCTATACAGAAGAAATTAATAAACATTAAATCACCTATACTTCAATAAAATTAATAAAAAAAGGAAAAGTTATTTGTAGATCTTATGATTCTGGTGCTAATGACAAAACCCCAAGTTACTCACTTTCCACTGTTTTGTGCTTATTACTGTGGTTGAAGACAATGGCCTGTGTGTGAACCGTGACCAGTGCTGCCTCTAGCTGAGCCTGTTCCCCTCCAGCATCTGAGATGGGGTGTGAGAGACAACTAAATGGGACCTTCATTGCCCCTTCCCCAAACTCAGTAAAACACAAGGACAACCACTACGACATCCTTGACTTTCCCTGGTGTAGAAACACAGGCAGAGCCCATGCCTCTGAGACCTATGGCAGAGATTGGCAAGGCTTTGTTGAGATGCTGAAAATAGTATCTCTTAAAAAAAAGACTTCCCAGGGAAATGTTCAGATGGCACACTAGGCAACACCAGCTCTTGGGTATGTACATTAACTCCCTTAATTTAGGTCTGTTCCCACTGATATTTTTCATGTGAAATATGGGAGAGGAATTGGACATCTTGCCCAACTCAGTTGCTGGTTCTCCAACGATCTTACAATAAGATTGTTCAAGAATCTTTGGGAATTTCAGCCATTCATGTGACAAAGTTAACTATGTCTGTAAATTTGGGTGAGTTCAGTTTTTTAGGATTCAGTTTACTTATATGTATGCAACAGGGTTCATCTAGATAAAACATAGACTCTAATCAATGTGCATGTCTCTTTCAGGATAGTACATAGTGGAAGACAATCTGATATGGGGCTACAGTTCTCAGAGCCACAGTTTTGTGCTTCCACAAATAGTTGTCTGTGCTTTCATCAGCCCATCTTTATTCATCATCAGGCATGTATCTCTTTGATACACTCGATATCTAGATGTAAAATGTGACAAGATAAATCATCGATGTGTATTTTCTTCTCCATTTCATCATGACTTGTATTTCCTTTTTCCATCAGAATCAATTTTCCATGTTTCTTAAATTAGAGTCTTTGACTCTCTTCTTTAAAAAATGTGAATTATTTATGGGCTGCTGAGAGAAAGGGGATTTTGCCCTCACTTTGCTGGAGATAAATTTCCAAATCATGAATGACAGATCCTATAGTGGCATCAGTTTTCTTGACATGGTCTTTATTTTCATTTTCCTCTTGGGCACATGGGAATGGACAAAACAAATGTGCTTCTGATTTTTGTTTTGTTTTGTTTTACCTTACATGAAAAATCAAGGTCTGTTTTCTTTTCCATTAAAACACCTTCTCTTTTCTTTTCTTTCATATTAGAGATGGGTTGTAAAAGACTCTTGTGGATTCAAGAGTGTAAGAACATGTGACAGAATTGCAAAGCAGATATTTCACAAAATGAAACAAAACTGAATATTAAGAGTAAATTTTATTATTTGCGTCCTGCTAAACCCAACAAAATCATACAGTTAAATTAGCTTAATTTACTAAATTGTACATTTATTTGACTGAGCTTTAGAGGAGAAACAAGGGTCAACTAATAATTACCCTCTTAATGAGCTAATAAAACAGGCTCCAGTGAGTCAGAATAAACAAATTCTGAGGTGGTCTGACTCAGCTGCATCATAGAAATATTTTCAAACTTATCCGTTGTTGTCATTATATCTCCCCACACATAATTCATGGTTTAAACTGTGTGAACGTCAAATATAATCTTTTTCATTATGCAGGTCATTTGAAATACTTTAGGATCTAGCTCTTCATCAATAAAAGAATAATATATGAGGGTTATATTAGTGATCTCTGAAGTCCACTCCAGGGTCTTGTCAATATTCTCACAAACTATGAGAATCACCTGTTGTGAACTCTCAGGGAAATGTAGAATTGTTCTGTCCTTGCTTGACTCTTTGCACTAATGATGTGATAAGAGGAAGTGATTTCAATGGAAAGAAAAATACCTCATAGTCTATTTTCTAGTCCACTCTTCAGAAAGGCAGTTTTATACATATGGTTTCACTCAGCCCTTCCTTTCTCTTTACTTGAGGGAGATTTCTGGTATTACTTTTTAACTATGGGTGATGGAAAATCTACCACAGTGACTGACCCCCCAGCCAAGAAGAAATATATGGGTACATCAACTTTCTCCCACTGCTGTAACCCATGAAAAAAATGACCAAAATGGCACCAGATTGATTAACTTCAAAGTCCAATTTAGTATTCTTGAAAGTCTCTTTATACATGAATCACTTGATGGAAGAGACTCATAGTGAAAATGTAGAGTAGATAATGTATAAGAAATGACGGGTCCATTGCTAGCAATTTCCTGTGAAAATTTTAAAGCATAAAATGCCTGAAAAGAACATAATTAAAGAGGGGGAAATATCTATGGAATTCAAATTACTCTAGGAAAACTCACAGACTTCTTTAGTGAGTACAGTAAGCTAGATGCCCTAACGACACATATTTTTTCCTTGCCAAATTTTAAATTGTATTGATTACTTTGACTTTATTACATTATAATATTCAAAGACACTGTGAGTTGAGTAAGAATTATTTCAGTAACTTCAATAGCATTTGTGTCTTTCTTAAATTTTTTCTCCCTGGATCTCTGCTTTTGTTTTTGTTGTTATTTTTGCTTGTTTGTTTTGTTTTGGTAAGTTAGGAGTATGTGAAATTCAATAAGGCTGTTAAATTTGCCTGTGACCAAGCCATTCAAATCTCCCCAGGATGTGAAGGAGTGAGAAGGGATTTGTATATACTGTTTGCTTTTAATGTTCAATTTAACTTCTAATGAGTGTTAGGTGGTATCTCATTATGGTTTTGATTTGCATTTCCCTAATGACTAGTCATGTTGATCATCTTTTCATGTGATTATTGACCATTTGCATATCTTCTTTGGAGACATGTCTATTCAAGTTCTTTGCCCATTTTTGCCTGGTTGTTGCTGTTGTTGAGTTTTAGGAGTTTTATATACTCTAGATATTAATTCCTTCTCAGATATATGATTTGCAAATATTTTCTCCCATTCCATGGGTTGTATTTTTACCCTATTGATAGTTCCTTCTGATCCACAAATTGTCTTAAGGTTCACAAAATCAAATTTTTCTATTTTTATATTGTTGCCTGTGCCTTTGGTGTCATATCCAAGAAATCTATGCCAAATCCAATATCATGATGTTTTGTCCTATGTTTTCATCTAAGAGTTTTTACAACTTTAGGTCTTATAGTTAGGTAATGGATCCATCTTGAATGAATTTTAGTGTATGGTATTAGGCAAGGACTCAACTTCATTTTTGCATGTGGATCTCAAGTTTTTCCAGGACCATTTGTTGAAAAGACTTTCCCCATTAAATGGTCATGGCACCTTTGTTTAAAATCATTTGATAAAGTTTATTTCTAAACTCTCTATTCTGTTCCATTGGTTTAAATGTCTATCTTTACACCAGTACCACAATATTTTTTGTCACTGTAGTTGTATAGTAAGTTTTAAAATCAAGAAATACAATTCCTTTAACTTTGTTCTTTTTATTTTCAGGATATTTTGGTTTTTCAGGATTTCTTAAAATTTCATATAAATTTTAGGATGTTTTTTTCTAATTCTGCAAAAAACATCATTTGGATTTTGATTGGGAATGCATTAAATATGTAAATCACTTTGGGTATTATTGACATCTTAACAATATTATGTTTTCCAATTCATAAACATGGGAAATCTTTCCATTTATTTATATCCTCTTTACTTTCTTTCAGAAATGTTTTGAAATGTTTATTGTACAAATCTTTCACCTTCTTGGTTAAGTTATTTCTAAGTATTTTTCTTTGATGCCATTGTAAAATGGAATTGTAATCTTAATTTTCTTTCCAAATTGTTCATTGTTAATACATGGAAATGCAACTGTTTTTTTGGTGTTGATTTTGTATCTTGCTATTTTGCTGAATTTGTTTATTAGTTCTGATGTTCTTTTTTTTGTCTGTGAAATCTTTGGGTTTTTTTTAATCAAAAACCCATTGGTATGATAAGATCATATCATCTGCAAACAGAGGTCATTTTATTTCTTCCTTCCAATTTGCATGCCATCTATCTATCTATCATCTATCTATCTATTTATGTTAATTGCTGTAGCTAGAACTTCGAGTACTAGACTGAACAGAAGTGGCAAAACAGGCATCTTTGCCTTATTCTTGATCTTAGAGGAAAAGCTTTCACTCTTTCACCATTAAATATGCTGTCTGGGTGGGTTTTTCACACATGGCTTTTATTATGTTGTGGCAGATTCTTTCTATTTCTAGTTTATTGAGTGTTTTTAATCATGAACTGGCATTGAACTTTGTCAAATGCTTTTTCCACATCAATTGACACAATAAAGTGTGTGCGTTCTTTTGTCCTTCATTTTGTTAATTTGGTGTATTACATTGATTAACTTTTATGTGCTGACCATCCTTGAATTCCAGAAATAAATCCCTCTTGGGCATGGTTATAACATTTTTCATGTGCTGCTGACTTCAGTTTGTAGTATTTTCTTGAGGATTTGCAACAGTGTTCATCAGGGAATTGGTCTATAGTTTTCCTTTCTTGTAGTGTCTTTGTCTGGCTTTGACACCAAGGTAATGCTGGCCTCATAAGGATGAGTTAGGGAGTATTTCCTCCTCTTCAATATTTTAGAAGTTTAAGAAAGATTGATGGTAGGTTTTTACAGGTTTGGTAGAAATCTCTGGTTGAAATCATTAGGTTCAGGGCTTTGTTTGGGAGATTTTTAATTACTGATTCAATCTCTTTATGTCCTTACTAGTTATGTCTATTAAGAGTCTCTATTTCTTCTTGGTTTAGTCTTAGTAGGTTTTGTGTTTCTAGAAATTTGTCCATTTTATCTAAGTTATCTTTTTTTGTTGGTGTACACCTGTCCATAGTACTCTTTTATAATATCTTTTATTCTGTAGAATTAGTAATGTACCTATTTTCATTTCTGATTTTAGTAATTTGAATCTTCTCTCTTTTTTTCT
Source organism: Lagenorhynchus albirostris (assembly GCF_949774975.1). Taxonomy (NCBI): domain Eukaryota; kingdom Metazoa; phylum Chordata; class Mammalia; order Artiodactyla; family Delphinidae; genus Lagenorhynchus; species Lagenorhynchus albirostris. The sequence goes on along the minus strand of NC_083101.1, from coordinate 96,494,141 downwards.
TAGTGAACCTAGCTAAAAGTTTGTTAATTTTTTTGTAGAACCAACATATGTTTTTATTGATTTTCTCTATTGATTTTCTATTCTCTAATTTTTTTTTAAATCCTTGCTGCAATCTTTATTACTTCTTTCTCCCTGGTAGTTTTGAGTTTAATTTGTTCTTCTTTTTCTAGTTCTTTAAATTGTAAAATTGAGTTGTTAATTTGAGATTTTTCTTGTTTTTTTAAATGTAAGCATTTTTAGCTATAAATTTCCCTCTTATCAGTGCTCTTGCTGTTTCCCCATAAGATTTGCTGTGGGGAAATGCTGTGTTTTCATTTTTATCCATCTTCAAGTATTTTTAAATTTCCCTTCTGATTTCCTTTTTGATCCATTGGTTGTTTAAGAGTGTGTTATTTAATTTCCACAAATTCACAAATTTTTCAGTTTTCTTGTTATTGATTTCTGACTTCATCCTGTTACAGTCAGAGAAGATATGTTGTACGATATCTTTTAAAATCTGCTGAGATGTAATTTGTGGCCTAACATATGGACTATTTCTGGAAACTGTCTCATGTGCATTTGAGAAGAATTCATATTCTGTTGTTAGGTACAGTGTTCTATATATGTCTATTAGATCTAGTTTGTGCATTGTGTTGTTCAAATCCTCTATTTCTTTACTTATCTCTATCTAGCTGTTCTATCTTTTTTTGCGAGTTGAGTATTGAAGTCTCCAGCTATTATTGTAGAACTCTCTATTTCTTTCTTAAATTCTATCCATTTTTTTCTCATATGTTTTGGGGATTTGTTATTTGATGTGTAAATATTTATGATTGTTATAGCTTCTTGCTGAATTGAAACTTTAATATGTAATGTCCTTTGTCTCTTGTAATTTTTTGATTTAAAGTATACCTTGTCTGATATTAGTATAGCCACCTCTGTTTTCTTTTGGTTATTATTTCCTTGAAATATCTTTTTTGCATCTTTTCATTTTCAACCTATTTGTGTTTAAATCCAAAGTGAGTCTCTTGTAGTGTATAGTTGGATCATCTATATGTTTTTAATCCTTCTGCCAATCCTGACTTTTGATTAGAAAATTTAATCAACTTACATTTAAAGTATTTACTGAATAGGATGGATTTACTTCTGTCATTTTACTATTTATTTTCTATATGTCTTATACTATTTTTTTGTATTTTCCTATATTACTGTTTTCTTCTGTGTTCAGTTGATTTTGTATAGTGAAACACAAATTATTTTCTCATTTCCTTTTGTATATATTCTTTAGATATTTTATTTGTGGTTTCCATAGGGATTACATTTAATCTGAAGTTGTAACACTCTAATTTGAATTTATACCAGTTTAACTTCAATAACAAACAAAAACTCTGCTCCTTTAATGGCTCTGTCCCCGCCCCTTTTAGTTGTTGAAGTTAAACTTATATCTTTATAGATTGTGTGCCAAAAATATAGAAGAATATTTTTTAACTGCATTAGTCTCTTAAATTATGTAGTTACAAACCAAAATTACAGCTACACTATCTTTTAGACTAATAATTTGTTTAAAATATACCAGTCTCTTAAATCATGTGGAAAACAAAAAGTGGAGTTACACAGCTTAATTACAATGATACTAGCTTCTGTAATTGATCTTTTATTTACATTTACTGAGATTTTTATTTCTTCATATGGCTTTAAGTTGCTGTGTATTATTCTTTTATTTCAAACTACATGACTCCCGGTAGCATTTCTTGCAAGGCAAATCTAGTGGTAATGAGCTCCCTGAGCTTTTGTTTTTTTGGAAATGTCAGTTTCTTTCTCATTTTTGAAGAACAGTTTTGCCTGATAAAGTATTCTTGGTTGACTGTTCTCACTTTTATTAAAAGCACTTTGATTATATCAGCTCACTGCATTCTGGCCTCTGAAATTTCTGATGAGAAATCTGCTGATAATCTTATTAAGGACTCCTTGCATGTGATGAGTCCCTTCTCTCTTGATGCTTTCAAAATACATTTTTTGTCTTTGCCTTTTGACAGTTTGAGCATGACGTGTTTCAGTATGGATCTCTTTAAGTTCATCCTACATGGAATTAATTGTTTTGTAGATATTTACAATTGCTTCTTTTATCAAATTTTGGAAGTTTTCAGCTATTATTTCTTCAAATATTCTTTGCTCCTTTCTTTCATTCTCCTTCTGGGACTCCCACCAGGAGTATGTTGGTCTGTTTAATTGTATCTCACAAGTCCCCTAGGCTCTCTTCACTTTCCTTTAACCTGTTCTTTTTATTTCTTTCTCTTCCTCAGACTAGATAATTTCCATTCTCTTATCTTCGAGTTCACTGATTCTTTCATCTCAAATTTGCCTTTGAAGACTTCTAGTGAATTTTATATTTCAGTTATATTTTTCAGTTCCAAAATATTTTTTGGCTTTCTGTTTAGGTTTTCTATCTCTTTATTTATATTTACATTGTATTAATACATTATTTCCTTGTCTTCCTGCATATCTTCTTTTAGTTCTTTGAACATCTTTAAGATAGCTGTTCTCAAGTCTTTGCTTAGTAGATGTGTCATTATGTCTTTTTTCAAGGACAATTTCTCTTTTTCTTTTCCCTTTGAATGAGTCATACTTTTCTGTTTGTTTGCATGCCTTGCTTTTTTCTTGTTGAAAAGTGGACATTTAAATGAAATAATGTGATAACTCTGGAAATTAGATTCTCCACCTTCCCCAGAGTTTGCTATTGTCTGTGTGTGTGTGTGTGTGTGTGTGAGTGTGTGTTTAAATCATTGTAGTCTGTATCTGTGCTGAGGATCAGTTTGAGGATAAATTTAAGGTCTCATCAAGTCTTTTCTGCACCACACATTCTTTTGCTCGTATGCAGTGACTTTCTAATTTTCCCCATATAAATAGTTGCATTTGAGTGTTCTAGTCTTCAGTGTCCACTCTCAAAAAAGGAAGAGAGTAAAACAAAGAGGAGGAAAAGGCACCATCTCCCTAAATATCATAGATACCACTACAACCAGAGAGAGAGAGGCTTGTAACAATGGGAAGAGGTGCAACAAAAATGGTCACTGTCTGCCTTTTGTCTGCACCTCTGTGATCAGAAGCAGCAATCAGCAATAAGAACACAGATCTCCAATATTTGGAGGACAGAGTCCTTTTTACTCACCCTGGCTCCTGAAAGGTGTATTCAAATTGCTCCAGAAACATGTACACAGCTGTCTGCCATGGAGCTGAGGGGTGGGAGATAGGAGATTTTTTTTTTTTTGGTTAAATGTACAAAAATACTTTCTTTGCCCATCAGTGTAGGAATTGCTCAAGTATCACAAATGCAATACCCAGGTATTACAATTATTTAAAACTCAAGTATTAAAGCCCGTTTTTTTAAGTTTCAAAGCATTCTTTGCTACTGTACTAGGAGCTGAAATTGACCAAAATTAACCACAATTTACTGTCCAAGTTTTTCCCTGGATGTTGCAAGTCTTCAATAGACTCTAGAGTTCCAAAATTATTCCATTAGACAGATTCTGCCAGTGTAATTGTTATCTACATGGGGAGACTGATTCCTGGTGCTTCCTACTCCACCATCTTTCTAGAATCCTTCAACATTATATAATTTTAAATTTTATTTCACAATAATTAACAACAAGGTCTCCCAGTATATTTTCTCATAGACCCTGTGTTCTGTCTAAACATATTGCAACACAACTTTAAAACAGAACATTACAGCAAACACATTGCAATGCAAATCTCAGTTTTAAAAAAATCACTATTTATTATGACCAAAATATTTTAAGAATTTTAATGTTGACTTCACACCTTAAAGAGATTTGATGGGGCTTCCCTGGTGGCATAGTGGTTGAGAGTCCACCTGCCAATACGGGGGACATGGGTTCGTGCCCCAGTCCGGGAAGATCCCACATGCTGCAGAGTGGCTAGGCCCGTGAGCCATGGCCACTGAGCCTGTGCGCCCGGAGCCTGTGCTCCGCAACGGGAGAGGCCACAGCAGTGAGAGGCCTGCGTACTGCAAACAAACAAACAAACAAAAAGAGGTTTGTTGATTAGAAAAAAATCAAACAAAAAATGCTTCTGCTTTGTACATATTCTGCTGACCTCAGCAGCCCACTGATGTCTTTCCATTCTCACAAGATGCTGTGTGGACCATGGTGTGGCAGGGCAGCCCTCATGTGGTGATAGAATCTTCCTCCTGAGGGTACTCACACACAAGCATCCTTTACTAGGTTGTGTGGCTGACCTGGGGCAACTTGCATGGACTTCATTGAGTGCTGTGAGCAGCAGCTGGCTCTGCACTCCCAGAGGGCACAACTTTTGGACATGCAAGGTAAGGGCCACAGTCGTGGACTTTTTGCTACAAGGGTGTGTCCTCCCCTTTCATAGTCCCTGTGACTCCTTGTGTCAGACAACCTTGCAGTCAATGTTGATAGTTGCATTTCCAGGAAGAACAGGCTGAGGCCATTTTCATGGAGCTTAGTTCAAAGCCCTGACTGCTCTCTGTCTTTTCCCAGCATTGATTGGACAGCAGAGCAATAAAGACTTCCTTTCTGGTAGTTCATAAATGTCCAGTGTTCATCCCACGTTGAGGACAAATGACATGTAATTTTTTAAATCAAAGGAGATTTTGCTAATAATATTATGGCTTCATTTTCTGAAAATTACCTTTGCGTGGGATTCTTTTCATATACTTTTCACAATTAGGAGAGAAGAAGTAATTAGCATGGATTGAGTCTAACACAACTTTTCCTGGAGATAAGAGTGGGAGCCAGAAGTGCCTCCTCACTCTTTTCAAAATCAAACGCATGTAACATTTTGTTTTTCTCCCTTTAGATTATCTCAACATGTTGCTGTCTATTCCCCAGCCCCATTCATCCCCACCTTGGCTTAGGCCTTAAATATTTATTGAAATTATTCAAACCTGTCCAGTTGGTCTCCCAGATTAACAATTATCCAAAATATTAATCTTCATAGATAAAGATAATCACTATGAAACACAGCTTCCATAAAACCCTCTCCTGTTTCAGCAGCTCTAATGCTTGGGGGTATGTCTCTGGGATGAAGTGCAGACCCCTCTGCCTGAGTTCCAGGACCTCCCACAGTCTGTGCCCACCTGCATATCCCAGAGCCACACTGTGAAGTGACTTGGGAGCCCAAGCCTCAAGAAACAACCAGAAACCTAGTTAAGAGTGACTGAAGGAAGTTCTTAAGCCAGTAATGAAATGATAGAAAAAGGAAACTCGTACCATGAAAACTAAAGAAAAATGGAAAGAATAAAAATGTGGGTAAATACTAATACCCTTTTTGCCTTGAGCTTCCAAATTGTGTTGGCCAATTGAAGCAAAAATTACTACCTTGTTTGATAGGGTTTTCAATGTATATAGATGAGATATTTAACACAAATTATAAAGTGGGAAGTTTAAGCTTCCTCCACTTCATATGGTAAAATGTCCACACCAAGGAACTGCAATAAGTTATGTAATACCCAGAGTAACAACTAAAAGATCTGTACGAAGTGATACATTTAAAAACAGTATAGATAAGCCAAAACAAAATTTTAAAAAGTGTTACCCCCTCCTAGTTAATGTGGATACTGTGTTCTTGAAGGCAGAATCAGCCAGACCAAGAACTATTGCAAAATCAGCTTAGGTGGCCATCCCCCAAATTTCCAAGCAGTTGGTCCCACAAAAACAACTTTGAGTCTACTGGGATCCAGCAAACTTGTATATATCCCCCTTAGAGTAGAATGAAAACCCCTACATTTACAATAAAAAAAATCTTTTGATGCTATCCTTAGGGAATCTTTAATGAAACGAAGGAACAGAAGCTAGACTTAGAACAAATTTTTTAAAAATCTGATGTAAATCCCCTTATTTTCCCTTTTATACTCCCCTTCATTCCCAGCTCCCTACACATAGCTTCCATAAGATCATTTGGACCTCTGGGATCCTGGTATGACCCATCACTCAAAACCCAGCTCTACCAGCTCACCCAGTTCTCCTAAATCATTTTTTTAAAACATCTTTATTGGAGTATAATTGCTTTACAATGGTTTGTTAGTTTCTGCTTTATAACAAAGCAAATTGGCTATACATATACATATATCACCATATGTCCTCCCTCATGCGTCTCCCTCCTACCCACCCTATGCCACCGCCCTAGGTGGACACAAAGGACCAACCTGATCTCCCTGTGCTATGGGGCTGCTTCTGACTGTTATCTATTTTATATTTGGTAGTGTATATATGTCCATGCCACTCTCTCACTTCGTCCCAGTTTACCCTTCCCCTTCCCGGTGTCCTCAAGTCCATTCTCTAAGTCTGCATCTTTATTCCTGTCCTGTCCCTAGGTTCTTCAGAACCATTTTCTTTTTTAGATTCCATATATATGTGTTAGCATATGGTATTTGTTTTTCTCTTTCTGACTTACTTCGCCCTGTATGAGAGTCTCTATGTCCACCCACCTCAGTACAAATAACTCAATTTCATTTCTTTTTATGGCTGAGTAATATTCCTTTGTATATATGTGCTACATCTTCTTTATCCATTCATCTGTCAATGGACACATAATTTGCTTCTATGTTCTGGCTATTGTAAACAGAGCTGCAATGAACATTGTGGTACATGACTTTTTTTGAATTATGGTTTTCTCAGGGTATATATCCAGTAGTGGGATTGCGGGGTCGTATGGTAGTTCTATTTTTAGTATTTTAAGGAAGATCCATACTGTTGTCCATAAGGGTTGTATCAATTTATGTTCCCCCAAACAGTGTAGGAGGGTTCCTTTTCCTCCAGACCCTCTCCAGCATTTATTGTTTCTAGTGTGTGTGTGAGGTGATACCTCATTGTAATTTTGATTCACATTTCTCTAATGATTAGTGATGTTGAGCATTCTTTCATGTGTTTGTTGGCAATCTGTATATCTTCTTTGGAGAAATGTCTATTTAGGTCTTCTGCCCATTTTTGGATTGGGTTGTTTGTTTTTTTGACATTGACTGGCATGAGCTGCATGTAATTTTGGAGATTAATCCTTTATCAGTTTTTTCTTTTTGCAAATATTTTCTCCCATTCTGAGGGTTCTCTTTTCATCTTATTTATGGTTTCCTTGGCTGTGAAAAAGCTTTTAAGTTTCATTAGGTCCCATTTGTTTATTTTTGTTCTTATTTCCATTTCTCTAGGAGGTGGGTCAAAAAGGACCTTGCTGTGATTTATGTCACTGAGTGTTCTGCCTATGTTTTCCTCTAAGAGTTTGATAGTGTCTGGCCTTACATTTAGCTCTTTAATCCATTTTGAGTTCATTTTTGTGTATGGTGTTAGGGAGTGTTCTAATTTCATTCTTTTCCATGTAGCTGTCCAGTTTTCCCAGCACCACTTATTGAAGAGGCTGTCTTTTCTCCATTGTATATTCTTGCCTCCTTTAACAAAGATAAGGTGACCATGTGTGCATGGGTTTATCTCTGGGCTCTCTATCCTGTTCCATTGATCTATATTTCTGTTTTTGTGCCAGTACCATACTGTCTTGATTACTGTAGCTTTGTAGTATAGTCTGAAGTCAGAAAGCCTGATTCCTCTGACTCTGTTTTTCTTTCTCAAGATTGCTTTGGCTATTCAGGGTCTTTGGTGTTTCCATACAAATTGTGAAAGTATTTGTTCTAGTTCTGTGAAAATTGCCAGTGGTAGTTTGATAGGGATTGCATTCAATCTGTAGATTGCTTTGGGTAGTAGAGTCATTTTCACAATATTCATTCTTCCAATCCAAGAACATGGTATGCCTCTCCATCTGTTTTTGTCATCTTTGATTTCTTTCATCAGTGTCTTTTAGTTTTCTGCATACAGGTCTTTTGTCTCCTTACGTAGGTTTATTCCTAGGTATTTTATTCTTTTTGTTGCATTGGTGAATGGGAGTGTTTCTTTAATTTCTCTTTCAGATTTTTCATCATTAATGTATAGGAATGCAAGAGATTTCTGTGCATTAATTTTGTATCTTGCTACTTTACCAAATTCATTGATTACCTCTAGTAGTTTTCCGGGAGTGTCTTTAAGATTCTCTATGTATGGTATCGTGTCATCTGCAAACAGTGACAGTTTTAATTCTTTTCTGATTTGGAATCTTTTCATTTCTTTCTCTTCTATGACTGCTGTGGCTAAAATTTCCAAAACTGTGTTGAATAACAGTGGTGAGTGGGCAGCCTTGTCTAGTATCTGATTTTAGTGGAAATGGTTTCACTTTTTCACCATTGAGAATGATGTTGGCTGTGGATTCATCATATATGGCATTTATTATGTTGAGGTAAGTCTGCTCTATGCCTACTTTCTGGAGGAATTTTTTCATAAATGGGTGTGGAATTTTGTTGAAAGATTTTTCTGCATCTATTGAGATGATCATATAGTTTTTCTCCTTCAGTTTGTTAATATGGTGTATCATACTGATTTATTTGCATATATTGAGGAATTATTGCATTCCTGGGATAAACCACACTTGATCATGGTTTATAATACTTTTAATGTGCTGTTCGATTCTGTTTGCTAGTATTTTGTTGATGATTGTTGCATCTATGTTCATCAGTGATATTGGCTCATAGTTTTCTTTTGTTGTGTCAATTTTTACTTCTCTTTTTTCATTTCTAATTCTATTGATTTGAGTCTTCTCCCATTTTTTCTTGATGAGTCTGGCTAATGGTTTGTCAATTTTGTTTATCTTCTCAAAGTACTGTCTTTTAGTTTTACTGATCTTTGCTATCATATCCCTCATTTCCTTTTCATTTCTTTATGATCTGATCTTTATAATTTCTTTCCTTCTGCTAATTTTGGGGATTTTTTGTTCTTCTTTCTCTAATTGTTTTATGTGTAAGGTTAAGTTGCTTATTTGATATCTTTCTTATTCCTTGAGGTAGGATTGTATTGCTATAAACTTCCCTCTTAGAACGGCTTTTGCTGCATCCCATAGGTTTTGGGTCCTCATGTTTTCATTGTCATTTGTTTCTAGGTATTTTTTCATTTCTCTTTGATTTTTTCAGTGATCTCTTGGTTATTTAGTAGTGTGTTGTTTAGCCTCCATGTGTTTGTATTTTTTACAGACTTTTCCCTGTAATTGATATCTAGTCTCATAGTGTTGTGGTCAAAAACAATACTTGATATGATTTCAATTTTCTTAAATCTACCAAGAAAATTTGTGACCCAGGGTATGATCTATACTGGATAATGTTCCATGAGTACTTGAGAAAAAAGTGTATTCTGTTGTTTTTGTGTGGAATGTCCTATAAATATCAGTTAAGTCCATTTTTTTTAATGTATTCTTTAAAGCTTGTGTTTCCCTATTTATTTTCATTGTGGATGATCTGTCCATTGGTGAACTTGCGGTGTTAAAGTTCTCTGCTATGATTGTGTTATTGTTGATTCCCCCTTTATGGCTGTTAGCATTTGCCTTATGTATTGAGGTTCTCCCATGTTGGGTGCATAAATATTTACAATTGTTATATCTTCTTGTATTGTTCCCTTGATCATTATGTAGTGTCCTTCGTTGTCTATTGTAATAGTCTTTATTTTAAAGTCTATTTTGTCTGATATGAGAATTGCTACTCCAGCTTTCTTTTGATTTCCATTTGCATGGAATATCTTTTTCCATCCTCTGATTTTCAGTCTGTATCTGTCCCTAGGTTTGAAGTGGGGGGTCTCTTGTAGGCAGCATAAATACAGGTCTTGTTTCTGTATTCATTCAGCCAGTCTATGTCTTTTGGTTAGAACATTTAAACCATTTACATTTAAGTTAGTTATTGATATGTATGTTCCTATTCCTATTTTCTTAATTGCTTTGGGTTTGTTATTGTGGGTCTTTTCCTTCTCTTGTGTTTACTGCCTAGAGAAGTTCCTTTAGCATTTGTTGTAAAGCTGGTTTGGTGGTGCTGAATTCTCTTAGCTTTTGCTTGTCTGTAAAGGTTTTAATTTCTCTGTCGAATCTGAATGAGATCCTTGCTGGTAGAGTAATCATTGTTGTAGATTTTTTCCTTTCATCACTCTAAATATGTCTTGCCACTCACTTCTGGCTTGTAGGGTTTCTGCTGAGAGATCAGCCATTAACCTTATGGGGATTTCCTTGTAGGTTATTTGTTGTTTTTCCCTTGCTGCTTTTTTTTTTTTTTTTTTTTTTTTTGCAGTACACGGGCCTCTCACTGTTGTGGCCTCTCCCGTTGTGGAGTACAGGCTCAGGACGCGCAGGCTCAGCGGCCATGGCTCACGGGCCTAGCTGCTCCGCAGCATGTGGGATCTTCCCGGACCAGGGCACGAACCCATGTCCCCTGAATCGGCAGGCGGACTCTCAACCACTGTGCCACCAGGGAAGCCCTCCCTTGCTGCTTTTAACATTTTTTCTTTGTGTTTAGTTTTCTTAGTTTGATTAATATGTGTCTCATCGTATTTCTCCTTGGTTTTTCCTGTATGGAACTCTCTGCACTTCTTGGACTTGTTTGACTATTTCCTTTCCCATGTTAATGAAGTTTTCATCTATAATCTCTTCAAATATTTTCTCAGTCCCTTTCTTTTTCTCTTCTTCTTCAGGGACCCTTATAATTTGAATGTTGGTGAGTTTAATGTTGTCCCAGAGGTCTCTGAGACTGTCCTCAATTATTTTCATTCTTTTTTCTTTATTCTGCTCTGTGATAGGTATTTCCACTCTATTATCTTCCAGGTCACTTATCCATTCTTCTGCCTCAGTTATTCTGCTATTGATTCCTTCTACAGAATTTTTAATTTTATTTATTATATGTTCATCATTTTTTGCTTGCTCTTTAGTTCTTCTAGGTCCTTGTTATATTTCTTGTATTTTCTCCATTCTATTTCCATGATTTTGTATCATCTTTACTATCATTACTCTGAATTATTTTTCAGGTAGACTGCCTATTTCCTCTTCATTTGTTGGGTCTGGTTGGTTTTTACCTTGTTCCTTCATCTGCTGTGTATTTCTCTGTCTTCTCATTTTGTTTAAATGTGTATTTGGGGTCTCCTTACTGTGTTTGGGGTCTCCTTTTCGCAGGCTGCAGGTTTGTAGTTCCCACTGTTTTTGGTGTCTGCCCTCAGTGGGTAAGGTTGATTCATTGGGTTGGGTAGGCCTGCAGGTGGAGGGGACTGGTGCCTGTGTTCTGGTGGATGGAGTTGAATCTTGTCTTTATGGTGGGCAGGACCACATCTGGTGGTGTGTTTTGGGGTGTCTGTGAACTTATGATTTTAGGCAGCCTCTCTGCTAATGGGTGGGGTTGTGTTTCTGTCTTGCTAGTTGTTTGGCATAGGGTGTCCATCACTGTAGCTTTATGGTAATTGAGAAGAGCTGGGTCTTAGCATTGAGATGGAGATCTCTGGGAGAGCCTTCACCGTTTGATATAATGTGGAGCCAGGAGGTCTCTGGTGGACCAATGTCCTGAACTGGGCTCTCCCACCTCAGAGGTCAGGCCTGATGCCCGACCAGAGCACCAAGACCCAGTCAGCCACACAGCTCAGAAGAAAAGGGAGGAAAAAAAAGAGAAAGAAAAGAAAGAAAAATACATAGAATAAAGTTATTAAAATAAAAAAATAATATTGAAAATAAAAAAGTATTAAAGAAAAAGAAAGAAAGAAAGAAGAGAGCAACCAAAGCAAACAACAAATCCACCAATAACAAGAGCTAAAAACTATACTAATAAAAAGAAAAAAAAACCCAGACAGATAGAACCCCAGGACAGATGGTGAAAGCAAAGCTGTACAGACAAAATCGCACAAAGAAGCATACACATACACACTCACAAAAGAGAAAAAGGAAAAAAAAGTATATATATATATATATAGAAAAGAAAGAGAACAACCCAATCAATAAACAAATCTACCAACTATAATAAGCTCTAAATGCTAAACTAAGACAAACGTAAAACCAGAAACAAATTAGATGCAGAAAGCAAACCCCATGTCTACAGTTGCTCCCAAAGTCCACTGCCTCAATTTTAGGATGATTCATTTTCTATTCAGGCATTCCACAGAGGCAGGTATATCAAGTTGATTGTGGAGATTTAATCTGTTGCTCCTGAGGCTGCTGGAAGAAATTTCCCTTTCTCTTCTTTGTTCGCACAGCTCCTGGGGTTCAGCTTTGGATTTGGCCCCGCCTCTGAGTGTAGGTCACCTGAGGGTATCTGTTCCCTGCCCCGACAGGACAGGGTTAAAGTAGCAGCTGATTAGGGGACTCTGGCTCACTCAGGCCAGGGGGTGCGAGGGGTACAGAATGCGGGGCGAGCCTGTGGCAGCTGTGGGCAGAGTGATGTTGCAACAGTCTGATGCATGCCATATGTTCTCCTGGGGAAGTTGTCCCTGGATCACAGAACCCTGGCAGTGGTGGGCTGCACAGGCTCCTGGGAGGGGAGGTGTGGATAGTGACTTGTGCTTGCACACGGGCTTCTTGGTAGCTGCAGCAGCAGCCTTAGCATTTCAGGCCCGTCTCTTGTGTCTGCCCTGATAACCGCTGCTCATGCCCGTCTCTGGAGCTCATTTAGGCAGTGCTCAGAATCCCCTCTCCTCAAACACCCCGAAACAATGGTCTCTTGCCTCTTAGGCAGTTCCAGGCTTCTTTCTGGACTCCTAACTGGCTAGCTGTGGTGCACTAGCCCCCTTCAGGCTGTGTTAATGCAGCCAACCCCAGTCCTCTCCCTGGGATCTGACCTCTGAAGCCCGAGCCTCAGCTCCCAGCCCCCACCCGCCCCAGTGGGTGAGCAGACAAGCCTCTCAGGCTCGTGAGTGCTTGTAGGCATTGATCCTCTGTGTCAATGCACCCCTGTTGTCGTGCTCTCCTCTATGGCTCTGAAACTTTCCCCCTGCCCACCCCCCATCTCTGCCAGTGAAGGGGCTTCCTAGTGTATGGAAACTTTTCCTCCTTCACAACTCCCTCCCAGAAGAGCAGGTCCCATTCCTATTCTTTCCAGGTACGTGGGGAGTTTCTTGTCTTTTGGGAAGTCTGAGTCTTCTGCCAGTGTTCAGTAGGTGTTCTGTAGGAGTTGTTCCACATGTAGATGTATTTTTGATCTATTTGTGGGGAGAAAGGTGATCTCCACATCTTACTCCTCCACCATCTTGAAGGTCCCCTACAATAAAGTTTTAATCCAGATGAATATTTTGATAGTGTTGGTGTTTTCTAAATCATTAAGAGCAGATTTATATAATGTCTATGTCACTCACCTTAAATTTATGATCAGAGCAGTGGAAGCTAGTTTTTTTTTTAATTTTTTACATATGTATTTGTTTTACATTCATCCTTTATTAATATGATCTCCTGAATAAATTCTTTTTTGTGGTGTTGCTTGATAGCTTTCAACCTGCTATACATTGGAATCACCTAATTATATAAAATGTAACTGTTAGGGTAAGCTGGGTAAAAGGTACACAGGACTTCCTTGTAGTATCTTTGCAACTTCCTATGCATCTACAGTTATTTTAAAATAAAAAGTTCAAGAAAATTAGCAATACAAAGAAATAGGAAATAGTTATACAAAATGTTAACATTGGGTAGATCTGGGTGAAGAGCAGATGAGAACTTTGTAATATTTTTCCAGCTGTATATAAATCTAAAATTATTTCAAAAGATAATATATAAATACAAAATTAGGATTCCTTGAAGAGTTTAAAATGATAATTCCCAGGTCCCCCGCCTATAGATTCAGCTTTACTGGACTCATGTATGGCCATGGTTAGAAATATGAGTAGAATTAATGGTATCAATATGTTAGAACATTTACACCTGGAGATTTCAAGTAGTCTACAATATTTTGGTAATAGGTATTGATGCTTTTCATGTCACATAGTTGTATGTTTTCTGTCAGCATAAAAGTTTTTAAAAGGAATGTATTTAAATGTGTACACTTTTAATTTCATTATCAATAGCACATGATCACTCTATGATGGGGCTTAAACAATGCTTTTAAAATTATTTAAGTGCGCTTTCTTATTAACTTGAAATGTGCACACAGTCTTAGCGTCTTGCATTTCATTCTGAAAATATGAGCTGAAATCCAATCATAATACGCTTTTATCACATTAAATTTATTTATTTTTAACATTATTATTGAAGTAAAATTGCTTTACAATGGTGTGTTAGTTTCTGCTTTATAACAAAGTGAATCAGTTATACATATACATATATCCCCATATCTCTTCCCTCTTGCCTCTCCCTCCCTCCCACCCCCCCATTCCACCCTTCTAGCTGATCACAAAGCACCGAGCTGATCTCCCTGTGCTATGCAACTGCTTCCCACTAGCTATCTATTGATTTTACATTTGGTAGTGTATATATATCCATATATACCACTCTCTCACTTTGTCCCAGCTTACCCATCCCCCTCCCTGTGTCCTCAAGTCCATTCTCTAGGAGGTCTTCATCTTTATTCCCATCTTTCCCCTAGGTTCTTCATGACCTTTTTTTTTTTTTAGATTCCATATATATGTGTTAGCATACAGTATTTATTTTTCTCTTTCTGACTTACTTCACTCTGTATGACAGACTCTAGGTCCATCCACCTCACTACAAATAACTCAATTTCGTTTCTTTTTATGGCTGAGTAATATTCCATTATATATATCATATTAAATTTATGATTTAAGCAATTAAAATTTGTTTTGCTTCTTTTTGCATATATATTTGTATCAGCATATATTTGACAATCATCTTTTCTTTTACTTTTAATGTAACAATGCTTTAAGCAGAAGTATCTTCTTAGGAAAAAATATAGAATAGAAAACTGCTGTAATGTGAGATTAAAGGAATCCAGAGGTAAACTGTTTTATAATACCACTTGCTTTCAGAATTCCTGAAGTTTTGATATTTCTGGTTTATGATGTAGTAGATGCTTGATTTATGTAGAAAATAATTTTTACCTGACTTATTAAGTGATGATGTCTGTACAGTTTCTACTTGGGTCAAAATTTATCATTTATATTCTGACTTTGTACTTTTCTCCTCATTTACTAGATGTGACAGAAGATGTATACCTGTTCTATATCACTGTCATAGCCATAAGCATCTTTTTAACAATTTATTTACTTATTTATTTAATTTGTTTATTTAGTTGTGCCAGGTCTTTGTTGTGGCCAGCTGGCTCCTTAGTTGCGGCATGTGTGCTTCTTAGCTGTGGCATATGAACTCTTAGCTGCAGCGTGCACGTGGGATCTAGTTCCCTGACCAGGGATCAAACCTGGGCCCTCTGCATTGGGAGCTCAGAGTCGTAACCACTGCACCACTAGGGAAGTACCACCATAAACATTTATCAATACATAAATTAGTACCAAAAAAGTGTCAAAAATCTAAAAAAAAAATGAAGATAGTACCAAGACTGATCTTAAAAATGAGTTCAATATTCATAATACAGTGAATAAAACTCATTAAGAACAGATAGCCAACAGACACATGAAAAAATGCTCAACATTGTTGATTATTAGAGAAATGTAAATCAAAAGTACAATGAGGTATTACCTCACACCAGTCAGAATGGCCATCATCAAAAAGTCTGCAAATAACAAATGCTGGAGAAGGTGTGGAGAAAAGGGAACCCTCCTACACTGTTGGTGAGAATGTAACTTGGTACAGCCACTGTGGAGAACAATATGGAGTTTCCTTAAAAAACTAAAAATAGGGACTTCCCTGGTGGCATAGTGGTTAAGAATCTGCCTACCAGCACAGGGGGCACAGGTTCAAGCCCTGGTATGGGAAGATCCCACATGCCACGGAGCAAATAAGCCCGTGCACCACAACTACTGAGCCTGTGCTCTAGAGCCCATGAGCCACAACTACAGAGCCCACATGCCACAACTACTGAAGCCCATGTGCCTAGAACCCAGGTTCTGCAACAAGAGAAGCCACCGCAATGAGAAGCCCACACTGCAATGAAGAGTAGTCCCCGCTCGCCGCAACTACAGAAAGCCTGCACACAGCAATGAAGACCCAATCCCACTCCTGGGCATATATCTGGAGGAAACTATAATATGAGAAGATACATGCACCCCAATGTTTGTTGCAGCACTATTTGCAATAGACAAGACATGGAAGCAACATAATGTCCATTGACAGAGGAATAGATAAAGAATATGTGGTACATATATACAATGAAATATTAGTCATAAAACAAATAGAATAATGCCATTTGTAGCAACATGGATGCACCTAGAAATTATCATACTAAGTGAAATAAGTCAGACAAAGACAAATACAATATGATATCGCTTATATGTGTAATCTAAAAAAATGATACAAATGAACTTATTTACAAAACAGAAACAGACCCACAGATATAGAAAACAAATTTATGGTTACCAAAGGGGAAAGGGAGGGGGAGGGATAAATTAGGAGTTTGGGATTAGCAGATGCAAACTATTATATATAGAATGGATAAAAAACAAGGTCTTACTGTATAGCCCAGGGAACTATACTCAGTATTTTGTAATAACCTGTAAGGGAAAAGAACCTGAAAAAGAATATCTATCTATCTATCTATGTATCGATCTATCCATCCATCTATCTGAATCATTGTGCTGTACACATAAAACTAACACAACATTGTAAATCAACTATACTTCAATTTAAAAAAATAATGAAAAGTCAGAAAGTATTTCTTCTGATTGGAAGCCATGGTTTACTTATTACTATGACAACATGACTTTCTTGCTATACAAGGGTCTCTAGTGAATGGAAACCCTGCCCTGTTCTGATAAAGGCAGTGGGTCTGCAGAGCCTCCAGCTTTCTTATGCCCAGCCTCAACGAGGGTGCTGCTTCAGGCTCTGCTCAGTGCTGTTGCATGATCTATTTGTTTAATGTGATTTAGGTGTGGTCATTAATCAGTCTTTGGCAGTTACTGACTGTTCTGACCTGATCTTCTAAAACTGAAGTTTAATTTGCATAAACACTATGGGTTTTAAATAGAACCAAGGCTTTGAGCTGTGGCCCTACTCTTAAAAATGAGACACAAGTTTTGTTTTAGAGGACTCTAGGGCTTTGCTTTATGTGACAACCTCTGTTGTGCTCTCTAAACTGTTGGCATTTGCAAAACGAGACCAGGACGTATTTAAATGAGGGGCAGCTATGGAGAAAGGGGAGGTGTGGTAGCAAGAAGAGACAACAGATGGTAATTTTCATGAGGGAAATAAAGCAAAATTGTTGTTAAAGGATTTTTTTTTCTCAAAAAGACAGTAACCACATAAGCTTGTTCTTGACCTAGATGTGATTTGGTCTTGAATTAATAGGAAAGCAAATGATCTCAATATTGCTTTAGGACAATGGAATGAACGTGAAATGTGTTTAAAGAATGTAGCACATGCCCAAACTAAGTCACCCACCAGATGAAAAGTTGAAAAATAGATGTCTTAACTTACACAGTTTGACTGTATTTGGTTTTGGTTTGTGATTTGAACAGATCCTGAACATCCATGATTGAAAGGATATTTATGGGATTTTATCCACCATCAGTCACATTCTTTCCCAATGTTTCTAGTTACCTTTCACTCAAGGTAAAATTAAAGATCATACAGCAGTTAGCTTTCACTTCAAATTTAAATAAAATTTATCTGAAATTTGTGCCTGTACATTTAGTTCACTGTGAGAGAAGCACTCAGTACAAGTTGAATACATGATGAGGTGGAATACTTGTTGGGGTGCTCTAATTTTCAAGAAATTAAACTTAGGAAATACTAATACAAATCTAAGAAAATTTCACAACACAAAATATAATTTTACTTTAAATAAAAAGCTAAAGCCCAAGTTCCAAGTATATTTTCCAATTCCCAATATTATGAATTAGAATTGATATTGCTTTTAATTTTTACCCTAGTAGATTATTCAGAGCCAATCTACACTATGATTTTTAAATGGTGGATGTTATTATGTTTTAGAATTGAAGAGAGGTAAAATATAAAAACACATGCATAGGATTTAAAAAGTAGTTACAAAGATGTAAGATGATAATTATTATAAAAAGAAATGGTTGATTTTTTTATAATTCAGTGAGGAGGGCATGTTATTTTTTCAATAAGTCATCCTGGGAAAATTGTATATCAACATGCAAAAATTAACTTTGACCCTTACCACACAACATACTTAAAAATTAACTCAAAATGGGTAATAGACCTAAATGTAAGAACTAAAGCTATACAAGTTCTGCAAGAAAACCTAGGAGAAAACCATCTTGACCTTGGGTTGGGCAAGAAGCAAAGAGATATGTAAGCAAAAGCATAATCCATAAAAGAAAAAATTGACAAATAGGAATTCATCAAATTTAAAATGCTTGTGTTTCACTAAAAGTAGAGTTTCCATATGATCCAGCAATCCCACTGCTGGTCATATATCCAAAGAAAACTATAATTCAAAATGATACATGCACCCCTATGTTCATCCTAGCACTATTCACAATAGCCAAGGCATGAAAACAACCTAAATGGCCATTGACAGATGAATGGATAAAGAAGATGTGAGATATATATATATATATACACACACAATGGAATATTAGCCATAAAAAAGAGTGAAATAATGCCATTTGTAGCAACATGGATGACCCTAGAGATTATCATACTAAGTGAAGTAAGTCAGAAAGAGAAAGACAAATGCCATGTGATAACACTTATGTATGGAATCTAAAATATGACACAAATGAACTTATCTATGAAACAGAAACAGACTCACAGACATGAGAAGAGGCTTGTGGTTGCCAAGGGGGAGAGGGGGTGGGGGAGGCATGGATTAGGAGTTTGGGATTAGCAGATGCAAACTATTATATATAATCTAGATAAACAATAAGGTCCTACTCTATAGCACAGGAAACTGTATTCAATATCCTGTGATAAACCATAATAGAAAAGAATATGAAAAAGAATGCACATATATGTATAACTGAATCACTTTGCTGTACAGCAGAAATTATCACATCATAAACCAACTATACTTGAATAAAATTTTTTAAAAATTTGTGTTTCAAAAGGCGCAATTAGGAAAATTAAGGCAAACCACAGAATGGGAGAAAGAATTTGTAAATCATATGTCTGATAAAGGATTTATATCCAGAATATATTGAAAACTTTTACAATTCAATAATATGAAACTAAATAACCCAACTAAAATATGAACAAAAGACTTGAATAGAAATTTTTTGAAAGAAGATGGCTTATTAGCACATGAAATGATGCTCAATATCTTAGTCATTAGGAAAATGCATATTGAAATCACAGTGAGATATCATTTCACACTCACTATAGTTGTAAGAAAAGATAGACAACAACAAATGCTGTTGATGTAGAGAAACTGGAATCTTCATTATTATTCATCTTGAGAATGCAAAATATTTCCACTTTGGAAGACAGTTTGTCTCTTAAAATTTTAAATATAAACATACCATATGATGCAACAAACGTTCATATCAACATTATTGGTGATAAGTGCAACATGAATGAACCTCAGAAAGTATTACACTTAGTAGAAGAATCCTGACCTAAATTACTAAATGTGGTATGATTCCACTCATATGAAATCTCCATTAAATTATAGGGACAGAAACAGATCAGTGGTTGTCTAGATCTGGTTGTGGGAGCAGGGATTAACTCAAACAAGCATGAGGTTTTGGGGTGGAGGTGCTATAAAAATGCTCTAAAATTGGGTTGTGATTCTATAAACTTTCAAAATAATTATTAAATTGTACAGTTTTAATAGGTAAACTTAATGGTTTAAATTCTACCTCAATTAAACTGTTAAATAAATATGAATGAATACACACACAAAAAGCAGGCCAAAGATTTGAACAGACACTTTGCCAATAAACATATATAAATAGCAAATAAGATCATGGAAAGTTGCACAACACTTGTATTAGTTTGTATGGTTGGTGTCATAAAATACCACAAATTTAGTGGCCTGAAACAACACAAACATATTATATTATAGTTCCATAGATTCTTAGGTCCATTCTCATGGACCTCATTGGGCTAAAATCAAGATGTTAGCAGAGCTGTATTTCTTTCTGGTGGCTTGAGGGAAGAATCTTCTCTCTTGCCTTTTCTACATTCTACAGTGTGTCCACATAACTTGATTTATGGTCCTTTCTGTGGAAAAAGCCAGCAACGCCATGAGCCCTTCTCACATCAAATTACAGTTGACCCTTGAACAATGAAGTTTTGAAGTTCATGGGTCCATTTACATGTGGATTTTTTTCAATAGTAAATACTACAATACTACATCATCCAGAGTTGGTTGAATCCTAGGATGTGGAACCACAGGTACAGAGGAACTTAACTGTCTATCTGGAGGGCCAACTATAAATTATGCATGGATTTTCAATTGCATGGAGTGTCAGTGCCCCAAAGCCCTAAGTTGTTCAAGTGTCAGCTGTACTCTGACCTAATCTTCTGCCTCCCTCTTCTACCTTTAAGGATACTTTTGACAACATTGGGCCCACCTAGACAATCCAGGATAATGTTTCTATTTTAAGGTCAGCTAATCTGTAATCTTAATTCCCTTGTGCCATTAAGATAACATATTCACAGGTTCTGAGGATTAAGATGTGAACATCTTTGGGGGGCCTACAGCAACATTAGGTTTCTAACACAAATTAAAACCACATTGCTATACCTCAGTAACTACACACCTACTATAATGGAAAATGAGGATGACTGACAAGGGTTTGGAGGGAATAATGTTTGGTACTTTCTTAAAAATTCAGATGTTTGTCTAGCTATTCCACTTGCAGCTACTTGTGAAAAATAAATGAAATCATACATCCGTGCAAAAACTTACACACAAATGTTCATAGAAACATTGTTGATAATATCCAAACACTGAAAACAACCTGATGGCCTTGAACAGTGGAATGATCAACAAAATACATTATACCTATGCAATGGAATACTGTTCAGCCATACCAAGGAATGGAATACTTGTATCAGTGTTTCTCAACCTCAGCACTATTGGCATTTTAGTCAAATAATAGTTTGTTGTGAGGGCTGTTCTGTGCATTGTAGGTTGTTTATCAGCATGCCTGGCCTCTATGTGCTCGATTCCAGTAACAACTTCCTGCTTCTGACCAACAATTGCGGCAACCAGAAATGTTTCCATACATTGCCAAATGTTCCCTGTGGGGCAGAATCACTCCTGTTTGGTAGTCACTAATATAAACTTTGTCCCAGTAGCCTTGTTCAAGTATGTAATTTGTCCCTAATTCAACTATCCTTTGCAGTATGCAGATACTGCTCGGAAAAATTAATCAATCAATCAAAGATTCTATAATCCAGTGAATTAAAAATAAAGGTATCTACATTCAGCATTAACGAATAGATCTTTAAATGATTTTTAAAGATTTTTTTTGCTTTTTAATTTTATTTATTTTTTTACTGGGGTATAGTTGATAAAGAGTTTTTCAAAATATGCCTCCTTTGATTAATTTTTGGAATGTCCTTGATAGGTTTCCAAAATATTCAATTTTATTGCTGTGATTTAGGGAAAGCATTGCTTATATATTTTTAGAACCAATGTGTGTCTTTGCACTAGGTCTGTGAGTATTTGATGTGTAGTTCTAAGCAATTTAATCTTTTTAGAATTTTGTCATAACTCTAAACCTATCCATACAGTGTTTTATGGTTGTGCATTCATTAGTTACACAATGTTGCTTAGACTTGCAATTCCTTGCGATGTTGTGTACCTGAAGTTATTACAAGCTGCCCATAGAAATCAATATTGTTCCAGTAAATGTGATTAAATCAGAACAAGTACTGGGGATGGAATGTGATATAGATTTGTCTATATACTTGATTTCAAAACTCCACTGAAGAGACACGTCTTTTTTAATCGATCCTGTTGCTCTTTGTGAAAGATGCTACATAAATATTTTCTAGAGGACGTTCCAAATAGGGCTCATAGACTGGGGAGGCAAATGTGAGGATCTCCTGGGCATTGCAATCTCTAAATAGAGATAAAAATACCTTTTTAAAATAAGGGAAAAAGTAATGAAACATGGCAAGATAAGAAAATACTCTTGAAAGAACCACTGCCACCTATAAAAGAAAAAGTAAATAGTTTTGTTATTGAAATAATTATAAGACCTCTTAAATTCTCATTATCTGAAGACTTATTGATCTGAAAGATTTACATATATATATTTAATAATTTACATTGCTTAAATTGTGAGGTTCAGTCATAATATTAAAAAAAAAAAAGAAAGAAAAGACACCTAAACACTATTATGTTTGGAGAAAGACCCTCTGAGAACCAGACAGGAAGACATGTTGCTTATGTGTAGAGCGCAGAGAAAATTAACAAGTAAGAGAAAGGTATCTCTTTTTCTCTCTCATATGTCAGATGGGAATAAATAATCCATCCCCTTCAGGGTGAAGCCAAACAGTGTGGCTGATCATCATCTCTTAGGAAACGAAAAAATATTACCAGGGGACAATAAGCCATAGCTAATATTTAAACAATTGATTTAAAAATTTTTAAATCTACTCCTCAACTGCATTTAATTTTTTCTTAGCAACTTTATTGGAGTATAATTGCTTTACACATCTTCTTTTTCCATTCATCTATCGATGGACACTTAGGTTGATTCCATGTACTTGCTATTGTAAATAAAACTGCGATGAACATTGTGGTACATGACTCTTTTTGAATTATGGTTTTCTCAGGGTATATGCCCAGTAGTGGGATTGCTGGGTCGTATGGTAGCTCCATTTACAGGTTTTTAAGGAAACTCCATACTGATCTCCATAGTGGCTGTATCAATTTACATTCCCACCAACAGTGCAAGAGGGTTCCCTTTTCTCCACACCCTGTCCAGCATTTACTGTTTGTAGATTTTTTGGTGATGGCCATTCTGACTGGTGTGAGATGATATCTCATTGTAGTTTTGATTTGCATTTCTCTAATGATTAGTGCTGTTGAGCATCCTTTCATGTGTTTGTTGGCAATCTGTATATCTTTGGAGAATGTCTGTTTAGGTCTTCTGCCCATTTTTGGATTGGGTTGTTTTCTTTTTTTGATATTGAGCTGCATGAGCTGCTTGTAAATTTGGGGGATTAATCCTTTGTCAGTTGCTTCACTTGCAAATATTTCCCCCCATTCTAAGTGTTGTCTTTTCATCTTGTTTATGGTTTCCTTTGCTGTGCAAAAGATTTTAAGTTTCATTAGGTCCCATTTGTTTATTTTTGTTTTTATTTCCATTCCTCTAGGAGGTGGGTCAAAAAAGATCTTGCTGTGATTTATTTCATATAGTGTTCTGCCTATGTTTTTTCTTAAGAGCTTTATAGTGTCTGGCCTTACATTTAGGTCTTTAATCCACTTTGAGTTTATTTTTGTGTATGGTGTTAGGGAGTTTTCTAATTTCATTCTTTTCCATGTAGCTGTCCAGTTTTCCCAGCACCACTTATTGAGGAGGCTGTCTTTCTCCATTGTATATTCTTGCCTCCTTTATCAAAAAAAAAAAAAAAAAAAAAAAACCAAGCACACTTGGGTTTATGTCAGGGCTTTCTATCCTGTTCCATTGATCTATATTTCTGCTTTTGTGTCAGTACCATACTGTCTCGATTACTGTAGCTTTGTAGTATAGTCTGAAATCTGGGAGCCTGATTCCTCCAGCTCTGTTTTTCTTTCTCAAGATTGCTTAGGCTATTCAGGGTCTTTTCTATTTCCATACAAATTGTGAAATTTTTTGTTCTAGTTCTGTGAAAAATGCCATTTGTCGTTTGATAGGGATTGCATTGAATCTGTAGATTGCTTTGGGTAGTACAGTCCTTTTCACATTGTTTATTCTTCCAATCCAAGAACGTGATATATCTCTCCATCTGTTTGTATCTTCTTTAATTTCCTTCATCAGTGTCTCATAGTTTTCTTCATACAGGTCTTTTGTCTCCTTAGGTAGGTTTATTCCTAGGTATTTTATTCTTTTTGTTGCAATGGTAAATGGGATTGTTTCCTTAATTTCTCTTTCAGATTTTTCATCATTAGTGTATAGGAATGCAAGACATTTCTGTGCATTAATTTTGTATCCTGCTACTTTACTAAATTCGTTGATTAACTCTAGTAGTTTTCTAGTAGCATCTTTAGGATTCTCTATGTATAGGATCATGTCATCTGCAAAGAGTGACAGCTTTACTTCTTCTTTTCCAATTTGGATTCCTTTTATTTCTTTTTCTTCTATGATTGCTGTGGCTGAAACTTCCAAAACTGTGTTGAATAAAAGTGGTGAAAGTGGAAAACCTTGTCCTGTTCCTGATCTTAGAGGAAATGGTTTCAGTTTTTCACCATTGAGAATGATGTTGGCTGTGTGTCTGTCATATGTGACCTTTATTATGTTGAGATAAGTTCCCACTATGGCTACTTTCTGGATGGTTTTTATCATACATAGGTGTTGAATATTGTCACAATCTTTTTCTGCATCTACTGAGATGATCAGATGGTTTTTCTCCTTCAGTTTGTTAATATGGTGTATCACATTGATTGATTTGTGTATAGTGAAGAATCCTTGCATTCCTGGGATAAACCCCACTTGATCAGGGTGTATGATCCTTTTAATGTGCTGTTGGAATTTGCTGGTTTTTTGTTGAGGATTTTTGCATCTATGTTCATCAGTGATATTGACCTGTAGTTTTTTTTCTTTGTGACATCTTTGTCTGGTTTTGGTTTCAGGGTGATGGTGGCCTCATAGAATGAGTTTGGGAGTGTTCCTCCCTCTGCTATATTTTGGAAGAGTTTGAGAAGGATAGGTGTTATCTCTTCTCTAAATGTTTGATAGAATTCACCTGTGCAGCAATCTGCTTCTGTGCTTTTGTTTGTTGGAAGATATTAAAACACTGTCTCAACTTCAGTGCTTGTGATTGCTCTATATATATTTTCTATTTCTGCCTGGTTCAGTCTTTGAAGACTGTGCTTTTCTAAGAATTTGTCCATTTCTTCCAGGGTGTCCATTTTATTGGCATATAGTTTCTTGTAGTAATCTCTTACTATCCTTTGTATTTCTGCAGTGTAAATTGTTACTTCTTCTTCTTCATTGCTAATCCTGTTGATTTTAGTCTTCTCCCCCCTTTTTTTTTTTGATGAGTCTGGCTAATTGTTTGTCAATTTTGTTTATCTTCTCAAAGAACCAGCTTTTAGTTTTACTCATCTTTGCTATTGTTTCTTTCTTTTTTTTTTCATTTATTTCTGATCTTATCTTTATGATTTCTTTCCTTCTGCTATCTTTGGAATTTTTAAATTTTTATTCTCTAATTGCTTCAGGTGTAAGGTTAGGTTGTTTATTTGAGATGTTTCCTGTTTCTTGAGGTAGGATTGTACTGCTATATACTTCCCTCTTAGAACTGCTTTTGCTGCATCCCATGGGTTTTGGGTCGTCGTGTATTCATTGTCATTTGTTTCTAGGTATTTTTTGATTTCTTCTTTGATTTCTTCAGTGATCTCTTGGTTATTTAGTAGTGTATTGTTTAGCCTCCATGTGTTTGTATTTTTTACAGATTTTTCCTTGTAATTGATATCTAGTCTCATAGCATTGCGGTCGGAAAAGACACTTGATATAATTTCAATTTTCTTAAATTTACTAAGGCTTGATTTGTGACCCAAGATATGATGTATCCTGGAGAATGTTCCATGAGCAGTTGAGAAGAAAGTGTATTCTATTGTTTTTGGATGGAATGTCCTATAAATATCAATTAACTCCATCTCGTTTAATGTATCCTTTAAAGCTTGTGTTTCCTTATTTATTTTCATTTTGGACGATCTGTCTATTGGTGAATGTGGGGTGTGAAAGTCCTCTACTGTGATTGTGTTACTGTCAATTTCCCCTTTTATGGCTGTTAGCATTTTCCTTGTGTATTGAGGTGCTCCTATGCTGGGTGCATAAATATTTACAATTGTTATATCTTCTGCTTGGATCTATCCCTTGATCATTATGTAGTGTCCTGCTTTGTCTCCTGTAGTACTCTTTATTTTAAAGTCTATTTTGTCTGACATGAGAATTGCTACTCCAGCTTTCTTTTGATTTCCATTTACATAGAATATATTTTTCCATCTCCTCACTTTCAGTCTGTATGTGTCTCTAAGTCTAAAGTGGGTTTCTTGTAGACAGTGTATATACGGCTCTTGTTTTTGTATCCATTCAAGCAGCCTGTGTCTTTTGGTTGGAGCATTTAATCCATTTACATTTAAGGTAATTATCAATATGTATGTTCCTATTACTATTTTCTTAATGGCTTTGGGTTTGTTATTGTACATTTTTTCCTTCTCTTGTGTTTACTGCCTAGAGAAGTTCCTTTAGCCTTTGTTGTAAAGCTGGTTTAGAGGTGCTGAATTCTCTTAGCTTTTGCTTGTCTGTGAAGATTTTAATTTCTCTGTCGAATCTGAATGAGATCCTGCTAGGTAGAGGAATCTTGGTTGTAGGTTTTTCCTTTCATCACTTTAAATATGTCCTGCCACTCCCTTCTGGTTGCAGAATTTCTGCTGAAAGATCAGCCATTAACCTTATGGGGATCCCCTTGTATGTTCTTTGTTGTTTTTCCTTTGCTGCCTTTAATATTTTTTCTTTGTATTTAATTTTTGATAGCCTGATTAATATGTGCCTTGGTGTGTTTCTCCTTAGATTTATCCTGTATGGGACTCTCTGCGTTTCCTGGACTTGACTATTTCCTTTCCCATATTAGGGAAGTTTTCAAGTATAGTCTCTTCAAATATTTTCTCAGTCCCTTTCTTTTTCTCTTCTTCTTCTGGTACCCCTATAATTCGAATGTTGGTACATTTAATGTTGTCCCAGAATTCTCTGAGACTATCTTCAATTCTTTTCATTCTTTTTTCTTTATTCAGCTCTGTGTTACTTATTTCCACTATTTTATCTTCCAGGTCACTTATCCATTCTTCTGCCTCTGTTATTCTGTTATTGCTTCCTTCTAGAGAATTTTTAATTTCATTTATTATGTTGTTCATCATTGTTTGTTTGCTCTTCAATTCTTCTAGTTCCTTATTAAACGTTTCTTGTATATTCTCCATTCTATTTCCAAGATTTTGGATCATATTTATTATCATTGCTCTGAATTCTTTTTCAGGTAGACTGCTTATTTCCTCTTCATTTGCTTTCTCTGGTGCATTTTTACCTTGCTCCTTCATCTGCTGTGTGTTTCTCTCTCTTCTCATTTTGCTTAACTTACTGTGTTTGGCGTCTCCTTTTCGCAGGTTGCAGGTTTGTGGTTCTCATTGTTTTTGGTGTCTGTCCCACGTGGGTAAGGTTTGTTCAGTGGTTGTGTAGGCTTCCTGGTGGAGGGGCCTGATGCCTGTGTTCTGGTGGATGAGGCTGGATCTTGTCTTTCTGGTGGGCAGAACCACGTCTGGTGGTGTGTTTTGTGGTGTCTGTGACCTTATTATGATTTTAGACAGCCTCTCTGCTAATGGGTGGGGTTGTGTTCCTGTCTTGCTAGTTGTTTGGCATAGGATGTCCAGCACTGTAGCTTGCTGGTCGTTGAGTGGAGCTGGGTCTTAGCATTGAGATGGAGATCTCTGAGAGAGCTTTCACCATTTGATATTATGTGGAGCCAGGAGGTCTCTGGTGGACCTCTGTCCTGAACTCGGCTCTCCCACCTCAGAGGCACAGGCCTGACACCTGGCCTGAGCACCAAGACCCTGCCAGCCACACTCCATGTGTTCTTTAAGAATACTCTTAAGTAATATCCTGATTTTGTGTGGTACAACTTTACTTTCGAACTGAGAGTTGCAGTAGATGGGATTTTTGCCTTCCCCAGATGGTTGAAGTTTACAATTTTTGTTTTTGGCAATCCCACCAACTCCTTATTTCTATTATTATTCTTGCAAGAAAAGTATAAAGAGAGTTGGAGTGGAGGTGAGATTTGTGGTCGGGAAAGCCCTGGACACCCTCCTTCTCCATCTTCCACCTCTCTCTCTCTGATTATATCCTATCCAGCAGTCACATTTCATTCTTTAGTCTGAACTACATGTCTATATAAACTCTGCAGAAACAGACCTGCCCTTTATGTTCTTGGAACTATGTAAAATAACAGTGTGACAACCTAAATTCTCCTAAGGATTCACAGAAGATTGAGATGTGAATTTTAGGAACCAATTTCTACCTTAGTTGTAAAAGCCTGCTGAAATATTTTCTGTATGTTCCACATATAACACTAGATTTTGGCTAGAAGTGTTTACTCTATTATCAATGTCACCATTATTCCTTTGTGAAAAATGAAGGTTTGAAATATACTAGAGGGCTCCCCCTATTCAAGAAAAATATGTCTTCAAGGTCTGCCTACATATGAAAGTATGTGAGTGGTATACAGGATAGAAAGACCTGTTGGTAGGTGAAATATATATATACATAATTTATTCTTTGAAGATTGGGAAATTATTGTGAAAGTAACGTATGGGCAGAATAATTCATTTGTATGTTAACCAAAATTTTAGTAACAGAGATCTGATTGAAATAAAGAGTGTTTATTTGGGTTTATTCAGTCTGGGAGGCACAGATTCAAGAGACACTTAAATTGTTCCACTGATTACAAAATGGGGGAGGCTTATGAAGGCAAAAACTGCAAGGCCACAATTAGTTACATGAATTTTTTGCCAAGAATTATAATCGGAGCTGGAAAGAAGTAAGGGTGCTCATTAAACAAGAATTGATTGGAATCCAAAGTAGTTGCATTGTTACAAGGGGGAATAACCTTGAGATACAGGGTTGCAGCTAGCAAATGCTGTTTTACAAAAAGCTAGTGTCCTGGGTTCAGTAGAGTTCACAGAAAGTTAGGAAAATATCCAATTTATTTGTAGGTGAGAAAACTTACTGTCAGTTTTTTAGTGGCACAATCTTTGCAACAGGTTTTGAGAATCCCTCACTTTGTAAGTTTTGGTAGAAGGCCAAGCCAACCTCTGGCTCCAACCCCATAATCTCTGACTCACCTTCTAAAACCCCTTCTCGCTTGTCCAGGGGCTGGAGTTCAGTCAGTCCCAGAGCAGGTGACCAGGAGCAGCAGAGAAATATATGTTAGGCAGCAGCAGGAGGGTTCTGAGCAGCAGTGGTGGATGGTGGTGCTGTAGCAATGGGCGAGCTGCAGTGCCACACTGGACCCCTCTGTCCAGTGCCTTGGAGACTGGTCCTTGTGACCTCTGTTTCTTAAAACTATCACCCTTGACAAAAACGATTGTTTTAAATTATTTTCTACTCCATTATTTATTAAGATTTTTATCTTAAAGATCTGACTGCAGGTTTACATGGAAGTGGTTAGGTTAATGAACTTGGAATCCATAGCCAGATTTGTTACTAATTTGTTCTTTTCTCTGTGTTGTTGTTGGATTCCTTTTGCTCTCATCAAGACACCAGTGCTTTGGTCTAGCATCTCCTGGTAGGGAGTTCTATGTATCCAATTAGATAGTTGTCTGAAGTTTGGTTCTATCTTCCTTATCTTTACTCCTCTCCCAAAAAGGTCCTTATTTCTGCTTCTGCCACCCACACACCTTCCTCCTTGCACTGCACCCACAGTTTCCCTCTGAGAACAAGGCCTTTCACCTCTCCACCTGTTCAAACCTGCCCAGTCTTATTTCTTCAATAAATTCCTTTTGCTAATAGTTACTGGCAACATTGATCATACTGTATTCTGTAATGTTTATTGTATTTGTAACTCATACAATGTAAATGGAAGAAAGATTAACTAGTAAAACCTCTGGATTACTGTTTCTGGGGAGATACTTGATAATGTGTTATATGTAGAATTGGAGTTTCAATTTCAGCAATAATAAGCTCTTCCTACAAACAGAGGCATAAAAGAAATCATTCCTCCTTCTGCAGAGCTTAGAGGATTTGAATGTGGTCAAAAGGAAACAGCACCATAAAGACCAACAGCGAGAACTTCATCCAAGCCATGAACACTGATGGTTTGATGCTAAGGAGAAAGCATGCAAAGAAATCCACAGGTGGAGATCAACTGAGGCAGACCTCGTACCTAAAGCCTGTATTTTGAACAAATGCATAACCAAACAAGTGTGTTCTGTGGTTAGAATTCTTGCCATGAAAGAGAAATGCCTGCTAGGTAGATGGTATCAGACCAGTTAACTATTATGATGTGAAGGAAGTCCCACAACATGCCTTTCTGGATTAACATCTAAGGCTTCCAAGTTTAAACAGGGAATGGACAATTAGAATCTGGTCCATTCATATGATGGAATGTTATGCTATTTTCAAACATATCCTAGATCTATATTCATCAGCATGAACAGATCTTTAAAAGATAATATTGGGGGGAATAAAGTATGTTGCATAATATTTCTCCAAATATGACTCTATTTTAAACCTAAAACTGAATTACAAACCAATAATATAGATGGATATGTATACATAGAAATATATAAAAGTACATTTGCATCTCTAAAATGAAGGGATATAAAGAGGATTTTAACTTTGTTAGTGATATTTTATTTCTTTAATTAAAAAGTAGAAGCAAATATTACAAAGTAATTTTTAATTTTTTTCCTTCTGGATAAAAGTACATTATATTAATTTCTGCACTTTTACAAATAGTAATTTTCATGTAATAATTCTTAGAATCCCATTTTATTTCTCAAAGTGATTTTTTTTTTTTAGGTAATTAGACTTTAGTCTCTTGAGTGTTCAGCATGGAACTCCAGCTCATGGAGCTCTGATCTTGAGACATATGAAAATTAAGGCTTTATAGTAAAGTGAGATAGAAAGCAGACTCCATCAGGACAGGGACCCCTGGGACAGGGATTAATGAGCACATTTACCCCTTGTCACTACAGGTTTCTAAGGACCTTAGCAATCCATGAGCAACCACTACTAGTAATGAAAGAAAATTCCTTGGAGGTCAGAGATCTCATCCTCTGGTGAGAAGATACACTAAAAAAAAAAAAAAAAAACTAAACTAAACTAAATAAATATGTATTAGCAAGGAACAAAAATAAGTTACTTAAGGTGTTTTAAAATGGTAAATTATAAAATGTATGTTGTGAATTAAGTACCACATTCCCCCTAGCTCTCCATTAAGTACCACATTCCCCCTATCTCCCATGGGCAGTATTGTATAACATAAAACATAAAATAAAATAATCCCTTTTTATCTTACTAACAATCAGATTGATTTCCTGTGATCCTAATAACAGTGTGAAATGGGTTTGCCTCTCCAAGTGTGCTGGGACCTGAAATGGAAGAGATAAGGTGAAGGTTATTTCAAGCACAGAGTCAGAATGAGGAAATGTATGTGTGAAGGATAAGTAAATAGAGAGCGTCTCACAGTGCCTACTGGTGTCAGATTTTGTGGTGGTGGTGGTAGTGGTGGTGGGGAAGCTGGAAAATCATGCCACAGCAAATCAAGTTGGGTGCAATCGTTCACTCCTATCTACACCCTGAGTCACTTCCATCTGTTTTTCCTTTTTTTTCTTTCCATCTGTTTTCTCTTCCTTTTTTACAGAAATTGCTCTAACCAAGATGAGTAATGGCCTCCCTGAAGCTTAATCCATTAGATAATTTTAAGTTGTGTTATGACCTCCAGGAAGCATTTGATAGCATTGGTCATCTTCTAGAAGTCCTCTCTTCCTTGAAGCTTCCATGATTCCATATTGCATTGGTGTTACTGTGACCTCTATGATCACCTCATTGGGCAGCTTTCTCAGGCTCACCTTTTTGAGCTGCCCTTAAATGTTGATGCCCAATAATTCTTCCTATACATGCCTCATAGTATACCTAGGTTTTTATCTCTCTTTCCATGGCGTTAATCATCATATATACTCTGATGTCTTCTATGTGTCTGTCCTTAGACTAGAACTCCTTCCTGAGTCACAGTGCCCTGCAGACCATGTGCTGGTCAGGTCTGTAAAACTCTCTAGGGCAGACAGTTGTGACCTCACTCACCACCTCTCACAGCAGCCAAGTAGGAACCTTGTGTCTGGTAATCTAAGATACTTTGAACACATGGAGGGGGATCAGACAGAAGGAGCCCTTCTCTCTTGCTGCACATGGTGCCTGGGAGGAACACCAGGTCCTGAATTCCCTTGTTGAAAGGGAAGCAGTTTGATCAGGTTTGGAAAGAAAAAGCACAATGCAGTAAGATGCCCTTTTTAGAATAACACATAAAATGGAAAGTAATATTGAAGTTAAACAGAGATAAAGATATACCAATTAAAAGAAAAGAAAATAGAGGGTACAATGTTACTATTTAATAATGAGAGATTTGCCTGAAGTACTAAGTGAAACATATAATTACAAATGCATAATCAACCAAGAAGATATATCAAAACATGCATTAAAAACAAACAAACAAAAAAAAAACATGCATTAAACAATGGGGTGACCAAATACTGATTGCAAATAGGCCTTGACAAAAATAAAAATAATTATAGTCTGAAATGTTAGTACACACTCTTTTGGAAATGTACTTACCGAATAAAAGAAGACAGAGTGATGTCAGCATCATGTCAAAATGAGACTCTCACATTATCTTTTCCCTTCAATCTATATTCAGTAACTCAACAAGGACACAACACACCAGGATGCTGGAGAATCCTACACATCTATACATCTAAAGGTGGGCAGACTGAAACACATAGAGGAGACAAAACTGGTGAAACAGCAGAGGTGGTACCTGCAATCCTGGTCCTCTAGGCACAGCAGCTGAGCCTGAAGCCCCAGAGAATCTGGTAGCAGCAGGGTAGGTGATGCACATGACTCCAGCCACTCTGCTGCAGCTGCATTCATGGCCTCAAGTATCTGTGCAACAACAGCCATGGGACCTGATACCCCCTCCCTCCAGCTGCAGAGATGTCCAAGACTCTGGGTCCTTGTTCCCCTCCAAGCCCCACAGCCACGGATTCCGAGGAACTGACAATTCCAGACACAGCAGAGGCACCCATGAGATGCTGGCTCCCCCCATCCCCTTCCCCTGTGGCAGGGGGGCCTGAAACTCAGGAGATAGAAGAAAAGCCCACCATCCCCGTACCCCAGGTGGCAACACCAGCAAAACCGGCAGCAGCAAGGCTTGAACAATCCCAGAGGCACAAGCACTGATAAGAAAGGCATGAGGCAATACCTCTGACAGAGGCTGTGGAGGATGGAAAGTGCCTCCCAAATATAATCAAAGGCAGCTCAGGTAAGATAAAACAAAAACATATCCTATAGTGCCCCTATTGGAAGACAAAAGAAGACCTCTAATTTCTCATCTGTTGAATCATTAGAATCATGTAGGTGTCCACTACTTCAAATGAGCCAGAAGAGGAACAACTCATCAACCACCATAAATAAACACAGTGACAATGTACCACAAAAAGAAAATGACAGTTCTCCAGAAACCAAGATTAAAGTCACAGAATATTGCAATCTAACTTATAGAGAATTCAAAATAGCTGCCACCAAGAAACTCAGTGAGCTACAAGAAAACTCAGAAAAGCACTTGACATGAATTCAGTAATAAAATTAGTGAACAGAAGGAATACGTTACCAAAGAGATTGAAATGCTAAAAAAGAACCAAACATAAATTCCGGAGCTGAAGAACTCAATAAATAAGATGAAGAATACATAGGAAAGCATTGGAAATAGAGCAGACCATATAGAAGAGAGAATTAGCAAGTCTGAAGAAATGATACAAGTAGAAGAGGATAGAGAATCAACGTATTAAAAAAAATAAGTAAATTCTATGAGAGCCATCAGACTCTTTTAGGAAGGGAAACATTAGAGTAATGGGCATCCCAGAAGCAGAAGAGAGGGATAAGAGAGCAGAGAGTTTATTTAAAGAAATAATAGCTGAGAACTTCCCAAACATGGGGAAGGAATTGGATATACAAATCCATGAAATTAACAGAACACCTAATTATCTCAACACAAAAAGACCTTCTCCAAGACATATTATATTAAAGTTGTCAAAATCAATGACAAAGAAAGAATTTTAAAGGCAGCCAGGGGGAAAATGATGGTAACCTACAAAGGAGGCCCTGTTGGGCTATCAGCAGATCTCTCAGCAGAAACAGGCCAGGGGGAAGTAGAATTACACTCTCAAAATACTGAAAGATAAAAACTGTCAGACAAGAATACTCTACCCTGCAAAGTTATTATTCAGATATGAAGGAGAAATAAAAATCTTCCCAGACAAACAAAAGCTGAGGGAGTTCATCAACGCTAGACCTGCCTTACAAGAAATGTTGAAAGGAACTCTTCTCTCAGAAACAAAAAGGTAAAAGTACACAAAACTTTGAGTGAGGTGATAAATAGACAGAATTAGAAAGTTGCAACTCTATATCAGAATCGGTTTTTAAACACTTTATTACAGCACAAAGATGAGAGGGAAAAAAGCAGAAGAAAATAACTATTCCTACTTCAATTTGGTAACAAACTCACAACATAAAAAGGGATAATTTGAGACAACAAAAACACAAAAGGGGAAGAGGAAAAGGATAGAACCCACATAGGTAAATGAAGATATGATGCTCTCAGCACACAAAGGACTATTTTATCTATGAGACATTTTATAAAAAACTCATGGTAACCACAAAACATGAATCTAGAGCAGAGACATGAAACATAAAAAAAGGAAACTGAAGAAAACATAGAAAACCACCAAATCAAAATGGCAGACAGAAACACAAGGAAACAATGGAGATATAGAGCAACCAGAAAACAAAAGATAAAATGTCAGTACTAAGTCCTCAACTATCAACAATCACCTTAATTGTAAATGGATTGAATTCACCAATCAAAAGACACAGAGTACCTGGATGGATTAAAAAACAATATCCAACTTATATATGCTGCATCCTAGATACTCATCTCAGCTCTATAGACAAACAGGTTCAAAGTAAAGGGAAGGAAGATGATACTCCAAGCAAATATTAGCCAGAAGGAAGTAGGTGTAGCCATATTCATATCAGACAAAATAGACTTCAAGCCAAAAAAATGTAACAAGAGACAAAATGGACAGTATATAGTAGTAAAGGGGCCAACTCATCAAGAAGATATAACAATGGTTAATATAGATGCATTTAACATAGGAGCATCAAAATGTATAAAGCAATTATTAACAGTCCTAAAGGGAGAAATTGATCGCAACACAATAATAGTAGGGAATTTTAACACCCCCTTATACTTCAACATGATAAAGGACCTATAAGACAGATCCACAGCTAACATAACACATAATGGTGAAAATTTGAAAGCTATCCCTCTAAAATCAAGAACAAGACAAGGATGCCAACTTTTGCCAGGCTTATTCAACATAGTATTGGAAGTCCTAGGCAGAGCAACTAGTCAAGAAAAAGAAATAAAAGGTATCCAAACTAGAAATGAAGAAGTAAAACGCTTGCTATTTGTGGATGACGTGATTTTATACATAGAGAATCCTAAAAACTCCACCAAAAATTATTGGAAATAATAAACAAACACAGTTAAGTCACAGGGTACAAAATCATCATACAAAAATCTGTTGTGTTTCTATATGCTAGCAATGAGCTAGCAGAAAGAGAAATTAAGAAAAGAATCCCGTTTAAAATTGCATCAAAAAGAATAAAATATATGTGTTAGCATATGGTATTTGTTTTTCTCTTTCTGACTTACTTCACTCTGTATGACAGACTCTAGGTCCATCCACCTCACTACAAATAACTCAATTTTGTTTCTTTTTATGGCTGTTTCTTTTTATGGCTGTTTCTTTTTATTCCATTGTATATATGTGCCATATCTTCTTTATCCATATGCTAACACATATATATGGAATCTAAGAAAAAAAAAAAGTCATGAAGTATCTAGGGGTAAGACAGGAATAAAGACACAGACCTACTACAGCATGGACTTGAGGATATGGGGAGGGAGAAGGGTAAGCTGTGACAAAGTGAGAGAGTGGCATGGACATATATACACTACCAAATGTAAAATAGGTAGCTAGTGAGAAGCAGCCACATAGAACAGGGAGATCAGCTAGGTGGTTTGTGACCACCTAGAGGGGTGGGATAGGGAGGGTGGGAGGGAGGGAGATGCAAGAGGGAAGAGATATGGGAACATATGTATATGTATAACTGATTCACTTTGTTATAAAGCAGAAACTAACACACCATTGTAAAGCAATTATACTCCAATAAAGATGTTAAAAACATAATAAAAAATAAAAAGATGAAAGATAAAAAAGAAAAAAAGAATAAAATACCTAGGAATAAATTTAACCAAGGAGGTGAACGACTGAAAACTATAAGATGTTGTTGAAAGAAATTGAACTAAGCACAAATGAATGGAGAGAGATTCTGTGATGTTGGATTGGAAGAATTAACATTATTAATATGTCCATATTATCTAAAGCAATCTACAGATTCAATTGTAATCCCTATCAAAATCCCAAGGACCTTTTTCACAGAAATAAAACCAAAAATTCTAAAATCTACATGGATCCACAAAAGATCATGAGTAGCCAAGGCAATCTTAATAAAAAAGAACAAAGCTGGAGGTATCATATTCCTTGATTTCAAACTATTAAATAGCTATAGTAATCAAAAGAGCATGGTATTAGCAAAAAACAAGCAAACAACAAAACAAAACAAACAAACAAAAATAAAAAGAACACCCCACCAAATACATAGCTAAAAGGAACAGAATTGAGAGCTTAGAAATAAATCCACACATATATAGACAATTAATTTCTGACAAAGAAGGAAAGAACATATAATGGAGAAAGGATAGTCTTTTCAATAAATGATGTTGGGAAAACTGGATAGTCACATGCAAAAAGGAAAAAAGGAAAAAGAAACTAGGCCTCTATCTCACACCATACATAAAATGCAACTCAAAATGGATTAAAGACTTGATTGTGAGGCCTGAAACCATAAAACTTCTAAAGGAAAATGTAGGAAGTATGTACTTTGACATTGGTCTTAGCAATATTTTTCTGGCTATAACTCCTGAGGCAAGGGAAACAAAAGCAAAAATAATCAAATTGGACTACATCAAACTAAAAGGCTCTGTACAGCAAAGGAAACCATCAACAAAATGAAAAAACAACCTACCGAATGGGAGAAGATATTTGTAAATCACAAGGGGTTAATATCCAAATATATAAAGAACTTATATGAACAATATCAAATTAAAACAACCAACCTGATTAAAAAATGGGCAGAGGATCTAAATAGACATATTTCCAAAGAGTACATACAGATGGCCAGCAGGCACATGAAAAGATGCTCAATGTCACAAATCATTAGGGAAAAGCAAGTCAAATCCACAATGAAATATCACCTCACACCTGTCAGATGGCTATTATCAAAAAGTCAAAAAATGACAAGTGTGGGCAAGGATATGGAGAAAAGGAAACCCTCATACACTGTTGGTGGGAATGTAAGTTGGTCTATGGGAAACAGTGTGTAGATTCCTCAAAAAATTAAGAATAGAATTACCATATGATCCAGCTCTCCCATTTCTGGGTATTTATCCAAAAATATAAAAACACTAATTTAAAAAGATATATGCACTACTATGTTCATTGCAGCATTATTTATAATAGCCAAATATGGAAACAACCTAAGTGCCCATAAACAGATGAATGGATAAAGAAAATGTGATATATATATACAATGGAATACTACCCACCACTAAAAGAAGATGAAGTCTTGCCATTTGTGACTGTGTGAATGGCCCTTGTGAAATAAGAGAAAGACAAATGTCATATGATTTCATTCATATGTGGGATATAAAAAGTAACAAACAAAAAAAGAAATGAACAAACCAAACCAAACAAACACATATGTAGATACAGAGAACAAAGTAGTGGTTACTCGAAGGGAAGGGATGGAGGGAAGGGTGAAATGGATACAGGGAATCAACTGTATGGTGATAGAAGGAAACTAAAGTTTTGGTCATGAACATGCTATAGTGTATACAGAAATAGAAACATAATGCTGTACATATGAAATTTATATAATGTTACAAAGCAGTTACCTGAATAGAAAACAAATTATTAAAAATATTAAAAAGTTCTGGAAACCACTGAAAAAATAAGGAAAATAATAAGCATGCATGTTGAAGATTCAAATCATTTAATCAAGTCATATTTAATAAAGATATAGTATGTAATATCCTCTTACAAAGAATACACATTCTTTATGTCCATAGAGGATTTATAAAAATCCATCATTCTTCTTGATACAAAGAAAATTCTTATTAAACACCAAAGTCAAAATTCAAATTAAGAAATTGCAAAATAAAATAAATAAATTGTAATAAAATAAGAGTAAGATATAAATACATATAAAAGCTGAAAATAGAACAAAATATATATGATCAGAGTCAAAATTTGGATTCCTGAAAATGTCTTGGAAGTAAATAAAACTCTGATTTGGTTAGTGAAAAAAAAATGATAAAAAAGATTTTTTAAGTAATTAAGAATGAGATTGAAGTGAAAGAGTTAAAGATATTTTGTGGTAATAAAATAGAATTTTTTGAGAAATATAATGCCCTGGTAATATATGAAGATATGTAATAAATATTACCCAGAGGAGGAAATTTGAATAGGTCAATATGTTATAATATGTTGTAAAGATAATTAGAGATCTTCTAGGCTTAATTTTCAGTTTAGAAGGGTAAGAATGGCTAATGGGGTTCAGCAGACCAGACGCTCACAATTGTATCCAACTTTGCCAGATTCTTGGCATGACCCCTCCTAAGTTTGATCTTCCTTTACTAGCCTGGCGAGCAGTTGTTTGGTCTTTTTCTTTTCTCCACTTTATAATTCTTATTAACCCAGAAATAGTACCAAATGGAGGAATTAGAGGTATTTAGAATTTGTTTGTATGAGATGAGACAGAAGATGTTTCTTTTTGTGCTCCTGATCTAAAATTTTAGGGAACACTCAATATCCAAAAAAATCACCAGTGCTGTCTGAGAGGCAAGTTCCAGATCATACTGAGATTACCCTTCTCAGTTTCCTAATCTCATCAGAAAACCATGAATAAACTGGGCATCCTGGTAAATTATCCCAAAGCCTGGCAAAGATGATTTTCTATGCAGCTTAGAATGTTGTTAAGTAACTGTATCATCTGAAATATTGGGTGAAGATGTGAGTAAAATTTTCCCTATACTTTATCAGCAGTGCTGGTTTCAGTAATCCTTTCTGATTAAATATAAATTTGGAGGTGGATTTTTCCATTTACCTTGGCACATCTATCCATCTAGTTAAAGGTCATGTAGGACACAATTCTTGTGCTACTCTTCGTAATTTAGGTTACTAGATATATATTTTTCTGCCAAGGAAGAGGAAAGTTAACTGTGACCTTGAGAACAGGCTCTCTCAATCTAATTTACAAAACAGAGATAAGAATTGGAGAATTTGGAGATAAAAGAAGGTAAAGCATATAACACATAGAGTGAATTCAATAAATGACAGATACATTTCACATTCATTGTGATCCTTAGCTAGTAAATCTTCAGAACTGAAATCTCTTAGATATCAGTTTTCCTATCAACCATTCTTAAATATACCTTTTTAATGTTATTTTAAATGATATAGCATTTTGTCATATTTTTAGCACAAAACAATCCTATATTTTAACTGATATTTTAAAATCATTCTTTTTCATAAAATGTTAAATATACTTAAAACACTGGAATTAAATATCTTCCCCTTTAATAGGGAGCAAAAAGTGTTACCAAAATATTTGTCATTTTTCTATCTATTTTATACCCTCCAAGTATTAAAATTTTTTACTTAATTTTTATCAACATATATGCATTTGGCATTTCTGCAGTTTTGATTTCTTTTTATTTCAGCTTTATTGAGGTATAATTGACAAATAAAATTGTAATATATTTAACACATACACCATGATGATTTGATACACACATACATTGTGAAAGGATTCCTACCATAAAGTTAATTAACACATCCATCACCTCACACATTTACCTTTTTTTTTTGTAAGAACACTTAAGTTCTATTCCCTTAGCAAATTTCAATTATATAATAAAGTATTATCAACTATAGTTACTATGATATAATTAGATCTGCAGACTTTATTCATCTTATAACTGAAAGTTTGTACACTTTGACCAGTCTCTTCCTATTTCCTCCACCCTCCAGCTCCAGGAAACCACTATTCTATTTTCTGCTTCTATGAGTTTGCCTTTTTAAAAAAATTCCACATAAACGTGAAGTATTTGTCTTTCTCTGTTTGACTTATTTCACTTAGCATAATATCTTCCAATTTCATTCATGGTTGTGCAAATGGTAGATTTCCTTCTTTTTAAAGGTTGAATATAGTCTGTTTTGTGTGTATATATATATATAAAGCACATTTTCTTTATCCTTTCATCAACAGTGGGCACTTAGGTTGTTTCCATGTCTTGGCTGTTGTGTATGCAATGAACATGGGCATACAGATACCTCTTTGAGATATTAAATTCATTTCCTTTGAATATATGTCCAGAGTGGGATTACTGGATCATATGGCAGTTCTGTTTTTATTTTCTTGAGGAAATTCCATCCTGTTTTGCAAAGTGGCTGTACCAATTTACATTCCCACCAAAAATGCCAAGGGTTTCCTTTTCTCCACATCCTTGCTAACACTTGATACCTCTTGTGTTCTTGATAATAGCCATTCTGATAGGGGTGAGGTGATATCTCATTGTGGTTTTGATTTTGACTTGCCTGATAATTAGTGATGTTGAGCTTCTTTTCATGTGCCTGTTGGCCATTTGTATGTCTTCTTTGGAAAAGTATCTACGTAAGTCTTTGGCCCATTTTTTATTTGAATTGTTTGTTTGTTTTTTGCTATTGAGTTGTATAAATTCCTTGTACATTTTGAATACTAACGCCTTATTGGATATGTGGTTTGCAAATATTCTCCTTCGTTCCATATGTTGCCTTTTTATTTTGTTGATGGTTTCCTTTACTGTGGAGAAGCTTTTTAGTTTGGTGGCATCTCACTTATTTTTGCTTTTGTTGCCTTTCCTCTTGGTGTTAAATCCAAAAAAGTCATTGCCAAGACCAAAAAACTTAGCCCCTATGTTTTCTTCTAGGAGTTTTGTAGTTTTAGTTCTTAAGTTCAAGTCTTTAATCAATTTTAAGTTCATTTTTTGTGAGTGGTATAAAATAGCAGTTCATTTTCATTCTTTTGCATGTGGATATCCAGTTTACCCAACACCATTTATTTATTTATTTATTTTTAAATTTATTTTTTTTTACATCTTTATTGAAGTATAATTGCTTTACAATGGTGTGTTAGTTTCTGCTTTATAACAAAGTGAATCAGTTGTACATATACATATGTTCCCATATCTCTTCCCTCTTGCATCTCCCTCCCTCCCACCCTCCCTATCCCACCCCTCTAGGTCAACACCATTTATTAAAGAGACTATCTTTTGGGAATTTAAATTTCTTATACTTTAGTGGCTTGATTTACTTTCAAATATATGAAGTCATTCCATGTCAAAGCTTATTGCAGATATAACCTCAACAACCACAAAAAAAGCATTGGTCAAGAGAAAGACAGAGCACCACCCTCTCTAATCCTGCTTTCATGGCTGGCAGCTGCCGCTACTTTCCACTGAGTGGGAGCACCTACTCTGGGTCAGCTGTGGGCATTGCAAGACAGCTCATCCCAGGAGTAGGGCCAGTGGAGGGAGAGCCTGGCCCCTGGATTCCAGTGAGTCTTCAGTCTTTCTGTATTTGCAGTTGAAAATGCATAGTGGTTATGACCTTGTACTATTCCAAACTAACAAGTGGCTTGACCAGCCATTCCTTCCTTCTCTAGAAAACCTTTCTGTAGTGTGTTGCTTGGGATGATCAATCTTTTCTTTTACTCTCATCAAAAAAAAAAATGCTGTCATGTTTTTTTCTGCTTCTATAGAATTACAAAACAAAAGTCTCATCATCCTTAAGTCTTCCAAAATATTCTTTTATTTTACAATCAAAATCCAAGTTCATTTGAATTGAGAATCCCCTTAACACTTCAAAAGCTTGAGCCAATTTGCATTAAGCAAAGTGCCACAGAAAATACTTGAAATTTGAGATTGTATTTCTGATAAAGCTCATGAGTCATGATCTAAATGTGTTTATTAATTATTCACAGAAATAACCCCTATAATAACTTCTGATATAATTTCTAATTACATATATTTTCATTGTATGAGAAAGATAAAAACATCAATTGGGAAAGTAAAGGGAAAAAATGCCAAGACCAATATGATAATACATTTTTTTATCAGTCTACTTGATTCTGCACACACTTATTAGTTTTAGTTTACACCTATAGAGTCTTGTCACAGTGGTTTATTGAAATTCATTCACAAGTGTAGTTTTTTAAATTGTTACATTGTATGCCAGTTACAGCTCTTTTAAACCACTTATTGTAGAACCTAGTTAAGAACAGCTCCACAAGCAAAACAGATAAACTGACAAATATATATTTTATCTATAACCTCTAATATAAATATATTCTATATTTGCTACATCAAGAAATATTGGGGTTTTTTTGTCAGCTACTGGATTTACATTTTGTAATAGAAATCGTTCAGTGATGGATTTCACTGCAACATATATTTCTAATACCCTTTGTTGTTCAGCTAAAAAGAAAGAAAAAGATGAACACACTTGTTTAATTTTTAATTATTAGGAAAAATCTTTTTTTTTCCTGTAAAATAAGTAGAACCAGTGAAGACACAAAACTTGGCAGTTTTTTAAAAAGCATACTGATAAGTTTTTGTTTCTGTTTTTTACATGAAATAGTTATACACTGAAAATGTAGTATGCCAAGACTCTTTTATTCAGTTTTTCAGGATGGTCTCATCAAACAAAGCCAAATATTTTATTTTAGGAAAGTCTGCTTGCTCTTTAAATGTCATGTTCTTATCTATTTTGTATTTCCCTTTGTCAATATATATTTGGGAAAACATTTCAGAGCTTTGGTTAATTCCATTCTATAGTTCAATTAAATCAGTATTATCACAGAGCTAACAAGGGCCACCTGCAACATCAATAAAAAGAGTTTTAAAAATAGCTGGTATAGCTGGTGTTGCTGTTACTGAAAGTGTGATGTGACCTGAGAGCAGATGTCGATAGTATTTTATGAAGGTTAGTTAAGCATTACAGCCCCCATCAATATGATTAGTAGCAAAAATTATTGTGTCGTAATTGCAGACTGAAAAAAAGATGATGAAGCACTCTGTCTTGTAGAATTTTTTATAATCAACTGATAAGATCATGTAATGTGCATGGATTGATTATGACCTAAAGATAATTAAATTGCATTTGATTGGGTCCTTATTTGAGCTAGAAAATGAGATGCTGGATTCAGAGTCCACCATTTACCTTGTGAATAAAAATTTCCTAAATCTCAGGTCTATATGTGTCATTCGTTTTGGAAGATGAAGTTTCACACCTACCTAGATAGACCTGGGCTCCCTGAATATTTAAAAATACACATTATCTTGTGTAACGTCTAATTTAAGCCACCAACGAAATTGTAAAACGGTTGATCCTAAGTAATTTTATACACAAGGGAATGTTTAGGCAACAACATGATTATCAAGATACAACTGATGAAATTATATTTTTAACTTTTAGTTTTTGACTTTACAGTTTGTTCTAGATCAACTGTAGTATTTGCCTCATTTTGGAAGTATATTTCCATGACCACTTAATATAAATGCTTTATCAAATAGCCCACATTTTGCATAATATATTTAAAATTTTTTGCCTTTTCTGAAAATAATCACTACATTTTGAAAATGTATACAGGTGGCTCTTTTGAAGACCTTTAACAAGTTTAACATTTAAAGTTCTATTGTAGGGACTTCCCTGGTGGCACAGTGG
Organism: Lagenorhynchus albirostris; assembly: GCF_949774975.1. Taxonomy (NCBI): domain Eukaryota; kingdom Metazoa; phylum Chordata; class Mammalia; order Artiodactyla; family Delphinidae; genus Lagenorhynchus; species Lagenorhynchus albirostris. Next base: position 96,450,361 of record NC_083101.1, on the reverse strand, counting down.
TTAAGAATCCTCCTGCCAATGCAGGGGACACGGGTTCAAGCCCTGGTCCGGGAAGAACCCACATGACATGGAGCCCACTAAGCCCGTGGGCCACAACTACTGAGCCTATGCTCTAGAGCCTGTGAGGCACAGCTACTGAAGCTTGTGTGCCTAGAGCCCGTGCTCTGCAACAAGAGAAGCCACCACAATGAGAAGCCCACGTACAGCAAGGAAGAGTAGCCCCTGCTCCCCGCAACTAGAGAAAGCCTGTGTGCAGCAACAAAGACCCAATGCAGCCAAAAATAAAATAAATAAATTTATTAAAGAAAATAAAGTTCTATTGTAGCTCAAAAATGTTTTAAATATCTTGAAAAAAGTAAATGAAGCATTAATACATAAGTAATTCAAAATCTATTTTAATTAGAGATCATTGTAAAATTTGAAAAAAAAGAAACACATTATATTAGTACTTTACTGATCTGGGAAAGGAAAAAAAATATCTTGCTCAATGTCAAATCATAGGCAATTACATACCAACAAACAGCAATTAAATTGGACTGCTTCCAATGCAGTTTGGATTGCTAACGGTGAACAGAGGCAGTATTCACAACATGTCCTTCAAAATGTAGTTCTACATGGTTCACTTAATGACAATATAAATCATGATATAGGTTAGTCATAGGTTTAGATGCCTTGTGTTGAAGAAAAGTCATTACCTAGATGACCTAGAGGATATAAATGTAACACGAAACAGAGGACATTGGCTCTTTTATACATATTTTCAAGAAGGTAACTTAATGAGAAAGTAGATACCTCAGAAAAATAATGCAGCTTTGTTTTTATCTATCACTTTACAATATAGCTACACATATATATAATAGACATATATATATGCATATATCTCAAGATTAATACATTTAAATTAACATGTAAAGTAGTAAATTATTACTGCACCAAAATATTATTAGTAACTAAGAAAAATAGCTAGCACAGGTATTAAATTTAAATTCCCACTTGGAAGCCAATGTTTTTACTAATAATTTAATAACCTGAGGCTAATGTATTGTTTTCTCATACCAAAATTTTAACTTTAATTTTATTTCATCTATTATATTTAACCACCTAAAATGAGATTCCTTTTTAATTTAATTTTTAATTGAAGTATAGTTGATTTACAATGTTGTGTTAGTTTCTGGTGTACAGCAAACTGATTCATATATATATATATATATATATATATATATATATATTCCTTTTCATATTCTCTTCCATCATGGTTTATTACAGGACATTGGATATAGTTTCCCATGCTATACAATAGGAACTTGTTGTTTATCCATTCTATATATACTAGTTTGCATCTGCTAATCCCAAACTCCCACTCCACTCCTCCCTCACCTTTCCCTTGGCAACCACAAGTCTGTTCTCTACGTCTGTGAGTCTGTTTCTGTTTCATAGATAAGTTCATTTGTGTCATATTTTAGATTCTACATATAAGTGATATTATACGGTATTTGTCTTTCTCTTTCTGACGTACTTCACTTAGTGTGATAATCTCTAGGTCCATCCATGTTGCTGCAAACGGCATTATTTCACTCTTCCACTTCTTTTTTATTCATTCATCTGTCAATGGACATTTAGGTTGCTTCCATGTCTTGGCTATTGTGAATAGTGCTGCTATAAACATAGGGGTGCATGTACCCTATGTTTCTTGTATAAACATATATCTTTCTGAATTATAGTTTTGTCCAGATATATGCCTGGAAGTAGGATTGCTGGATCATATGGCTACTCTATTTTTAGTTTTTTGAGGAAGCTTCAAACTGTTTTCTATAGTGTTTGTACCAATTTACATTCTCACCAACAGTGTAGGAGAGTTGGAATTCCTTTTTTAGACTGTTATTTTATTTACCATAAGAAAGAAAACATGCTGCTAATTAAGGTATAACATGCCACGGATTTAAGAACAAGCTGATTTCACTGATGATAAGATGTGATAAAAATGTGCTTCTGTGAATTGATGAAATACTTTGTTACCCATTTGGTTCTGGGAGAAGCATAACCTGCCTGAGATGGAGATTATTAAACGGTGTGAGCTCATGGGATCAACATCAGGAGTGAAGAAAGCAGGATGGGAAAGAGAGAGACATAGAAGGTGATGCATTCACGGACAAGGCCTCCACTGTTCCTCCAGGGAGCTCTGAGGCTGGAGGCTGGGAACGAGCCCTCAGAGTTTTCCTGAACTGGCAGAGCATGTGACCTTGAGCAAGGCTGTTCTCTTCAGCCTCAGACTAAGGGCGGTAGAGGTGGACATTTGACGAAATTTGGAGACATTTTCAGTTCTCACAACATGAGGAGGCGGGATGGGGGGGTGTTGGGGGGTGTTAGAGGGTTGGGAGTATTGGGGGCATATTGGAGGTGATTGTGGGTTCAGTGGTTGCTGCTACTGTATCTAGTGGATAAAGGCCAGGGATGCTGCTAAACACCACACTGCACAGGACAACCCCCAACACAAAGAATTATTCAGTCCGAAATAGCAATAGTGCCAAGGGTGAGAAACTGTGCTTGGGCAGTTGCAGGGCTGGGAGGAGTAGTGGGCAGCCCTCTGCATTACAGTGTCCAATCTTCAAAACCCTCAGACTTCTAGAAAATCAGATATGGGCAGTAAATTAGAAAAATAAAGGGCTCTTAATTTTAAAAGCACTTCTAATATAGAAAGAGTGTAATGTATATCGCAGCAGAAGGCTGCTAGGGATAATGTAAAAAGAACACCTTTCTTTTATGAATCACTCCCATATAAATTGAGGGCTGGGTTTGCCAGGATGAACAGAAACCCACAGAGCGAGGGTCTACTGCATTTGGGCAGCAAGTAGTGTACAATATATTTTGCCATGTACTGTTTAATCATAGTTTTTGATTAATCAAGATCTTAAGGCTGGAATTCCATTGCCTGGATCTAGATTTTATTTAGCATAACAATTAACAGCCTTTTCCTTCTGTGTTTGATTTTAATCAAACTGCATTTCCAAATACTATATGCTTGTACCCCACACTGCCTTGTGTATGTGAGTTTCAGGTTGTTCTAAATCAGCTGGTAAATAATGACGTCTTCCAGGCCAGGGATTAGTTCCACAGTGCCAACATCCTTGAATTAGCATTTCAAATAATTGCACAGAGACTCCTGTAGAGTTAAAGATCATAGTTTATTATTATTTTATTTAAAAAATTTGAGATGCGCACATTGAAAGTGTTTACATTTTTATATAAAGGGAGAGGTTTCAACAAACTTAAAATAATTAAGATTAAAAAATCATTAGTTATGCTACAAAAGACAAATCCTTGACCTCATTCTGAAACGAAACCTAAGCCAGTAACCCATGGGTTTAATTATAAAGAAAAGAAGAACAAAACAGCAACAACAAACTTTAAAAATTATTATAGTAGAGAAATATTTTTAGGAAAGTTTCTAAGCATTCAGATTTATTTTGGCATTTAATAATATTTTAATTTGTCAAGACTGAAAATCCCCTTAAAACATAAGCAACAAACCAGACTGGCTGCCTGGGTAACCAGCCTGATTTGGAGCAGGGATTATCTGTGAAATCCCTGCATATGCTGTAGCAGCTTTGCAGCACCAAGACACCACACAGGAATCTAGCAAAATCCCTTCCAAGATTGGGGAGAGGAACTATGTCCCTGATGGTGTTGCTTTTTACTACTCTCTGCTGGAATCAACGGCAGGTATGCGAGCCCTGGTTCCTGCAGGATGAATTATGTCAGGTGCCATCCAGGACAGACCCACCTCTTCAGCACTTTATGAGAATTGATTACCTTGAGTTTTGGCTGTTTTTAAAGGAACAGGTTTCTGTTTCCAAAGGGCTGTGCTTAGAAGGAGGCTGACTCCCCCTCCAGGACATACTGCAATGGACCTGCCTCACGCAAGACTTCTTTTTGCACATTCAAATTTGGTATCAAAATAAAGGCTGCCCTTGCAGATACTGTTAGTGACCTTGAAAACTGCTCCTCTTCAAAATAATGTAAACTCATTACTTACTTAAGTACCTAAGGAATTGTGGGGAATCACACATATATCCATTACAAAAGGCATTTTAGATTGTCTGCCAAGGTTTTTCCATTTATTAAGGGCTTTTGTATCTTTGCAGTGTTGTGGTTTATTCCATTTTATAAATATTAGCTTGATTTTTATTAAGCTCTTTTTTAAATTGCAATAGTTATGTGCACACACTGAGCTCAGTTAATTAATTTTTTTGTCCAGGACTTTTCTACCCTATCTGGCAAGTATGGGGAGTTGGTGACCAAACATCCACACCTGTCTCATTTCATTAGTGGGATTATAAAACACGTGAGAGATTTCTGAATAGCAAGCCCCATTTTTATCATGCATTAGTGTGTTCTGTGTTCTTCCTCATGTATATGACTTTTCCTGGGCAGACGCATCTTTTGAGCACAGTAAAGCCATGTCCATACGATTTTACAAACTGGAAAAAGAAAGTACACAAGGGCTGTAGAGAAGAAAAGCAATTAGTGAAGAACTAGGGTCTGTACAATATTGAGAATTTTAACCTGAAATGCAGTTTTTTTGTTGTTTTTTTAAAATTTTATTCTATTTATTTTTTTTATAGAGCAGGTTCTTGTTAGTCATCCATTTTATACACATCACTGTATACACGTCAATCCCAATCTCCATTCATCACACTCCCCCCCACCCCCCCCCCCCCACCGCTTTCTCGCCTTGCTGTCCATACACTTGTTCTCTACATCTGTGTCTCAATTTCTGCCCTGCAAACCAGTTCATCTGTACCATTATTCTAGGTTCCACATATATGCGTTAATATACGATATTTGTTTTTGTCTTTCTGACTAACTTCACTCTGTATGACAGTCTCTAGATCCATCCACGTCTCTACAAACGTCCAAATTTCTTTCATTTTTATGGCTGAGTAATATTTCATGTATATTTGTACCACCTCTTCTTTATCCAGTCATCTGTCGACGGACATTTACGTTGCTTCTATGACCTGGCTATTGTAAATAGTGCTGCAATGAACATTCGGGTGCATGTGTCTTTTTGGATTAGGGTTTTCTCTGGGTATATGCCCAGTAGTGGGATTGCTAGGTCGTATGGTAGTTCTATTTTTAGTTTTCTAAGGAACCTCCATACTGTTCTCCATAGTGGCTATATCAATTTACATTCCCACCAGCAGTGCAAGAGTGTTCCCTTTTCTCCACACCCTCTCCAGCATTTGCTGTTTGTAGATTTTTTGATGAAGCCCATTCTAACTGGTGTGAGGTGATACCTCATTGTAGTTTTGATTTGCATTTCTCTAATAATTAGTGATGTTGAGAAGCTTTTCATGTGCTTCTTGGCCACCTGTGTGTCTTCTTTGGAGAAATGTCTATTTAGGTTTTCTGCCCATTTTGGGGTCGGGTGGTTTGTTTTTTTAATATTGAGCTGCATGAGCTGTTTATATATTTTGGAGATCAATCCTTTCTCCGTTGATTCATTTGCAAATGTTTTCTCCCATTCTGAGGGTTGTCTTTTCATTTTGTTTATGGTTTCCTTTGCTGTGCAAAAGATTTTAAGTTTCATTAGGTCCCATTTGTTTATTTTTGTTTTTATTTCCATTACTCTAGGAGGTGGATCAAAAAAGATCTTGCTGTGATGTATGTCAGAGTGTTCTTCCTATGTTTTCCTCTAAGAGTTTTATAGTGTCCAGTCTTACATTTAGGTCTCTAACCCATTTTGAGTTTATTTTTGTGTACGGTGTTAGAGAGTGTTCTAATTTCATTCTTTTACATGCAGCTGTCCAGTTTTCCCAACACCACTTATTGAAGAGACTCTCTTTTCTCCACTGTATAATCTTGCCTCCTTTGTCATAGGCTAGTTAACCATAGGTGTATGGGTTTATCTCTGGGCTTTCTATCTTGTTCCATTGATCTGTGTTTCTGTTTTTGTGCCAGTACCATATTGTCTTGATTACTGTAGCTTTGTAGTATAGTCTGAAGTCAGGGAGTCTGATTCCTCCAGCTCTGCTTTTTCCCCTCAAGACTGCTTTGGCTATTCAGGATCTTTTGTGTCTCCACACAAATTTTAAGATTTTTTGTTCTAGTTCTGTAAAAAATGCCATTGGTAATTTGATAGGGATTGCAGTGAAGCTGTAGATTGCTTGGGGTAGTATAGTCATTTTCACAATTTTGATTCTTCCAATCCTAGAACATGGTATATCTCTCCATCTGTTGGTGTCATCTTTAATTTCTTCCATCAGTGTCTTTAATTTTCTGCATACAAGTCTTTTGTCTCCTTAGGTAGGTGTATTCCTAGGTATTTTATTCTTTTTGTTGCAATGGTAAATGAGAGTGTTCCTTAATTTCTCTTTCAGAATTTTCCTCATTAGTGTATAGGAATGCAAGAGATTTCTGTGCATTAATTTTATATCCTGCAACTTTACCAAATTCATTGATTAGCTCTAGTAGTTTTCTGGTGGCATCTTTAGGATTCTCTATGTATAGTATCATGTCATCTGCAAACAATGACAGTTTTACTTCTTCTTTTACAATTTGTATTCCTTTTATTTCTTTTTCTTCTCTGATTGCTGTGGCTAGAACTTCCAAAATTATGTTGAATAATAGTGGTGAGAGTGGACATCCTTGTCTTGTTCCTGATCTTAGAGGAAATGCTTTCATTTTTTTACCATTGAGAATGATGCTTGCTGTGGGTTTGTCATATATGGCCTCTATTATGTTGAGGTAGGTTCCCTCTACACCCACTTTCTGGAGAGTTTTTATCATAAATGGTGTTGAATTTTGTCAAAAGCTTTTTCTGCATCTATTGAGATGATCATATGGTTTTTCTTCTTCAGTTTGTTAATATGGTATATCACATTGATTGATTTGCATATATTGAAGAATCCTTGCATCCCTGGGATAAATCCCACTTGAACATGGTGTATGATCCTTTTAATGTGCTGTTGGATTCTGTCTGCTAGTTTTCTGTTGAGGATTTTTGCATCTATATTCGTCAGTGATATTGGTCTGTAATTTTCTTTTTTTTAGTATCTTTGTCTGGTTTTGGAATCAGGGTGATGGTGACCTCATAGAATGAGTTTGGGAGTGTTCCTTCCTCTGCAAATTTTTGGAAGCGTTGAGAAAGATGGGTGTTACCTTTTCTCTAAATGTTTGACAGAATTCACCTGTGAAGCCATGTGGTCCTGGATTTTTGTTTGTTGGAAGATTTTTAATCACAGTTTCAATTTCATTACTTCTGATTTGTCTGTCCATATTTTCTATTTCTTCCTGGTTCAGCCTTGGAAGGTTATACCTTTCTAAGACTTTGTCCATTTCTTCCAGGTTGTGCATTTTATTGGCATAGAGCTGCTTGTAGTAGTCTCTTAGGATGCTTTGTATTTCTGTGGTGTTTGTTGTAACTTCTCCTTTTTCATTTCTAATTTTATTGATTTGAGTCCTCTCCCTCTTTTTCTTGATGAGTCTGGCTAATGTTTTATCAATTTTGTTTATCTTCTCAAAGAACCAGCTTTTAGTTTTATTGATCTTTGCTATTGTTTTCTTTGTTTCTATTTCATTTATTTCTGCTCTGATCTTTATGATTTCTTTTCTTCTGCTAACTTTGGGTTTTGTTTGTTTTTCTTTCACTAGTTCCTTTAGGTGTAAGGTTAGATTGTTTATTTGAGATTTTTCTTGTTTCTTGAGGTAGGCTTGTATAGCTATAAACTTCCCTCTTAGAACTGCTTTTGCTGCATCTCATAGGTTTTGGATCATCGTGTTTTCATTGCCATTTGTCTCTAGGTATTTTTTGGTTTCCTCTTTGACATCTTCAGTGATCTCTTGGTTATTTAGTAATGTATTGTTTAGCCTACATGTGTTTGAGTTTTTTATGTTTTTTTCCCCTGTAATTCATTTCTAATCTCATAGCGTGGTGGTCAGAAAAGATGCTTGATATGATTTCAATTTTCTTAAATTTACTGAGACTTAAATTGCAACCCAAGACATGATCTATCTTGGCAAATGTTCCATGCTCACTTGAGAAGGAAGTGTAATCTGCTGTTTTAGGATAGAATGTTCTATAAATATCACTTAAATCTATCTGGTCTACTGTGTCATTTAAAGCTTGTGTTTCCTTATTAATTTTCTGTTTGGATGATCTGTCAATTGGTTTAAGTGAGGTGTTAAAGTCCCCCACTATTATTGTGTTACTGTTGATTTCCTCTTCTATAGCTGTTAGCAGTTGCCTTATGTATTGAGGTGCTCCTATGTTGGGTGCATATATATTTATAATTGTTATATCTTCTTCTTGGATTAGTCCCTTGATCATTATGTAGTGTCCTTCCTTGTCTCTTGTAACATTCTTTATTTTAAAGTCTATTTTATCTGATATGAGTATTGTTACTCCAGCTTTCTTTTGCTTTCCATTTGCATAGAATATCATTTTCCATCCCCTCACTTTCAGTCTGTATGTGTCCCTAGGTCTGAAGTGGGTCTCTTGTAGACAGCATATATATGGGTCTTGTTTTTGTATCCATTCAAACAGTCTATGTCTTTTGGTTGGAGCATTTAATCCATTCACTTTTAAGGTAATTATTTATATGTATGTTCCTATTACCATTTTCTTAATTGTTTTTTGTTTGTTTTTGTAGGTCCTTTTCTTCTCTTGTGTTTCCCACTTAGAGAAGGTCTTTTAGAATTTGTTGTAAAGCTGGTTTTGTGGTGCTGAATTCTCTTAGCTTCTACTTGTCTGTAAAGCTTTTGATTTCTCCAATGAATCTGAATGAGATCCTTGCTGGGTCGAGTAATCTTGGTTGTAAGTTCTTCCCTTTCATCACTTTAAGTATATCATGCCACTCCCTTCTGGGTTGTAGAGTTTATGCTGAGAAATCAGCTGTTAACCTTATGGGAGTTCCCCTGTATGTTATTTGTCATTTTTTCCTTGCTGCTTTCAATAATTTTTCTTTGTCTTTAATTTTTGCCAATTTGATTACTATGTGTCTCAGCTTGTTTCTCCTTGGGTTTATCCTGTATGGGACTCTCTGCGTTTCCTGGACTTAGGTGGCTATTTCCTTTCCCATGTTAGGGAAGTTTTCGACTATAATCTCTTCAAATATTTTCTCTGTTCTTTTTCTCTCTTTTCTCCTTCTTGGACCCCTATAATGTGAATGTTGTTGCGTTTAATGTTGTCCCAGAGGTCTCTTTTGCTATCTTCATTTCTTTACATTCTTTTTTCTTTTTTCTGTTTTGTAGCAGTGAATTCCACCATTCTGTCTTCCAGGTCACTTTTCCGTTCTTCTGCATCAGTTATTCTGCTATTGATTCCTTCTAGTGTAATTTTCATTTCAGTTATTGTATTGTTCATCTCTGTTTGTTTGTTCTTTAATTCTTCTAGGTCTTTGTTAAACATTTCATGCATCCTGTCGATCTTTGCCTCCATTCTTTTTCCGAGGTCCTGGATCATCTTCACTATCATTATTCTGAATTCTTTTTCTAGAAGGTTACCTATCTCCACTTCATTTAGTTGTTTTTCTGGGGTTTTATCTTGTTCCTTCATCTGACACATATCCCCCTGCCTTTTCTTCTTGTCTATCTTTCTGTGGATGTGGGTTTTGTTCCACAGTTTGCAGGATTGTCATTTTTCTTGCTTCTGCTGTCTGCCCTCTGGTGGATGAGGCTATCTAGGAGGCCTGTGCAAGTTTCCTGATGGTAGGGACTTGTGATGGGTAGAGCTGGCTGTTGCTCTGGTGGGCAGAGTACAGTAAAACTTTAATCCACTTGACTGCTGATGGATAGGGCTGGGTTCCCTCCCTGTTGGTTGTTTGGCCTGAGGCAACCCAACACTCAAGCCTACCCGGGCTCTTCGGTGGGGCTAATGGCTGACTTTGGAGGGCTCACACCAAGGAATACTTCCCAGAACATCTGCTGCCAGGGCTCATGCCAAGGAGTACTTCCCAGAACCTTGTCCTTATGGTGAGACAGAGCCCCCCCCCCGCCTCTGCAGGAGACCCTCCAACACTAGCATGTAGGTCTGGTTCAGTCTCCTATGGGGTCACTGCTCCTTCCCCTGGGTCCTGATGTGCACACTACTTTGTGTGTGCCCTCCAAGAGTGGAGTCTCTGTTTCCCCCAGTCCTGTTGAAGTCCTGCAATCTAATCCCACTAGCCTTCAAAGTCTGATTCTCTTGGAGGTCCTCCTCCTGTTGCTGGACCCCCAGGTTGGAAAGCCTGACTTGGGGCTCTGAACCTTCACTCCAGTGGATGGACTTCTGTGGTATGAGTGTTCTCTAGTTGGTGAGTCACCCACACAGCCGTTATGGGATTTGATTTTATTGTGATTGCCCCCTTCCTAGTGTCTCATTGTGGCTTCTCCTTTGTCTTTGGATGTGGGGTATCTTTTTTGGTGTGTGTCATTGTCTTCCTGTTGATGATTGTTCATCAGTTAGTTGTGATTCTGGTGTTCTCACAGGAGGGAGTGAGAGCATGTCCTTCTACTCTGCCATCTTGAACCAATCTCTCAATGTTTTTTCCCTATTTATTACAAATCCATTTATTTTTATTCCTTTAGGAAACTAAACTAATCATTTATGTTATTTAATTCAATTGGTTATTTTTTCAAAGAGGCATAATATAAAGCTATTTCTGTTACTGAATCAGGTCCGGCTGCCTACCGCTTGAAAAATCAATACTCAAGAGAGAGAAAAATATTGGTAGAAAGGAAAGGTGCCTTTAATCAGAATGCCAGCAATCTGGGGAGATGGTGAACTCAGTGTCCCCCAAAACCACTTCCAAAGATTCTGTTCAGCCATGAAAGTTTTAAAGGGAAGAAGGTAAGTAACCTGATAATCATTGAGACAGGAGGTCAGAGTTGTTGCTATCCCTCACTGTGTGCAGGCTTGTCCTGCAGGTTTGTGGACTCCTCAAGATCTTCCTCTAGATGCTATCCTGTTCACACAGTTTGATCACACAGTTTGTTCACAACATTACTGAAGGGGAAGCTAGTGAAGAGATCTGATCATCTGTTAATTACATATCCTTCATTCCGATTTCTTTGATCTGTGAAAAGAACCAACAATTTAGGCAAGGTATTGTGTGACCAAAGGATTTGAAATGTGTGCTGGGTTCAGAAATGAGTAGAACATGGTGGCACCTGCTTTAAGGTTAGTGACAAGACAAAAGGGGCCTCCTGCAAAGAGCTCTTTCCTTCCAAAAGGTGCTTACATTTCTCTATCAGCAAAGTGAGCTGCCATGGCATAATAATGGCATGGTGACAAATCTTTTCTGTGAATTTTTCTTGAGAACCTTCATTTTCAGGAGTGCATTTGTCTCTAAACAGAAAATTATCACAAGATACCTGTTTAGTTTAAAGAAGAAAGAAAAGAAACCACAGTTTGGTGTGAAGAGTTCATTCCTCTTTGCTGAGATTGTTTGAAAGTCCCAACGGGACCAGCACTTCTCTGAGCTGTTATACAGATCGCAGGCGCTCCTAGAAAGAGACGCAGGATTTTCTGTGATGAGAGGAAGGAGGAGGCCGACCACCCCTTTGGCTGAAAAGGTGAATTTTGAATAAGTCAGAAGAAGCCTTCAGGAGCCCAGCATCACAAACACTGACTTTCCAACCCTTGGGGAAGCTTTCCCAGTAAGAAACCTCCGCTTTCATTTCCCTGGAGCTGGTGGCCTCCTTGTCACACCCCTCAGCCTGGAGTTATGATGTGAAGTGGAAATGTCACCTGAATTCCAATGTGGCAGTTCCTATTCCTATAAAACGTAAACTTTCTTAGTTGTCCCTTGTGAGAAATTTCTAATGTTTTGGGAATTAAGGAAAACTTGATCTCCCCCGAAGGGTTGATGTGATTTCCTTTGTAAGTGAATTAGAACCAGGATCTAAATGCTAAAATCATCCCAAGGGTTGACATTTCTTTACTTTATTTAAACCTTGTTTACTTCTTTATAATTAACCTTTAAATAGTGATGTTATTTTTAATAATTTCAATATATTCGTCCTTTATATATGGTATCTTAGGCTCTTTGGTGCAAGAGATGGGAGGTGAATAAAGAATTGAATCAGCATGCTCGATATCCTGGTGGCTGCTGTCCTCTGATCCTGGGAAGTTGTTTACCCACCCATGTGCCAGAAGGTGACATTTAGATGTGAGAACCCCAGAGGCAACAGGACAGCATGACCTCAGGAACACTGGTGCTTGTACTTCCCAGACTCATCTGTTTCCCTGTTTGTCACAGTTGCCACACCCTCATCCCCAGGAACTGCAATCATGGTCCTTCTCCAGGATTCTGGGAAGGCTGCCCTTGGTGCCAGGGACCTAAGGGCTTCAAGCATCCTAACAGCACAATTTTTATAATTTTCATAGTTTATGAACTTAGGACTCCCAATAGTTTATATGACCCTGCATCTTTTCTTTGGCTGACTTGAAGATGTGATAGAGGTCAAGGGAAAATTCAAGGCAGTGATTCTGATTCCTCTTCACTACATTCTTGCTCTGTGTTAGGGCAGGTGGATGGGACAGGGAGAAGAGTGGTGGGTCACGAGCCTGGCTAGGTTTTATTTTCCAGACCTGAGGACATGGCTGATGTCACCTCAGACTGTGTCCTCTTTTGTAGAGGATGGGCCTTTGGAAAATATGGACAAAGATTAATCGCACAGTTAAAATGCAGAATGTTTGACACCGTTGCCAAAACTATAGAATGACAAGTAAGTTTCTTGTGTTTATTTTTTTGTTTTTTTTTTGCGGTATGGGGGCCTCTCACTATTGTGGCCTCTCCCATTGCGGAGCACAGGCTCCGGACGTGCAGGCCCAGCAGCCATGGCTCACGGGCCCAGCCGCTCCGCGGCATGTGGGATCCTCCCAGACAGGGGCACGAACCCGTGTCCCCTGCATCGGCAGGCGGACTCTCAACCACTGTGCCACCAGGGAAGCCCGACAAGTAAGTTTTTAATAAAACAAAACAACCACTTGTATTTTTTTTGTAAACAATACCTTGCAGTAAGCAAACAGTAAACACAATAAACAGGCAATTCTTAATAAATTCTTAAATAAATAAATTGCTGTAGTTTGGCTACATGATTATACTAAGTACATGGAACCAAAGAGAAATGAATGGTTTCAAAATGTTTCACATCATATGAATATTTTTCTTTCCATAACCACCAGCTCATAATTTATATTTACATTTTAATAATACATAGCATATTATAGCAAAACTATAATGTAGAAAAATAAAAAGAACTTATAACAGCACCCTATGAAATTTTTTAGGTTAAAACAATGTATGACAATGGTAAAAATTTAAATAGTATTGTAGTTGTGGATAAGCAATATTTTGTTTAAACCAGTCATTTTCTGTGGGACATGTTTTCTAGAGTTATACTCTTAAAATCTATACTACAGTGGATACTCTTGTGCATATATATATATATATATATATATATATATATATATATATATAAAACACACTTTTGCAAGATAAATTCTTAGTAGTGAAATGGGTCTATCATAGGGTATATGGATTTTGATAGTTCTTCCAAATTACCTTTTCCAGAGATCACATTAATGGACACACTCACTAAATGTGTGTGATTGCACACCCACCTTTTAATTTTTATTTAAACTCTCTCAAGTGACTCCTGTTGCCCACCCTTCAAGACCAGTAAGTGGCCAATGAAGCAGTATTATTTTTTTTCCTATTGAGAGTCTTCATTGCCTATCTCAACTCTTTGGTTAAAGTACATCATTAATACAGACAATTTAAATTTTGGAAGATGATACAGCCCAAACTATATCAGAGCAATTCAAACCATATTTTACAGTGTTGTAATTTTGTTAAATTAACATGTGTAAAGTCGAGTCCCAGGTCCTGGAGGAGGTACAAGGCATGCCTGGAGGGGTAACCCGGGGAGGTCAAGGCAGAGTGCAGGCAGAGAGCCTGATACCAACCAGGGTTCTCGGCCTTCCTTAATCAATAGAGATTGATAAGAGACCAGACAAGAAGTTCAGGCAAGGCTTTACTGGGGCCCCTGCTGCAACAGGAGGGAGTGAGAACAAGTAACAGGTCCCCTTGCTCACTCCCCAAGTAGGGATGAGCTGGTTCTTTATATGGAGTGAGGGTAGGGGTGGGTCCAGGGATTGGGCCACAGGGGTGGCTTAGGTGGTTTGCCCACCCCTTTGCTGGTGTTGTGTGCAGGGGATGTGTGCAGTACCCTGCTTTTTCTCCTGACCCACTGCTTTTGTTCCTGCTCTTTGGAAGCGGCGGTCGTTTTCTTTTTGGTCTTTTTGTACATAATTTGTCCCAACTCACATGCATGCAGTTGTTTTTAGTCCCTTATAGTTTCTTTGTATTTTGTTGCTTCAGAAGACATTTGTCCAGGTGCAAGCACTGCAGCAAAGGGTCCCAGATCATACGTCCCAGACCGTCTCAAGCCCAGCTGACCATGGGCACATGACTTTGTTAAGGTCCAAGGGTGGAGTGCTTTTGGAATTTCAGGGCTAATTCAAACCAAGAAGAACAGTGTTTTGGTAAGCTATGCAGTTGGGATGGGTTCTTATCTAAGGGGTGCACATGGGGAAGGAGCTTGGAGGCATGGCAGACTATTTATCACCCAGGGCATTGGAGAAGTCATATCAGAAAGTCATATCATATCATATCACAAGAACTTACAGTTACTTGTGACTCTACAGGCCATGTACTAGGCTTGAGGGAGGGCTGGTGTCAGTTCAAGGCCCCTGCAGGCTGCTCAGCCACACAAAATGGATGCCAAGGCAGAAATATTTTGGAGTAGTTTAGCTAAATTCTCTACACTCAACTTATACCCTTTGAAATGAGTCATAAGACAACAGTCCCAAACCTTCTTGGATTAACAGGCTCATAGCTTCCTTCTGATCCTCACATGAAGAGAATATCAATCCTAAACAAAACAGTGCTAAGGAAAGTGTTAGGGCCATTAATGCTTTACTTTTAGTGAATAGCAAGAACAGTATGGAAGTTTCTTACAAATAGAGTTGCCATATGATCCTGCAATCCCACTCCTGGGCATATATCCAGACAAAACTATAATTCAAAAAGATACATACACCCCACTGTTCATTGCGGCATTATTTATAATAGCTATGATATGGAAGCAACCTAAATGTTCATCGACAAGTGAATGGATAAAGAAGATGTGGTATATATATATACAATGGAATATTACTCAGCCATGAAAAAGAATGAAATAATGCTATTTGCAGCAACATGGATGGACCTAGAGATTATTATATTAAGTGAAGTAAGCCAGCCAAAGACAAATATTGTATGATATCACTTATATGTGGAATCTAAAAAAAATGATACAAATTAACTTATTTGCAAAACAGAAAGAGACTCACAGACTTAGAAAACAAACTTATGGTTATCAAAGGGGAAAGGGGAGAGGAGAGATAAATTAGGAGTTTGGAATTAAAATATACACACTACCATTTATAAAATAGATAAACAACAAGGTTCTACTGTATAGCACAGGAAACTATATTCAATATCTTGTAATAACCTATAATGGAAGAGAATTTAAAAAAGAATATATATATTTACATATATATGTATAACTGAATCACCTTGCTGTACATTTGAAACTAACACAGCATTGTAAATCAACTATATTACAATAAAAATTTTAAAAAAAGAATTACAAAAACATTTTCATATAGAAATTAACTAGCAGCAGCTGCTAAATGAGATGATCTGAATTATTTATTGATTGAATCCTTTAGGTAAATGATGGGAATATTTTTGGAATTTTATCTTGCTCCACTGAAACTCTAGCTCACTTTAGAAACTGTTAAAAAGATAATATAAAATTTATTTTGATTGACATAAAAAGGAAAATGATTGAAAACTTAAATATTGATCAAAAGATGGAAAACAATGATGCAGCACTGAGGTATTATAATGTTGGTGAGCAATATTTACAATTTGCATAATGTACAGAATTCTCTACAAGTTGCCTGAGGAGTTTGACAATAAATAGAATTTCAGGGTAAATCATTGTTTTAAAAAGACAGAAGGAGAGGAAAGAACTGTATTTTGTGGATATACGTAATAAATATAGAACTGACAACCAAGTCTATTACTCACAAAAGTCATGGGAGTTGATGCAGTAATAGGGGTCGGGACATTCAATTCAGATTGGCTACACAAAGGGCATAGTTTGGAAACACTATTTTAAAACTAAGAAAAATACAAGTTGGTGGAGTTCTGGAAAAGTATTCCAGGAATGTGGGGAGAAATGCAGTTGGAGGAGCACCCATGAAGGCAGGCTGTGGGTCCTGAACATTGCGGAGGCCAAGTGGTGGCGAGAGATGGCTGATAGCTGGGCATAAATGTTAAGTGGACGGGATTGAATAATTATCATCTAACTAGAGGAAAGAATTAGAGAATAATTGTTGCAAATTACATCCTGGGTTTTAAGAACCTGTTTACAATATGGCACAGTAGCATTTTCCTACTCAAAAGCATTCTGAGAAATGCAACCTTTAGAACTTCCTTTCCATCAAAGCAGCAACTCCTTGCAACACATTCAGGTTACCTAGGAAATGTCACTGGGGATCACTCAAGCATTAAGGGAGGGTACAGTCCTTGGTCCTCTCCATGGAACTTTCTCTTTTGGGATCTCATTCATCTTCCAATTCTCCCCTAATTGCATGACTGTCCATAAGCTCAGAATTAGATGTTTTGCTTTGATTTAAGAGACCTTTGGGACCCATGATGGAACTGAGAATGACAGCTTATGCCACTGACATCACAACTAAGGGATAATAGTCTAATAACTATTTTTAGAATAAATTGGAGAAGATCTGAAAGTGGATAGCACTTTGGGGCACTACTGGTACTGTTCATGGACACCTGGATGGTGAAGAGGAGAGGGGGCGGTTGAGAATACACTCTGCTGGGAGAAACGGCAGTTTTGTGCTCTCTTGAGTACCCAGGGATTTGAGATGTTATAATCCATCTCAAAGTCACAAAAGAACAATCTTCTCTTGGGGGGAAAAGAAATCATGAAGAATAACTTGGTAGTGGACTTGTGATGACCTTGAGGAAAATTGCCTGTTATTAGCCCATAACTTCCCCTGGGTGGAAAGCAGCTGCACGTGTTGTTGTAAGGGCCCAAAGGAATGAAAGTGCTCACTGGGAACCATTACATAGGTTTTTTGCCTGCACCCAAGGAAATTCTGTATACTTTGCTCTTCACAGCTCAGAAGGCTGGTGGAAGCAGCATCTGAAATCTTATGTATATCCCCTCTTGCCATGGATAGCAATAATCTAACCTGTTACTTTGCTCTGTTGAAATGTTCTCATGGTTTACTAACGTGTTATAGTAATTGACAGGTTGTTCCTAAGATTAATATAGAAAATAGCTGTAATTTCCACTTCTGTGAGGAGACTCATATTTTCTCCTCTAGAGTACTATTCTCAGATTTTTCTTTTAACAGGTTTGAGAAGAAACACACTTCAGAGGTAATAAATAAGAGTGAGAGAGAGAACAAATCAAACCACTATTCTGGGTTTTACTTGAACCATTATTAGCACCATGCTGGGATTAGAGAGGGTTCTTCATGAGTGTTTCTGTGGCATCTGCTTGACTAAAAGGAAAAAGAAATACTCTTGGGGAAGTATTCATTTTATGTTAACAAGACGTGGACAGAGAAACTTGTGTGACAATTTCTCTATTTAATTAGATGTTTGGCACAAAGTCAATTGAAGTAATTTATACCCTAATTTGTTCTTATTGGAGCCCCAGAAGAACTATTTTAGTGACATTATCTTTTTTTTTTTTTTTTTTTTTTGCGGTATGCGGACCTCTCACTGTTGTGGCCTCTCCCGTTGCGGAGCACAGTCTCCGGACGTGCAGGCCCAGCGGCCATGGCTCACTAGGGCATTTCTGATATTTGGTGGCCAGACTTGGATATTGTTATAACAAAGATTGAGCTGGAGAATTGGGAGTAGAATAAGAAGGAAACGGGCAAAGTGATAAGTACAAGGGAGAGGCAAGTCAAGAACTTCCAGGGCCCTCCCCTCCCTGCACCAGCACCTTGTGTTCACTTTCTGCCCTTTCTCTGTGTCCTCACAGCTTTGGAGCATGGCTGGATTGCACTTTTCCTCTCTGCTTCCCCTCTATATCTGAGTTCCTGAAGGGCAGGGATGATGCCTTTTATACCTGCTCTCCAACACCAACCAAAACATGGAGCATAAGATCAAATACCTAATGCATGCTCAGTGAGAGAGTGAGTGCATGAATGTATGAATGTGTAAATGAAAAGGTGGCCTGGATTTCTAGCAAAAACCACAGAGCAAGTAGATCTCAATGTGAATGGAGTTAGGAAGACTTGGAGCTACATCCAGAAGAAAACACGGCAATAAAAAAAATCTCTACATGTGTGTATTAGTCTGGGTTTTCCAGAGAAACAAAACCAATAGGATATTATAAGGCATAGGCTCACATATTATGGAGCCTGGGAAGTCCCATGATCTGCAATCAGTAAGCTGGAGACCCAGGAGATTTGGTGTTACAAATTCCAGTTTGAGTCTGAGTCTGAAGTCAAGAGGAGAACAATGTCCCAGCTCCAAGAGAGGCAGAGAGAGTGAAATTTTTCTTATTTAGATTTTTATTCAACTTAGGCCTTCAGTGGGTTGGATGAGACCCACTCACTTTGGGGAGGGCAATCTGATTTACTTAGTTTACTGATGCAGATGTTAATCTCACCCAGAAACACCCTCACAGACATACCCAGAATAATGTTTAACTAAATATCTGGAAAGCTGTGGCTCAGTCAATTTGAGACAAAATTAACAATCACAACAATCTGGTTCTGGTATTATCAGAACCAGGGGGACAAGACAAGGTCATGTATACATAGCTTATTTCCATCTAGAGAATATATAAGACAAATAACATTTTGGCTTAAATTTAGTGACTACATTCTCTGATTCAAAAAAAGAAAGGGGGTTGGACTGGGAGATGAATTTATTCACTGAAATTCAATAAATAGCTTTCTATAGATAACTGATTGACATGTTTGAAATATGTGTGTGTGTGCCTATGTATAAAATTTATGTGATTTTTTTTTATAGCATTGAGCCAGCTGGGTCTTCAGAGGATTTCTTAGGTGAGATTTAAAACAGTGCCTTGATTCAAAAATAAATATTTTTTCTTCTTGTTGGGAAAATAGTTTGAATCAAGTTCCATGCATTTCCTAAGGTCAATATTGACCCTCAAGCATTTTCCATAGGTGTGGGTGTGAATTGTCTATTTTTTCCTTAATATTACAAATAATACATTTTCCCACTTTGGTATTTCAAAAAACAGTTATACTGTTGGCAGACACCTTCAGCATTGTGTCTTGTACCACTTTTGAGAATATTTTTGAGTTGGTTAACAAAGTTTTCTATCCTTAGGGTTTCCTTCCAAGGAAATAGCACTTTTTAAAGCTGTATAATGACATTGTCAGTGAAAATTTAATCTTGGAGTAGATGTCTGGATTCAGCTAACATTTAATAATTTTTTCCAGCTGGTCCTGTAGGTATGTATACCCCAATATCTATAACATATCCAGTTATTTGCTGAATTTCTTTAAAAAAAACACCTCTTTTTCTTATGAAAAACGCACTGAGAGAAAATAAAAAATAGCTCAAAATAATAAATAGCTCAAAAATAAATAGCTCAATGCTTCATCACAGAGTACACTCTGTTGGAGACTCACATCTCAGATCAGGAGAGGGAAGATGACCAGCACCGAGGAAGCTTCCTCCACGCCCCCTATGAATAACCACGCTCCTGTTCTCACCAAGATATCCAGCATTCTGAATCCTAACACAATAATTTTGTCACCTTTTGTACTTTATACAAATAAAATCATTCATAATGTACTCGTGAGTCTGTCCTCTTTTGCTTGTATCATATTGAGAGATTTTTCCATGTTGTTGCAGACAGCTATAATTTTTCAAATTTATTGCTGCACAGTATCCTATTCTATGATCATATAACTATATTCACTTCTTCTGGTGATGTACATTTGCATTGTTCTCAGATTTTGACTATTATGTATAATTCTATTTTGAACATTCTTGAATGTGTTCCTTGGTGCACATTTGCATCTGTTTTTGTTTGGTCTATACATAAGAGAGAAATTGTTGGCACATGGGGTACAGGTATTTCCAACTTTAGTAGATAATATCAAATGGTTTTCAAAGTCGTTGTATAATTTACGTATCCTCCAACAGTGTGTGAACATGCATATGACTCCACAGCCTTACTAATTGTTATTGTTTTCCTGCCTTTTTTGTTTTTGTCTTTGTTTCTTTTTTGTTTATTGTTCATTTTGGAAATTTAGTCCTTTCTGTGATTGAGTAATGATATGACATCTCCTTCTGGCTTCATTTGCATTTTCTTGGTGTTTAATGAATTTAAACATTATTTCATGAGTTTAATGACCATTTGAGAGGGAATGGATGTAGGATATGGGTCAGGAAAGGGAGTACATGGAGAGGTCCAGCCTTCCTTGATCAACGTGGTTAGTCTGTTTGCAGCAGTCTTATTAGGAGGGATCTGGGGAAAGAGATCACCCAACCTTTGCCACCTCCCTCCTATCTTTACCAGTGTTATACCTACTTCTAAAGTCAAAGCATTTTTGATCCACCCAATGAGTCTCAAGGATTTAGTTGTCTGAGATGATCAACAATAATGGTTTTGATATATAAAACAAAAATCTTAGTTATTTATTTATGTGGGGAAACCTGTATTTTATACAGCAGATCTTGTCAGTTCATTGTCAGGAATATCCTTTGTTGTGTTTCCAAGTGAACTACTGGACATGTTTTTAATTAGACAGGTATTTGTTCTGCCAAAGAAAGAGTTGAATCATTTCTGTGGGATGGTTCACAGAGTCATGTTGAAATGTTATGGATAATTCATGACATACATTAGAATACATCGTCTAAAAAAATGCTTTTGCCTCTCTTTTTCTCTCTACCCTCTAAAAAGTCCTGGACAAAAAATGCCAAAGTTTGGTTTTTGAGAATTTTCATCACCCTCCCTCTACTAATAAATGTTTACTTTGAATATATTACAAAGTAGTTAATTAGGTTTCAACTTTTTTGTTCAGAAGTTTATTTTTCTAGGATCATCCTTAGTTAAGTTGATTGAATTCAAACCACAATGTGCATCATCTCAATGGTACATTTAGAGGTCACGAACATGGGGGGCAACTGTCCAGCTGTGTACGTCATGCAGGTTTTATAAACGGCTTACATTTTTCAAATTTCTAACTTTAAAAATGGGGATAATAATATTAACCCTTTGAGTTTCTCAAGAGTTTAAATTAACTCATGTGTGACACTTTCTAAGAACATTACCTGGTATATAGCTGACATTCATGAAACGGGAAGTATTATTCTTTAAGCTGCTGTAGCTAACATCATTACTAATCTCATTCTTTCACAGTATACTCTTTTTCTTATCTGGCTCTCTGGGTAACTTGACTGACAATTTCTAGAAGAATTGAACTCACATTGTTCATATGGGATTGTTAGAGAAAGCAGCAAGTAGTATCACTGAAGAAGGATGGAGGTAAGAAAGGAATTGGACCAGCAAAAACGAGGTAGACAACAAGATATATTAAGAGATAGGATTCAGGGGTGGAAGCGAGGAACAGTTGATGAGAACATAGATTCTAAGGAATTGAAGAGGGAGACAGAAAGGAATTTGACAATTACAATTCATTTATTTAGGCAATTTTGGCCTTGAGAAATAGATGTCTAGGACTAACTCTGACTAAAATAAAATCAAAACTTGATGCTAATTGGATCTACTTGCATGGATACTGCCAGAGTTCAATGCTCATACATGTGTAAGAGTTATATCACTCATTACATAATTTATTTAATCTTCACAATAACAGTTAAAGTAGGAATGGAAACTTTCTTTGAAATTAAAAGGACTATGTTATCTCAACTAACATTTTTTTTCCTTTTGGTGCCAGGTACCAGGGTATAATTTTATACACACTCATTTATTCAATCCTCACAACTTTGCCTAGGAAGAAACTGAGGGTCAAGGATAATTATTACTCTGCTCCAGCCATGTAGTTATGAGGCCCTGGATCCAGTGCTCACATGCTCCACTGGGAAAGGCCACTGGTATAACTCCTTGAGAGTCAGAGGAACCAAGATCTGAGCACGTCTGCATCATGAGCACATCATTCACACTGGGTGGGCTTTCCCTTCTTCATATATGAAATGCGAGATATAGGTCTAATGGCTTTTCAAGTGCTAAGCTTGCCCAGCTCTGTGAGGATATTAGCATCTGTGTACAATTTTTAGAAATGTGAGTGGTGGGAGAAGAAGAGAGGGAGACATTAGGGAGAGGTTCCAGGGAGACATCTCGAATGTTTAACATCTGTCATGAATTTTAAATGCATTCAGAAAGAAAGAAACAGACGTGCCCCATCATCATTCCTAGGAATATATGTCAACAAGAATGATATTGTTTATAATTATTTACAAATGTATGTTGGGGGGCATTTGAAGGTGTCAATAATAAATTCTATTTTTGCTTGTGAAAAAGATGAACAATGATGAAAGAAAAACAGGTAATGGAGGGATGTTTACTTTAGTTGAAACTTGTTCTAATTTTGTTAGAATAAAGAAAACACAGGGAGTAAATTTTTTATAATAAACAATAATTTATTGTTAATAATAAATTATTAAATGTATTCCATTAATAATAATAAATGAACTTTCCTATTGATTTAGCAGAACTGAGCTTTTCAAGATAGAAAACAACATATCTTTCAAATGACTCTCTTGATTTTAATATCAATTTTCATTACATATACCTAACTGATAGCTTCTAATATTTATTTTTATTTATTTAATTTTTTTTCCGCTACGCGGGCCTCTCACTGTTGTGCCTCTCCCATTGCGGAGCATGGGCTCTGGACGCGCAGGCTCAGCAGCCATGGCTCACAGGCCTAGCCGCTCCGCGGCATGTGGGATCTTCCCGGACCAGGGCACGAACCCGTGTTCCCTGCATCACCAGGCGGACTCTCAACCACTGCGCCACCAGGGAAGCCCTTCAATATTTTAAAATTGCCTATTAAGCATGTTTCAAAGAATCAAATGAACATAAATAACCCGACAATTAAAGTAATTGGTAGTTTACAATTTCTGTTTTTATTTCATCTAGGCCTTTGGGTTTGACGGAGAAGATATAAAAAGAAGCATTTCTTTTAGATGTTAATATTATTATTTTAATCTCGTAGATTCAAAGCCAATTTATTTTCATGTAAAGCTAATTTAAACTTAATTAAAACCAGACTGTGCTTTATTCTGTAGCTATTACAGATTCCACTCACTGGTACATATCCTTCGACATAAATTTTTTCTATTTTTATGCTTTAAATTTATAATGTGTTCCTAAACTTTATAATTTTTTCCTATTAGCAAATAACTTGCAGAAAAGTAAAATAGCAAGAAGTCTTTTGCTTTTTTTTTGCACCCCAAGTCCTTTATTACTACTAAAACAGGAATTCATATTACTTGAGAGTAGCATTGATTTTATGTGTTTCTTTCTCCTTAATGTGAATTTCATGGGCAGAAGAGTTGTTTCCAGCACTAAGGAAATATTTGTCAAATGGTGAATTCACAATCATTGATTTAAAATGAGTTGGTCTTTTTTTCTCTTAAAGTCCATAACAACTAAATTTTTTCCCTTCCCCTCTTTTTCCTTTCTCCCTCCTTCCCTCTTTCCTCCTTATATTCATGGAGGAAACTTTTTTCTCCCCCTCTGTCCTGAGTCCTGCTGGGTGGAAGCTATAACAAGGTCAAGTAAGATATATTCCATTTGATACTCTCAGTGCAGTGGGGAGGCTTGAGGTCATTGCATTTCTAGACTTTATGTAAATGAGGTCTTTTTTCTCACCATCCACCACCCCCAGGGTTTGGGATTGGATTGAGTATTTATAAAATTATCCCATAATCTGGAGGTTTGCTCCACAGATTTTTTTTTTAAGTAAAGGACTTTTTCAATAAGGATACTAATTTCCCATTAGCAGAAAAATAATAAATTTGCTCTGTCACATATAATTTTATTAAACCTTTGGCACTTCTTTGTAATACAACACCTGATTTGGCAAAATGTATGACACAATTATATATTCAGTTACTCTTCAGTTTTCTTCTAGAATTTTTATGGTTTCAGATCTTACATTTAAGTCTTTAATCCATTTTGAATTTATTTTTGTGCATAGTGTGAGAAAGTAGTCCAGTTTGATTCTTTTACATGTAGCTGTCCAGTTTTCCCAACACCATTTATTGAAGAGGCTCTCTTTTCCTTATTGTATATTCTGACATCTTTGTCATAGATTAATTGCCCATATAAATGTGGGTTCATTTCTGGACTCTCTATTCTCTTCCATTGATCTATATGTCTGTTTTTGTGCCAGTATCATGATGTTTTGATTACTGTAGCTTTGTAGTATAGTTTGAAATCAGGGAGTGTGTAACCTCCAACTGTGTTCTTCTTTCTCAAGATTGTTTTGGCTGTTTGGGGTCTTTTGTGTTTCCATACAAATTTTAGAATTATTTGTTTTAGTTCTGTGAAAAATGTCATTGGTATTTTGATAGGGATTTCATTGAATCTGTAGATTACCTTGGGTAGTGTGGTCATTTTAACAATATTAATTATTCCAATACATGAGCACAGTATATCTTTCCATCTTTCTGTGTCATCTTCAATTTCTTTCATTGGTGTCTTATAGTTTTCCGAGTACAGGTCTTTTACCTCCTTAGTTAGATTTATTCCTAGGTAATTTATTCTTTTCAGTATGATGGCAAGTGGGATAGTTTTCTTAATTTCTATTTCTGATAGCTTACTATTAGTGTATAGAAACACAACATATTTTTGTGTATTGATTTTGTATCCTGAAAATTTACTGAATTTGTTTAGTAATTCTAATAATTTTTTGCTGGAGCCTTTAGGATTTTCTATATATAATATCATGTCATCTGCAAAAGTGACAGTTTTACTTCTCCCTTTCCAATTTAGATGTCTTTTATTTATTCTTCTTGCCTAATTGCTCTGGCTAGAACTTCCAATAATATGTTGAATAAAAGTGACAAGAGTGGATATCCCTGTCTTGCTCCTGATCTTAGAGAAAAAGCTTTCAGCTTTTCACCATTGAGTATGATGTTAGCTTTGGGGTTGTCATATATGGCCTTTATTATGTTGAGATATATTTCTTTTATTTTTTTTTGGCTTTGTTGAGAAGTTTTATCATAAATGGATGTCCAATTTTGTCAAATGATTTTTCTACATCTATTGAGATGATTATATACTTTTTATCCTAGATTTTGTTAATATGGTATGTCACATTGACTGATTTGTGGGTGTTGAACCATCCTTGCATCCTTGGAATAAAATTCCACTTGATCATGGTGTAAGATCATCTTAATGTATTGTTGAATTTGGTTTGCTTATATTTTTTTGAGGACTTTTGTATTTATGTTCATCCTGGGTATTGGCCTGTAATTTTCTTCCTTTGTAGTGTCTTTGTCTGGTTTTGGTATTAGGGTAATCTTGGCTTTGTGAAATGAGTTTGGAAGGGTTCCCTCCTCTTCAAATTTTTGGAGGATTTTGAGAAGGATAGGTACTAATTTTTCTTTCAATGTTTGGTAGTATTTACCAATGAAGTCTGGTCCTAGAATTTGCTGTGTTGAGAGGTTTTGATTACTGATTCTAGTAATGTCTATTCAGATTTTCTGTTTCATCATGATTCAGACTTGTAAGGTTGTATGTCTGGGAATTTATCCATTTCTTCTAGATTGTCCAACTTGTTGGCACATAATTGTTGGCAGTAATATCTTATGATTCTTTGTGTTTCTGTGATATTAGTTTTAATATCTCCTCTTTCATTTCTAATTTATTTGATTTCATCTTTTTTTCTTGGTGAGTCTAGCTAAAATTTTCTCAATTTTAAAAATCTTTTCAGAGAATCAGCTCTTAGTTTATTTTTATCTTTTCTATTGTCTTTTTAGTATCTATTTCATTAATTTCTTCTGTAATATTAGTTATTTCCTTCCTTCTACTAATTTTTGGCTTTGCTCTTTTCCTAGTTCCTTAAGGTGTGAAGTTAGGTCATTTATTTGAGACTCTTTTTGTTTCTTGAGGTAGGCATTTATTGCTATGAACTTCATTCTTAGAACTGCTTTTGCTGCATCCCATAAATTTTGTGGGCTGGAGGGTAGTGGGGTGTGGGTAGGGGTAGGGTTGGGGAGGGGATCAGCTGCCTGGCCAGGAGCAGCTGCTCCTGGGGCTGCTGCCCTGAGTGTGGCACTGGCCACAGAGCACAGGGTGCAGGAGGGAAAGGGGGCAGCGTGGGTAGGCAGGGCAAGGAGGGGGCTGTGGGGAGGTTGTGGAGGGACTCATCGAATTGTCTGCCTCCTGCCCCACCCGCCACCTGGCACTAGGAGCAGCCCCCAGTGGCAGTGTGACAGCCATGTCTGCAGCCATGAGGTAGGGGTTCTACCAATTCCTTCATCAGAAGAATGGCAGTGACTGACCTCTTGGCCAAGCTCGAGGCCAACACCAGTGTGAACTGGAGCTACATGGCACTCAGTGTCATTGGGCTGGTGGCTTTGTACCTAGTGTTTGGTTATGGCGCCTCTCTCCTCTGCAACCTGATAGGATTTGGTTACCCAGCCTATGTCTCAATTAAAGCCATAGAGAACCCCAACATAGAAGATGATACCCAGTGGCTGACCTACTGGGCAGTGTTTGGTGTGTTCAGCATTGCCGAATTCTTCTCTGACCTCTTCCTGTTATGGTTCCCCTTCTACTACTTGTTGAAGTGCAGCTTCCTGTTGTGGTGCATGGCTCCCAGCCCTGCCAATAGAGTGGACTTGCTCTACAAGCGTATCATCTGTCTTTTCTTCCTGAAGCACAAGTCCCAGGTAGACAAGGCAGTGAATGACTT
This sequence comes from Lagenorhynchus albirostris, assembly GCF_949774975.1. Classification (NCBI taxonomy): domain Eukaryota; kingdom Metazoa; phylum Chordata; class Mammalia; order Artiodactyla; family Delphinidae; genus Lagenorhynchus; species Lagenorhynchus albirostris. The sequence goes on along the minus strand of NC_083101.1, from coordinate 96,423,345 downwards.
GAAGGACAAAGCCAAAGAGATGGCAGATGCCATCTCTAAAGAAGCCAAGAAAGCTGCCGTGAATTTACTGCATGAGAAAAAGAAAAGCACCTAAACCACTGAGTGGATGAAACATTTCTGCCCTCTCTGTACTTTCCTATTAGAGCTTGGTGTTATATTAGGAACTGTGGTATAATCATTTTAATAATGTTGCCTTGGAAACATTTTTGATATATTAAAAAAATGAATGTGTTGTAAGTTTTTTTGCTTACTTTTACTGTCTATATACCTAGGGAGCATTTAAATTTAAATTTAATGCAATGGGCAGTAAGCAAGTTTTTAGAAAACATATTTTGCCTCTGGGTAGGAAAAGACCTATCATACCATCCTGTAGGAAATATAAACTTAAAATAAAATTATATATCTCCCCCCCAAAAAATTTTGTGGGCAGTTCTAAGGTAAGATGGTAGAGTGAATGTCTTTTATGTATCCTGTGGATGGATAAGCAGAGTAAGGACCAAGAACAGATCTACATGTATGTGTAAATTCTAACTGCCTTTCAAGACCTGAGAAGCACTTCATTTGCTGTATTAAGTAGCTTTATCTCATTTAATATATGTGTTATTCAGCTCAGATTAAGAATCAGAGTATGCTTCAAGCTTTTGCAATATTTTTAGAGATTAAAACTCCAAGGGAAATAATATTTTTAAGTGCCAACCATATACTACTTCAATCACATTGTTCTGGGCTCTTAACCTATCCACAAGGCAAGAAAATAAAAATTTCAGAAACAATAAAGAATTAAAAATTAGTAAAATTGTCATTACTCACAGGTGATGTGATAGATTATATAGAAAAAGCCTAAGAAATTTACAAAATTTTAAAGCCAAGATATTCATTTAACAAAATTTCAGATTACAGTGTCAATGTACAAAGTCCAGTTGTATTTCCGAATACTAAGAATAAATAACTGAAGTAGGAAAATGAAAAAAAAATCCAATATCCTTACAAACCAAATCAGTCAAACTAAGAAAAAAGTTCTAAGAAATAAAATGAAGAACGGGAAAAACTTAGACAATAATAACTTGAATATATTGCAGAGAGACATTAAAGAAGACATTAAAAAAATAAACAAATAAATAACAAAGCAAGCATATCATGATCATAGGTTGGATAACTTGAAATTGTTAGGAAATGAATTCTCAAAAAAACTTATCTACTAAATCAATGCAATCTCTATCTAAATCCCAGTTGACTACTTTGTACAAATTAACAAGCTGATTATAAAATGTTTGTGGAAATTCAAAAGCCCTAAAATAACTAAAACAATTTTGGAAAATAACAAACTACCTGATTTTGTGACATCCTCTCAGGCTATAATATTCAAGGCAATGTAATACTGACTTAAGGATAAAGAAATAGAAGAGGAATGTCCAGATAGACTCACATGTGTATGGTCAATTGACTTTAAAGGCACTAAGGTCATTTGAAAAGGAAAATATAGTCTTTTTAAAAACTAAAGCTGATATAACTGGTTAACCACTTGGAGAAAAAAATGAAGTTGGTTTCTAACTCAGACATACACAAAAATTAAGCAGAAAAGTATACATTATAGGCATAAATGTAAAAGACAAAATTTCTAGAGGAAATTATGAGAGAATAGCTTTGAAATCTGGATGTAGGCAAGGATTTCTTAGAACCCAAAAGCACCAATAATTTTAAAAAGTTATAAATATGACTTCATCAGAATTTTAAAACTTGCTTTTTCAAAGACAAAGAAATAAGAAGTAAGGCACACGCTTGTAGAAAATATCAATATTTGCAACACATATATCTATTAAGGAAATTTATACAGAATATATTCTATAAAGAACTCAATAATAAAAACCCAGTTTAAAAAACCAAATGAAAAAGGGGAAAAGATTTAATCAGACAGTTAAAGATATGACATTCAAATGACCAAAAATCACATGAAAGAATGTTGAACATCATTTGTCATAGGGAAATACAAGTTAAAATCACAATAAAATACCATTCTACATCCAACAGAGTGGCTAAAATAAAGACTGACAATACCAAATGTTGGTTAAGATTGGGAGCCATTGGAACTCCTGTAAATTGCTGTTAAGAATCTAAAATGGTGCAGTCATTTTGGACAACAGTTTGGCAATGTTTTATAAAGTTAATCATAAACTTACCAAACAACCCAGCAATGTCATTCCTAGTTTTTAACCCAAGAGAAATAAAAATATGTCTACTCAAAGAGTTGTACAAAAATGTTCACAGTAGCTTTAATTATAACAATTTTTAAAAATGGAAAGAACTCAAATATCTATCATTAGAAGAATCAGTAAACACATTGTAGTACAGTGACACATGACTTGACAATAAGAATTAACAAAGTACTGATGCAAGCAACAAGATGAATGAATCTTGTTCATAATTCATAATTTTGTTCAAAATTCATAATTTTCACTCAGAATTATGTTTTTGAGTGAAAGAATCCAGACACAAAAGAATATGTACTGTATAATTTCATTTATCTGAAGTTTTAGAATAGTCAGAACTAAGCTGTAATAGTAAAAATCAAATCAGTGGCTGCTGGATTGAGGGTGCAAGATATAGCCTGGAAAGAGGCATGGGGAATTTTTGGGGTGATGAAAACATTCCACATCTTGATTGGGGTGATAGTTATATGGGTATACACATATATTTGCCAGAATACATTAATTACTGTATAGTAAAAATCTTTTGATTTTATTCTTTGTGAATTATGTACAAGTAAATTTAATAAAAATATGTTATGTAGAAAATAGAAGAAGAGGGAACATGCCACTATTGTGAGGTTATTGTAGCTGATCAATTTTGACATTTTTCTGTTTAAATCTATATGATGAATATGTACTATTTTCTGACTTTTAAAGAAAGTGTTAAAAATTGTAAAATTTTCAGTGGTTCCCAGATACATTTCTGGATGTTCCCAGATGATACAGTCAAGTTTTTCAGCCACTGAGTACTAAGCACTCCACATCTTCCTTCTCTAGTCAGACATGTGGATGGATAGTCATGTATATTTTCATCCATTATTTGGAGGAAAAAAGTAAGATAAGTGGCCAGAGCAGGGAATTATTGTTTCCTCTACATTTCTTTGTGTTCTTCTTTATGTTTCTAAAGCCAATAAACAATAACAACACCCAAACCTTAAAGATATTTATATCAACTCTCTGGCGTAAATATAAGAAATAAGCTTGTTTACTGTTGCCAAAATTTCAATCTTTCTGTTACAATTATTTCCTAAGATACTTTCACTATTTTTAATACACCAGCGTTTTAACGTTCACCCAAAATCCTTCCTGTCTTTCTCAGGTCTGTAGCTTTATTTACATTGGGAAAAGGGATACTCCTAGAAAGAAAATGATTATTTCCATGAAAATTTAAGATGTTATCTTTACACATAGGAGGAAAAATATTTCTGATAGACTTTTGGTTCACTGACTGAAGTTCCGCGTGAATTGTTCCTTCATTAACTTTGCTGAGATGACAACATTAACAACAAAAGAATTTGGGTTCTGAGTTTATTTACTCTGAAGATAAATTCGTGGCTTATCATTGATTTTTTTGAAGGAGGTTAAGTAAAATTTAGATCAATGAAAATTAAAATACATAACTTCAGAATTACCAAATAACAGCTCTTCAAAACATGAGTACGTAAAGCTGTGAATAAAAGTCAACTCTGTGTTGATCTATAAGCATAATGTGAGGCCTTGTAAGGCTTGGGAAAGGATTTGAAATGAAATATTAAGCTTAAACTGCCTAATTTAATTTTTATTCAAGAAGTGTTCCTAGAAGCATCTGTGTTTTGGAGTTTTCAGACTATATAAATACACTTCTTTTGTACTTAACTCTAGATAAGCATCTTTAGTGCCCTGGAATACATATTTGTTACAAGGCTATTTCTTTCTGCTTTGGGTTCTGTATTTCTAGTCGGGTAGCTTTGCCTAGAGGAGTTGCATCAACATGGATATGGCTGGTGATGTAAGAGAAAAGATTTAGATTTGATTGAAAAATGGACTCTGCATGATAGATTTTCTGGTTTGATAAGAAAAGCAGCAGGCGTATATCACTGTAATAACAAACTTAGTGCTTTGAAATAAGACACACACCATGCCTAATTTACCAGTTCTGTGATAAAAAAAATGCATTCTATTTAATCAGATTTTGCAATATTCTCAACTTATAGCTACTTTTAGTATTTGGCACATATAGTACATACAATTTCTTTCTTCCTTTATGGCCCCTTTTTCTCCCTTTCCTTTCCTTTTTCCTTTTATTTTTCTTTCCCTTTCTTTTCTTTTTTTTTCCATTTAGCAAAGCTTTCTCTTTTGAAAGATACATTTCCTTTTTCATAATTTCTGATAAATAAATGTACTGCTAAATTCTTTTATGCATAGCTATGCATTCTCTAACTCAGAGCTAATTAGTTCTTTCTAGCCAGTGAAACCACAGGAAATTATACTATGAGTGCATTCCTTAGTTGTGTTCCACTCTGTGTTTCACTAGACCCCTTCTGATTGGCATTCCAGTCTCATAGATCCTTCTTTTAGCTCTTCAGTCAAATCATTTATGCACATTCAAATTTCTGTCTTATCTCATGGAGCAGTGCAATAATATAAGTGGAACTATTTTAAAGTCATAAATTTTGAGAAACAATTACATAAACCAGCATTTTAAATTCTCTATTTAACTTTAATTATGATGAAAATTTTAATTCCTACCTAAATGCCTTTGTGTTGCTTACTTATCTGTTCTGAATGTAAATTACAATCTTATGCAACATAATTGAACAAATTGAATTATAAAATGAGATATAGCTTATAAATAATGTGTTTCATAATATTGACAAAAGAATTAGCGCCTCTAAATTAATAAATGACATGTCACAGTAATTCAGAAATACTATCAAATATGTAATAATCTGGTAAAAGCACATAATACAATTGTTTGCAGGAGCATTTTTTTTTAGCTTTTTAATTTATATTGGAGTATAGTTGATTAACAATGTTGTGATAGTTTCAGGTGTAGAGCAAAGTGATTCAGTTATACATATACATGTATCTATTCTTTTTCAAATTGTTTTCCCATTTAGGTTGTTTCATAATGTTGAGCAGAGTTCCCTGTGCTATGCAGTAGGTCCTTGTTGGTTATCCATTTTAAATGGACACGGGGGCATTTTCTTGGGCAGAAAAAAATGTGGTGCAAATTTTAGATATTACAAGAAAATTTAAAGGCTAGTGGTGTGGTAATTAGAATAATGGTCCCTGAAGACACCTACACCCTAATTCCCAGAATTTATGACTAAGTTAAGTTACACAGAAAGAGGGAATTAAGGTAGCAGATGGAATTAAGGTTGCTAATTCACTGACCTTAAGACAGACGGATGATCCTGGATTTTCTGGGTGGGCTCAATGTAATCACGAGAGTCTTTGATATGGATGAGGGAGGCTGAAGAAGAGGTAGGAGTAATGGAATTAGAGGACTAGACCCCCTGCAGCTGGCTTTGAAGATAGAGGAAGGGGACCAGGAGACAAGGGATGCAGGTGACCTCTAGAAGATGAATAAGGCAAGGAAAGGGATTGTTCCCTTGAGACTCCAAAAGGGAACGCAGCCCTGCTGACACTTTGATTTTAGCCTGGAAAGACCCATGTTGGATTTTTGATATAAAGAGCTGCAAGGTAATAAATTTGTGCTGATTTAAGCCACTACATTTGTGGTAATTTGTTACAGTAGCAATAGAAAACTAATATAAGCAGAATGAATAAATACATTTTAAGTACTAATATGAAATAACATTTATTCAACAGCTAAAATTTGTGTTATGAAAAGTTTCATAAAATTTGTTAGTGTTCTACAGGTACTTAATCTAAATAAAATTTAAAATCTAAATTTGATAAGTTACTCTGCATATAAGAAAGCTGTTTAAAGGTTTAAAGGCAATCATTAGACAAGCAGGTAACTTGTTCTAAAATAATTTATTTTAAAGATGGCTTTCTTCTTCAGCATTCAATTGCCAAAAGATTTCAATCACATTCTTTATGAGATATTGAAAATCTGAGCATAAAACTATGACAGCATTAGAAAAGTTTGACAAGGTATGGGCAAGAGTGACTTAGTTAGTCAAACTGTAGCCATGTGAAAAATTAATGAAATTATTCAGACCAAATTCCTCTTAGCTAGTCATGTGACAAGTAAAAGCAAAGAAGATTATATTTTAGAAGTGGCTTTAACATTCAAGTCTAGATGGTTTCAGGGGATCTATCTCATCGTGCAATTTTGTTTCATCAAATTCTAGCCGCTCCTTGAAAATCATCTTTGTGTAGGAAAAAAGTATTATATTATGTATCTGAACTATTGTTTTACTCCAATGTACTGCTAGTAGGATGGCTGTTGACGATCTATGCATTGTCAGGAGGTATGCCATGACATCTAGAATTATCGGTAATATGTACAGAAAATAGACTGCCCTTAGGCTGTAACACAAACATAATTGTGTTGCATAATAACACACACACACACACACACACACACACACACACACACATATATATATAAAAATATCCCATACCACAGTGATCCAGTTGATAACCCAAGTCGCCATCTCAAATTCTTCCAGTAATAACTTTATTCTCAACCACTAACCTTTGTGAGATTCTGCACCTGTTCTCTCTCAGCCCCTCACTCTCAATTTGTAACCTGACCCATTTCCAATCTCAGACCATTAATCTGCAAGATGACCTTTGGTTACTTTGAAAAGCAAATTAATGGACTGATTCATTCTTGCTCTTAGCAAACCTTCATCTATTTCTCTGCCTTCTCCCCATCCTGCACATAAAAGTCCAGTGCTGCCTGGAACGCTTGGATCTTCCCTTGGAGGTAAAAGAGGGCAGAAACCTCAAGGAGACTGCAGAGGAGTATTTAAAGTTTGAACCTTTCCCTTTTCCCCAGTTGTATACGTATGCCTGTTTATGCTGGGCCTGCTTTAAGTCATAAAATGTAAAAAAAGAAAAAAAAATACTCCGAAGACTTTGTTACAATTTCATTGGAAAATGGGAAGCAACACATCTTGTAATATGAACTGGAACAAAAAGCAAAGTTGAACCAGGATGTTTTATGTGTCCAACCTGGAAAAAAATAAATGTGACCTGTTTTTGTTTGGTTATTGTTGAGGGAAAGAGGTGCTGTTTGCTTGATTATTTTTTTGTTTGTGACAAAGTCCAATTGGATAACATCAGAACTTAACAAATCTTGTGTCTGTCAAAAATAAAAGTCATTTTATCTTGTGGCCACCATGAGAAAGTTTATGATTGGAACATCTTTGATAAAGCTGTTTACTTGGAAAATGGCATCTCGGGCTTAGGAATTGTGGTAGAGGAACAGAATTACTGCTGTGCTCTGTCAATTATATTCCATGTTTCCGAGTCACATATATTTCCTGTAACATTTTGAAGAAAGTTTCTGAAGAATTGGCAGCTAAGCTATCTCTGTTCCTTGTGCAACTGGATTTAACTCTGTTGCCTATGACTACAGTTAGAGTTAGTTCACTAAATGAGATTTCCTAATGCTGGAGCCAGTTTTGGTAACAGTGAAAACTTAAATAGCTTTCATGATAGATGAAAATTGATTTACTGAGAAAAATGGTACCCTGGTCACATGTGGATAATCTCAGATGCTTAATAACAAATAAATAAAAGCATCTGTGATGTTTTTCCTGCTCTGGTGAATGAGGTTAAATGCTCTTATCATGGGTGGCCATTGTCCATCTCTGCCTCAGTGTTACCCTGAACTCTGCAAGCAGGCTGGAAAGTGATGTGTCTGTCTCAGCACAGTGGATGGGGACTCTTCCTTTGAATCACTGCTGTTGCCTGAGGATTTTTAAAAAAGAAATGGGGGTCCATTCATGTTGCTGCAAATGGCATTACTTACAAAACAGAAACAGACTCACAGATGTTGAAAACAAACTTACGGTTACCAAAGGGGAGATGCTGGGGGGGAGGGATAAATCAGGAGCTTGGGATTAACACACACACACTACTATATTTAAGGTAGATAACCAACAAGGACCTACTGTATAGCACAGGGAGCTCTACTCTATATTCTGTGATCACCTATATGATAAAAGAATCTGAAAAATAATGAATATATGTATATGTATAACTGAATCACTTTGCTGTACACCTGAAACTAACACAACATTGTAAATCAACTACATTCCCATAAAATTTTAAAAAAAAGAGATGGGGTTCCCTTGTGAATTTGTTCCTGTTTCATAGGAAGCCAACTCAAATGCCAGATATCAAAATTTGAAAGGCTTGACTGAACTCCAGATAAAAAGTACTAAATAATTTTAAGAAGAGAGGGCTACATTCAGAGCAATTTTAGGGGAGTAATTCTCATACTAAGCTTACTGGTGGGTGATTTTTGGCCTAGGAATTGGAGAGATATTTCTGCTACAGACAGAAGTGGACAGTGGCATACAACTGTGACATATTAAGGTATTTTAGTCTTCAGAAGTAAAAAGTCACAATTTATTTTAAAATATTTACTGCATACCGATATGATCCATACACTTTTCTAGGCAAAAGGGATATAGCAATGAAGAAAACATACAAAGTCTCTGTCTTCATGGCCTTACTTTTTAGAGACTGGAGAACAAAATAAATAACATATTATTTCTAGGATCATAGAGTGTTAAGCAAATTAGAAAATATACAGCTAGTTACAAGCCTAGTAAGGAGTAGTATGGATGTTATTTTTGGATAGAGAGGTAAAAATTCTAGCTGAGGAGGATTTCTTTGAGGAAAAATCATGGGGAGGGTACCTGGGGAACATATTACAGAGGAAGAGCAGAGAGCTTTGTGTAAGAGGATCACTCCCCATGTTGTACAATTCCATAATCCCACGCTGTATTGAAGCCAAATGGCAACATACTTCACAGTGAAATTTTCCTGTGGGATAAAAAAAAATCATTGTGTCTTATCATTTGAACTAGATGTATTAAATATCTCTTTCTTTAAAAAAAATGGCAAACAACCATTTTGTGATGATTCTTATTTTAAATAATAAACTAAACGAGAGTACAATCATTCATCTTCCTGCCATAGGGACTTAACCACTGTTGATATTTTGACATATTTTCATATGAATTTCATATGAAAATACACATGTACTTTTAAAATCACATAAGTAACATATTAAAGTGTCATATTAAAAATTAATATGTTGCAAATAAACCCATAGCTCTTTTGTCCACCCTAATTCCAACTTCTTCCCTCCCAGAGGCAAATCATCATTATGAAGTTCATGTCTGTGCATCCAGCCTTTTTCCAAAATATACATGCATGTACACACACATGCACACAGCAGTATCATTTTATGTGTGTTTTGCATAAGTGGTAATGCACTATTTACCTCATTCTACAGCTTTCTTCTTTTTTTTTTTTTTGCTGTACGCGGGCCTCTCACTGTTGTGGCCTCTCTGGTTGCGGAGCACAGGCTCCGGACACGCAGGCTCAGCGGCCATGGCTCACGGGCCCAGCTGCTCCGCAGCGTGTGGGATCCTCCAGGACCGGGTCACGAACCCGTGTTCCCTGCATCGGCAGGCGGACTCTCAACCACTGCGCCACCAGGGAAGCCCCTAGAGCTTTCTTCTTATAAACAATATCTCATCATGCTCTATCAATGTTGATCTAAAGATGTGCTTCATTTCTTTAGCTGCTGTGTAGTATTCCATTTTCAAATGTTTATATATGTGTTCAAGTGTGCACATGTGAGTATTTACCCGTGTATGTAAATGCATGTGTTTGTGCATGAGTGTACTATTTTATTTAGTAGCCCTGTCTCAATAAATGAGGTATAACATGAAATGTTTTTAATTTTCCTACAGTCTTCAAATACATTAGTTGAATTTCTTTTTCTCATCAACTTAAAATTTCCCATGCATCCCGTAATTTACTGGCCAGTTTTACATATTAAAGTTCAGTTTGAAAGCTTAATATAACATGAAATTTCATTCTCACCCCTTTCCCATTCTCAACACAAGCTTGATCTGAGACCCTGACTACCCAAAATGGGAAATGGGAAGCTACCCTCTTCTATCTCAGGCCCTGGTTTCTTGCTCTTTGATGGCCCCTCAGTTCCTGCCAGGAGCACAGAACCCCATGCACTTCTTGTGGCTGTGATCTCTTCACATGTTATATAGAATTAGAATAAGAGAAATATTAAAGATATCTGGTTCTTCAAGTTCACTTTTCAAAAAAGTGACACTTCACATTAGTATTTCTCTTGATAACAAAGAGCTTTTTAGAAATATATATACTAAAATTATCTTTTAGTCATATTTCTCTCACATATTGCTTTAGTGTCAATAATCAGGTTTTCCAAGGTAAGTGAGTATCTGAGAGATAAATTTTCATTGTAAATATAAAAAAAGAAGACTGTGTTACCATTGCATTACCATTTTGATCCTATCAGTCTCATTCACTCTGGCTTCACTTCTGTTTATCTTTCTGAGTTCAGCCCACCATCAACCATCCTGCAAAGAATGGGTAAAATAGTTCAACATTTTCCAGGAGAATCTTGAAAATATTATTTTGTTGTCTTTCTGGAAATAATCTACTCTATTCCTGGGCATTCATAGAGGTGTCTAATTTAAGAAACACAGAAATTGCAAAGCTATTAACAAAGTCTTTTTTAAACTACACCTGTGGTGGTATGAAAAATTTCCACAATTTTTTAAAATTAAGTGCCTAAAAGTTATTGTTAAAAAGATCAGTTACTATCTGAGAGGAGTAGCACATTAAGCTGTTACCTGCCATGAACTCCTTATTGCAGTTCAATGCGTGGCCTTATCTAGTCAGTTAACCGATAGTGAACAGAGAAGAAGGGGAAGAAGACCAAGGAAGGGCACTGTGGGCAGTGTATGTGGCAGCATAAAAGTTGAAGACATCAGTCTAGGGTGCAACTGAACCCAACGTATTGAAAGGAAGATGGCGTGGGGAGAAAATAACACACACCATTTTATATGGAGACATCCTGATGTCCACTATAAAAAAACACACACCATCACACAGCATATCAAGCAGCTGTGAATGTGTCTGCTTGCAGGTGAGTTTATGTGTGTCTACACACATGCACAATCAGTAGATATATACATATGCGTGTAAGTAATTGGGATGAATCTAGAGTTTGTGTTTAACTCAGAAATGTACCAGTGGACATCATCAACATGTGTAAAGCACATTAAAGAAAACAAGAATTTCATCAAAACAACCTTATTAAAAGTCAGTGAGATGGGAGTTTGGGATTGACATGTGCACACGCTATATTTAAACTGGATAACCAGACCACCTACAGGGGTGGGATAGGGAGGGTGGGAGGGAGGGAGATGCAAGAGGGAAGAGATGGGGATATATGTTATGTATAACTGATTCACTTTGTTATAAAGCAGAAACTAACACACCATCGTAAAGCAATTATACTCCAATAAAGATGTTAAAAATAATAATAATAAATAAATAAATAAAATAGATAACCAACAACCTATAGCACAGGGAACTCTGCTCAATACTCTGTAATAACCTAAATGGGAAAATAACTTGAAAAAGAATAGATACATTTAAATGTATAACTGAATCATGCTGCTGTATATCTGAAACTAACACAACATTGTTAATCAACTATACTCCAATATAAAATAAAATTTTTTTAAAAATCAGTGAGGCACATCAAGCTGCAATTAAAGAAAGTGGAATTCTGCTTCCTTCAGCCCTGGTCGAGGCCATCTGACTGTGATGTTATGTGCGATAACTGTGCTTTAGGAAGGATATAAAATAATGTCTGTGGAGAGGACACTCAAAACAATGTGGAAGCAGATACCAGTGATGTCCACACCCACCTGTAGCCACTAGCTGCAACGTGTTCTGGAAAACATGACACCTTTCCAACTACAGGGCTTGTCTCAAGGGCAGAGCTTCCTCCAGCCTTGGCTCCTGTGAGGTGAATCCTGCAGTAGAACATGGTCAACACCTTGGGTAATGCAGCAGATGGGTCAGGAAGTTAGTGTATCAAAGCCCCCGCTTCCCCACACTCTGTCCGACAAATCTAAAGTATGCTAAGCATGGTATTTCAGAAGGTCCCAGAGACAGGTGTCAATGTTGGTTGTCCACAGTGGTACCTGCCTCACTGACACACTTACCATTAGCTTATCTCCTGTCCTGTGTCTGTTCCCCACTCCCTCACTTGGGTTTCCAGGAGTCATCACTTGAGTAAACTACAGACACCCAATCCCTTGCCTAGGGTTTCTTTTAGGTGAAACCTAAACTAAGACAATTGTAAAGTGGGTTATGGTTTTAAAAACTGAGAATGAAAATTGAAATAGAAAAATTAGCAACATGACACAACTGAAGCTACCTATGAAACAGAAAAAGACTCACAGACATAGAGAGCAGATTTGTGGTTGCCAAGGTGGAGATGGGGTTGGGAGATGGATGGATTGGGAGTTAGGGATTAGCAGATGCAAACCATTATACAGAGAATGGATAAACAACAAGGTCCTACTGTATAGCACAGGGAAATATGTTCAATATCCTGTGATAAACCATAATGGAAAAGAATATGAAAAAGAATGTATATATATGTATAACTGAGTCACTTTGCTGTACAGCAGAAATTAACACAACACTGTAAATCAACTATAGTTCAATCAAAAAAAAAAGAAAAACTAGCAACAATAATGTCATCTTCGCATATTTGAAGTTTCATGAAGGAAAAAGGGCTAGATTTTATTTCTATGATCCTTTCAAGGAAAGACAATAACGAAGATGTGTGTGTGTGTGTGTGTGTGTGTGTGTATGCATGTTCGTACTTCAGAATGGTGAACATTCGTTGAAGAAAGGAAAAAATGTTAATAATCAAATGTATTGCACTGTCTTGCTAGAAGATGAGTTACACTCTCCAAGGCTGGTTTATGCCAACTTGGACCAGAAATCCAAAAAAGCAACTGTTAAAATAGAAAATTATTCTTAAAGAATTCATTATAAGAAAGAAACAAATCAGTTATTATCATTTTTACCTTCTTCAATAAAGCAAGCTATGAACAGCCATATCAGTTGATGCTGAGGCAGACTTTTTTAAAAAATTAGAGCATTTCTTACAGATAAAATTTTAGGGAGCTGTTTCTCTTTCAGGTAAAAAACTGAAACGACATTTTATCAGAAACGAGTGAAAAAGAAACCTGTTATTCATAGTATCTCCATCTAAAATAGAGAAGCTGTTGTTGAACTTGAGTCGTACATATTGGCTTGTGTGACTTTTGGGGGAAAATGTCAGGTGAGCACCATTTTTTTAATTAAAATAGTCATATAGTATTCAAATAGGAAATAATATTTGATATATATATATAGTATTTTATAGACTTTCCCATGTACTTTAAAATACTCTCATTCAGAAAAAAAAAACCCAAGTCATCAGGGAGCATTTAAAATTACTTGAATGCTATTGTAGTTTGAAAGATAATTAAGAGTACTGTAAAAATGAATTTATCTTGATGTGTAATTAGATTAATACATACTCGTGATGCTCTTAGGTTTCAAGAACTTAGCTTTCATAAGGTTTTTTAAATTGTTTTTGTTCTTTTGGTATCAGATAAACATTTTAAATCATGTTTAATTTTCCCATATAAACATTCTCATTTTGTCAAAACTGAGCAACTCATTAATAAATACACTATTTAATGTCCCTCTGTGGGCTATAAAATGTATACTCAGCTGGTTACAAAGCCCACAAACAAAACATATTTTTGTGTTATTTTTTTTGGCCAATAGCAATCATCTTTTGGTAGGAAGCATGGTGATTTATGGAATTTTTAATAACAACCTGGTGATTTACGGGATTTTTAATAAGAGTTTATTGAGATACAATTCATGTACTGTAAAATTTACCTCATTAAAGTGTACAATTCAGTGGTTTATAGTATATACACAAAGTTGGGCAATCATTACACCAATTTTAGAACATTTATATATTTTTTAAAAGAAACGCCATACTCATTAGCAGTCACTCCCGGTTTTCCCCCAACCTCCAGCCCCAGCCCTAGGCAAACACTAATCCACTTTCTGGGTCTATAGAGTTCCCTATTCTGCACATTTTGTACAAAAGGAATCATAAAATATATGCAATATGGGTCTTTTGTGACTGGCTTCATTTATTTAGAATAATGTTTTTTTTACAGGTGAATATGTTTTAGCTTTAATCAGTACTTCATTTCTTTTTATTGCTGAATAATATATGGTTGTATGGATATATTACATTTTGGTTATCCATTCGTCATTTGATGGACTTTTGGGTTATTTCTAAAATAGGTTTGGTTTTCTCTTGTGTCACAACTATGCTTGTTATATGTTGAAGATATAATGAAGATCTGTTGAAGACACATTGAAGTCCTAACTCCTAGTACTTTAGAATGTTACTTTATTTGAATATGGAGTCATTGAAGTTGTAATTAGTTAAGTGAGGTCATACTGGAATAGAAAGGTCCCTGAATCCAGTAAGACTTGTGTCCTTATGAGAGATACATGAAAAGAAGACAGTCAGGTGATGATGGAGGCAGAGATTGGAGTAATGCATCTACAATCCAAGGAAAGACAAGGATTGCTGACAGACACCAGAAGCTAGAAGTAGTATGGAAGAATTCCCTGCTACAGATTTTAGATGGATCATGGTTCTGTCACACTTTTATTCCATGCTTCTAGCCTCCAACCTGTTTGAGACTAACTTTCTGGGTTTTTTTAATTGAAGTATAATTGGTTTACAATATTGTGTTAATTTTAGGTGTACAGCATAGTGATTCAGTATTTTTGCACATTATATTCCATTATAGGTTATTACAAGATATTGGGTGTAATGCCCCATGCCATACGGTAAATCCTTGTTACTTATCTATTTTATATATAGTAGTTCGTATCTGTTAATCCCAGACCCCTAATTTGTCCTGACACCCCTCCCTCTCCCCTTTGGTAACCACAAGTTTGTTTTCTATGTCTCTGAGAGTCTGTTTCTGTTTCATATGTACATTCTTTTGTATTATTTTTAAAATTCCATATATAAGTGATATATGGTATTTGTCTTTCTCTGACTTATTTCACTAAGCATAATATTCTCTAAATTTCTGGTGTTTTAAGACACCCAACTTCCTTGTGGTAATTTGTTACAGCAGCCCTAGGAAACTAATACACCTTGTATGCTACAATTTATCATTCTCTTGCTGCTTTAAAAATTTCTCTTTGTTTTTGGCTTTCATCATGAAAAATATAATGTGTCTGTGTGTGGGTATCTTTATGTTTATTCTACTTGGAGTTTGTTTTCTTGGATGTGTAGGTTAGTGGTTTTCATCAAATTTGGGAAGTTTCAGCATTATTTCTTTGAATATTTTTTTCTGCTCCTTTTTTTTTTTAGTAGAAGCATTATATAATGTTTATTTATATATGTCCACAGATGCTTGTACAATATACAGTGACTATTTCTAAAGCTCAGAGCATTTTTTTTCCATGGTGGGGTGGTTGCTGTGCAGGTACCCCAGCCCTCCCTTTGCTCCTTTCTTTTTCTCTTCTTCTGATACTTCCATTACACATATGTCAATGATGTCTCATATTTCTATGAGGCTCTGCTCATTCTTCTTCATTGTTTTTTCTCTGTGTTTTTCAGATTCCATAATCTCCATTGATCTATCCTCAAGGTTACTCATTCTTTCTTCTGCCAGTTCAGAGCTACTTTTCAGCTCCTCTAATAAAATTTTTACTTTGTTTATTGAATCTCTGGAATTTCCATTTGGTCTCTTCTGTAAATTCTAACTCTCTATTAATATTCTTTTTATGATGAGACATTGTCATTATATATTCCTTTACTTCTTTATGCATGGGCTTCTTTAATTCTTTGATCACATTTATAATGACTGCTTTGAAGGGTTTTTCTCCTAAATCCAGCACCTTGGCCTTCTCACAGTTAGTTTCTGTTGGCTGCATTGTTTCCTGTGTAGCAATCACACGTTTCTGTTTCTTTGTATATCTTTCCTCTGCTTCTCCAAGCATGGAAGCTCAGCCATATGTGCATATGTGCACCTGGGACAAAGGTGATTGAGACACAGTATTCTCAGTCTAACATGCCTGGGACAGACAGCTCTATGTGTAGGGGCTGGGTGGAGGAAGGGAGGCCCCAACTTCTCAGTCACACTTATCAGAAATTTAGCCTCTACAACTCAGAGGTGGAAATAATGAAAAATACTTGTAACTTGCCCCTCCTGGTTGGATTCCATATTCCTTGACTGGGAACTGAGGGGAGAGAAAGACCTGACTTGTTGGCCACACACATGAACCCATGCATATGGGAAGGTGAGAAATGAAGGCAGTGCATTATGGCTTAAAACACACAGACTCTCATTGTGTTACCGAAAACTCGGCCTCTCTGTATACCGGTGATGAATCAAATCTCAGAGACAGAGGTTTAGGTGAAGTAGAAAAGGATAACTTTATTACTTAGCTAGGCAAGGGGGGACACAGTGACCTCCTGCCCTCGAAAACTATGTGTCCCAACCAGGGAGGATTTGATGAGAGGTTTTATAACAATGGTTCAAAGATGGGGTCTCTGACAAGATTAGGAGGTGAGCAGGGTCTGCAGTCTCTTAATCTCATCTCAGGTGGTCTCCTAATCTTGATGAGCTTCTCTGGTCCCTTTAATCTTGCCTCACATGGTTTCTTGGCTGCTCCTCCCTTGATTAGCAACTGTTTGAATCTGCCCTTTGGGCCTCAGGGAAGGTCATGGAGGCTGGAGTCTTGCCTACAAGAAATGGGGGACAAAAGGGCCTCTGTGACCGGGAGCCCCACAGGGCCTCACTCAGTTTCAATTGGTCTTATTGAGATTGAATAGATTTTCCTCAATAAATGGCTCTTCATTTGCTGTATGCCTGTAGGAAAACTTCCTGAAACTTTAAATGGTTGTGATTTAACAGTAAACAGTAGTTTTTTTATTTCACAGGAAGCAGGTCTGTGGAGCCCCTCACACCACCATCTGGAAGGGGAACTCTCCTGATAGGAAAGATTTTGTGTTACTGGAATATGACTTATAAAAGGACTTTTGTTCACAATGTATCCCAAGTACCTATAACAGCCTGGCACATAGAAGCCTTAAATAAATATGCGTGGAAGGAAAAAAAGAAAAGCAGAAAGGGTGAGGAGAAAGGAGGAAGAAAAGAGAGGGGAAAGGAAAGATGAACAAAAGAAATTTGAAAATACTTTTATTTATGTTTGAGTAGTTCCTGGAAAACAAATCAGGAGAATCAAATTTTGTGTTTGAAGTCCCACCATATGGAGCAGATCCTGATTTTATTTTTATTAAATCAATTAATTCATTAACTAAATTAAATATTTTAATTAACAAATAATGCAATCCTAGTAGATTTTTTATTCCTTGTTTGTGTGTGTTTCAACATGAAAGATAAATTTATACTAAATCACTCACATAGTATTAACATATAATAAAATATATAAATATAAAATAAATATAAGAGAATTTCTATAACTATGATGGCATGTATTAAGAACCATGAATAATGTGATAAAAAGAGTTACCCTGTTTAGTTGGTTGATGTCTTAATGACTATTGGGCTAACTTGACAATCACTATCAACTTTTTTTATATCACCCTAGTAATGTAGACAAGGAAAGTTCAGTTTTAAAAACTCTATATTATTGCAGTTAAATTTATTTCTATACCTGATGAATAATATTTTCCTTCTGTGATTTTTTTACATAATGGATTGCTAATATGTGCAATTCCTCCCATACTCCGGCTGCTCTGTTAGATCTTTATAGTTTCATCCTTCCTTGTGCCTTAGGAAAGTGGTTCAGTTTGCAAATTCTATTTGACATTTTGTTTTCTCAACAGAGCTAAACTGTCACCCTCTGTCAAACTGAAGTCTCAGAAAGGGCTCATCAATTACATACTCCACCACAGCTATAACATTGTATGTTTCTATGCTTGTTGGCCTAAACCGATTTTATAAGCCATCACAAAAAGTTTAAAGGTGGTTGAGTATTCATAATAAAGCTTTGCTGAAATATAGGAAGTAAGACTTGATTAAAACATTGATACATAAACTTCTTGGGGTTAAATAAGTGCTAAACTAGACTTACACCTAAACTTTGCATTTAATATTAGGAGATTTCAGATATCCTTTATTACTTATTTTCTCAAATAGAAGCATTTTAAAATATACAAAACAATCAGCTTAATCATTGAAGAAAAATCATCAAACTTTTGAGTTATTATCAAAAACTAAAAATTTGACTGAATTCACTGTTTTAAGCTGAATTGTTAAAGGAGTTTAAGTGAGCCATATGTTCCACATTCATATGTGATTCCTGTCTTGCACTGGCAAAGTGTTAAATGTCCAGCCCACCACAAGGTTGCCAGGGTTTCCCCATCAAATTGTCTCCATTTGTTTCCAACATATTTTATGATTTCATGGGACTGGAAGTCAAGAGGCCTTCAACTTGAAGGGAGCTTCTCAGACCTTTTCTGAACAACTTCAAACCAATCAACCATTTCATCCTTTTAAATTTCATCCATCACCAGTTTGCAGTCTCATTTCCTACTTTTATAAAAAACAAAATGATAGAGCAACCACCATGACAAAGTGACAGATCCATGAGCAACTCAAATCAAAAGCCTGAAGGATATCTTTAAGAAAGCCTGCAGCCATCTGCTGAAATGTAAAGGAAGATAAGGTGCCTTCAATGTGTTCAAAGCTGAGAAATTGTTCCGGGATTCATTTGAAGAAGTAATGTCTATTCACAGCCTGACATGATGCAGTTTTTGAAAGTCAGGGAATGTAAGGAAGTTATTTCCTAAAAATGTAAGTCTTGCTGTCTGCTTTAAATCTTCTCTACGATTAATAAAATTGTGTATTAAAATGTTGACATTGTAGACTTAACCCAGGAATAGCTACTTGCTTACTTATTTATGCAGGAGAAGCAGCAATTTATGATGGATGAAGATAAGCCACGCATATTTTTAAACATTTATATAAAATTCTATATATCCTATAATGAAAAGCAAAAAGATGTGGGTAGTTATAAACATCTAACACAAATCTTTCTAAATATAAAGCTAAAGGCAATTGTAAAGGTTCAACACCAGGTCTTAAAGGGAAAATATAAAATTTAATAAATTTAATGTATTCATTTAATTAATTTAATTAATTTTATAAGTATAAAATCAATCCTTCAAGTCTTCTATACTTTATTGTCAAGACTTCCTCACTTGTTAGATAAATCTCTACTGACAACTGACATTATTATTTGTTATTTTCAGGTAACATATCCTATATTTTATCATAGAATGTGAATAACTATCTAAATGTATCAATAATTTATAAAAAATATCACTAGATAATATGGAGTCATAAAGTCTTTTAAACAGGGCTCATGAGTTCTATTTACCTGTATCCTAAACAGAACTCTATTATGTTCATTCCAGCCTCTGATTCTATTTTTCACAGAAATATAAAGAAAAATCATCTAATATAGAAGATTTTAAATTTCCAATTTATACTTTCCTATGACTTAGAGAAAATATTATATATTTTTCTACTTCACAATTTAACTTTATACAATATAATTGGATATTCTAATGAAAGGAAAAGAATTAGCACAATCATCTTATTCTCCATTCCCATTTCCCAAACTCGTTTATATATTTGTATTATTATGAACAATTTGTTTTATTAACTATTTGTATTATTTATAGTTCTATGTTAGTTGCTTTAACAATAAATAATATTTTAAAATAATTTTCTTGTTCCATCAACTTTTGGTATTCCCTTAAGTTCCAGACTCTCTAAAATGACTATACTTCCCTAAATCTTTAACTCCTTAAATTCTATTATATCCTTAATATTAAATCATCATGGCTATTGTTAACAATTTAACTGTCAAGACTACTGTGAAAACTGTTAGTATTTATGCTATGTTCCAAATGACAAATAGTGTTTTTCCATTTTGTCAATAGATTGATTCTATGAGTTAAAAACTCTAGAAATATCAATCACTGTACCCCAAATACTACCTTTCTTCCCTTATGGAAACAAAGGTATAACCCATATGTCACTTGAAGGAGAGATTTCCTAGATCAAGGTAAAATTTCCTTAAGCCCCATCAATAGCTTAAAATTATGGTGCATTTAAATTTGCTTCACAAATGGTCCCATGATTTTTGGTATAGCTTTTGTGTTCCTTGAACTCTCTGATTGCCTCTCTTTTTGACCAGCAATAAATTTGCTTACTATATACATAAAACTTAACCTTAATCCCATCTTTCTTAATCACATCTTCTATCGCATGTGGTCCAGTTTCTGCCTAGAGCAGAAACTGCTCTAGGCAGAAACTGGACCTCATCTCTCATATTTTCTTCACCAACTTGCCTTAGGTGCTGTCTCAGCTCACTGCACAACTCTTACTGCAGAGCAATTTTCTCTGCACTTCTAGATTAATCTCCCTGATTCCTGGGCTTCATGTTTTCCTCATACTTATTTACCTCCTCTTATAAATTGAGCATAGTCTCAATTTGCCTCTTCAGAAAAGAAGAACGGGATGTAAGTTTTTTGCAGACAAAGTTGGCATTAATTTGCATTCGCATCTATTGGACACTTGGTTTGTGTAAGACTTTTAAGTTCAAAATCAATCTCCTTGAAAATTATAAAGGGCTTTTTCTCTCTCAGTTTGAATGTAATTTTCATCTCTTTCCGGTGTTTCCTGACATAGAACTTTATCACAATTCCAAAGATAGCTGAAAATATTTGATTTGGAAGAAAAAAAATAATAATTCGGATTATATATAATAGGAGTTCTGGCACAGCTAAGAGTATCCCATTAAGTTCTATTTCTCCAATCTTCCCATGGAACAATAAATTACACTTTCTTGAAGCATCTCAAAGCAAAGTTTGTATGGAGCATTGGGCATCCCTAGAAGTAGCAGCTGAGTTTGAAAAGTTGGCAGAAACATGGCCAAATTACACTTTATAAATTTAGGTAATAATAATTAATTTTGTGCTGTCGTATAATTCTGAGTCTTCAGATGGCCAACAGAAACCTGACTTCCTTCCTCTAGAAGTCTTGCCTTCTCAGTACAATATTTCATTTTCCTCTCCCTTTCTGGATTTGTAAGCTACTTAGTAATGATGTCGAAAACTTAGCCTCTGTGCACCACTGCTGAATCGAATCTCA
Organism: Lagenorhynchus albirostris; assembly: GCF_949774975.1. NCBI lineage: Eukaryota > Metazoa > Chordata > Mammalia > Artiodactyla > Delphinidae > Lagenorhynchus > Lagenorhynchus albirostris. The sequence goes on along the minus strand of NC_083101.1, from coordinate 96,402,038 downwards.
GAGAGAGTTTTGGGTGAAGTAGAAAAGAATAGCTTTATCGCTTTGCCAGGCAAAGGGGGACACAGTGGGTTAATGCCCTCAAAACTGTGTGTTCCAACCCAGGGGGATTTGGTGAGGAGTTTCATAGCAGTTGTTCAAGGGGCAGGGTTGCTGATAAGGATCAGGGTGTGTGCATGGCCTGCATTCCTTTAATCTGGCCTCAGGTGTTCTCCTGATGAGCTTCTGTGGTTCTCAAGGTTGACAAACTGGGCCCTTCCCTCTGGAATGAAGAATGCTTCATCAAGTAGTTAACAGCTTCCATTTTTGGGCAGTTTTAGTTCTGCAGAAGAGCTCAGAGATATTGTTATGTGTATACCTTGAGGAGGAACCAGGACCCTGCCCCAAGGCTGCACTATTGTTTCTTGGCTGCTCCTCCCTTTTCTCTGCATCCCCTCCCTTCCCTGATTAGCAACTGTTTGAACCTGCCCTTTGAAACTCAGGGAAGGTCATGGAGTCTGAAGCCTATTTCCTACAAAGAAGAAATGGGGGACACAGAAAGACTTCTGTGCCCAGGAGCCCCACATGGTCCTGAATGGTTTCAGTAGCTTAGTAGCTCTTTTCAATCTGAAGAAAAATATCTCTCTTTAGTACTGGGAAGTACTTTTCTTATTATTTTCTGGTAATTTCCCAACCAATATGCACTCACCCCACCATCACTAGCATTGTTTTATCTTTCTCAGTTTCTGAAACTCCTATCAGGTAAGAGTGGAACTTCTCATTGATCCTTCAAGTCACTGGTAATTTCAATTTTTTTTCTTTTCTCCTTTTCTTTTTTCCTTTTTGTGGGGGGAGAGTCAGGGTCATGGAGGGGTGCAGCCTGGCTCTACTTCTGCATAGACAGACTTTCACTATTCCCCACCCCTTTTACCCCTCAGGGCACTTCTTGGTATCATTATGGGGTTTCACTGACATTTCTCCAAGAGGTTTGTTTCCCTCATCCATTGGGACATTCTTGCACCAAGAACAAAACATACCTTCGTAACTGAAAGTAGGGTCTGGCTGCTCACTGCTCAAAAGCCAATAAAGAAGCAAGGTTGGTGGAAAGGAAAGTTTGCTTTATTTAGGATGCCAGCAACTGGGGGGTGGGGGAGGGAGGACTCCTGTCCAAAGGCCAACTCCCCCCCAACAATCAGGGGGCAAGAGCTTTTATAGACAGAAGGAGGAGGCCACATGCAGAAGCAGCACATTCATCTCTGATAGTCATCTTGAAATTGGTTATCGGTCTGACCAGCATCATCTTGATTATTTTAGGTACAGTTAATTTCCAGTTTCAGGATCGGTTTATTTCCATTTCTTTGAGTCCAATTCTCAGAATTGTGGCAGCTTATGTCATGGCTACAGTCTGGTCATCTTGTAGTTAACTTCTACCTGGTGGGGGTTTCAGTATCCATAAGACAGCTCACAGGATATGGCTCAGAATATTATCTATAGCCCTCGAGAAGGAACTAAATGTCCTTGACTATGCTTAATGACTAAGCTATTATTATTTGGTTTCCTTTGACTGTTTTCCTTTGTCTCTGCATGTTCTCACTTCTCTGATTAAAATTATTCTTTGGCTAAGGTTTTTCCACAGACAAAAGACAGGCAGAGGACATGGGGGACAAGGATTATCTGTATCCCAAAATGGATAATCTGAATATAATGAAACATCAGACTAACTAAAACCAAAGGACATTCTACAAATTAACTGGCCAGTATTCATCAAATGTGAAAATGTCTTGAAAGCCAAAAATTGAGGGACTCTTCTAGATTAAAAAAATACATCTTTGATACATGACAACAAAAAGCAACAAGTAATCCTGAATGAGGGGAAAAACTAGCTATAAAAGACACTATCAGGACAAATAATAGTTGAGTGTGGACTTTGCATTAGATCATAGTAGTATATCAAGGTTAAATTTCCTGATTCCTAATTTTGTAATTTTGAGAAGAATGTTCTTGTTCTTTGGAAAAGCACAAAAAATATTTAGGGGTAAAAGGAAATGGCATTTACAACATATTCTTGCAAGATTCAGGAGAATCAAAAGTCAAATAAAAAATGAAAAACTTGATGAATCTGGTAAAATGTTTAGAGGAATTTTCTATGACTTTTCTTTGTTTGAAATTATGTAAAAATTTAAAAGTTCCAAAAAATTTTAGACCTCAGTGAGGTTTCTCATTCACTTTTACTGTGGCTGGAAATAAAGATGTTGACAGTAAATTCAAACATGAAGACATCTGTTGGGAAAAAAAACAAAAACAAAAATCACATCTATGGACCACATAAAGCCCATGTACCTCTGTTAATGAAGAAAAACTTTAGAAGGATTTTAGAGTTCTTCTTTATTTATATTTTAGAAGGATAATAACAAGCAAGGCTAATAAATTAAAACAATTCCCCTTAGGGCTCTTAATCAGTCTGGTTTACTTGTGTTAGCTCTGGCTGTAACCTGATTTATCCCACTATCATGCGTATACCTATGGAAGAAAGCATCTTGCTTACATGATTATTACCTTGGATTTTGTGACCTGTATCAGTTTAATGTCAAGTAAGGACAAAAATTAAAAAATTGAAATAAGCACAAAGTTATTTTGACCTGAAAATGGTAATCTAACATTTTATTATAGACATAAAACAATCCCTAATAGTAGATACCTCTGTTATGCAGAGATTAGCTGGCTCTCATATACACAATGCCCACCTCACCTACCTCTATAGACAAGAATCCACATTCCAAAATTACTCCCTTCTAGTCGCTGCCCATTCTATTTTTTCCATGTTTTTCTTAGGTGATTGTGACTCCTTCACATGCCTCAGCTTCTCAACTTCAAAGTCTTACACCAATGCCAAGTTAATGTAAATTATTCCAGCATTTCCTTCCATTTCCTCCTGCCTTTTTGACTATGTAAATTCTCTGGTATAAATGAATTTAAATGAATCTAAGAGATCAGTTTATACAAATGCATATTTCAAACTCAAATAATCCACACTACATAAAAGTAAATTATCTGATTTCCAATGTCCAGTTTCCAAAAATTCCCACTGATTCTCCTCACACAGGTGTTTCTCATTAAACCATTCCCTTCTTTAACCAGACTTATACATTAATAAAACATTTATTCTTTTTTTATTTTCCTTTAAGGGCAAATTTAATTTAAAACCAAAGCATGTTCATTGCTATGTAGTCTGACAGCTTCACTGAGATATAATTTACACACCATAAAATTCACCCATTTAAATATATAATTCAGTAGATTTTAGTATATTCACATAGATGTGAAACCATCACCACAACTTTTGCATTACAGCCATTTTTTATAGCAACCTTTTGTGTTATAGCAACCTTTTGTGTTATAGCCATCCTAGTGGATATGAGGTAACATCTCACTGAGGTTTTGAATTATATTTCCCTGATGACTAAAGATGCTGAATATCTTTTCATGTGCTTTTTTTCAACCATTTCTATACTTTCTCACTGTCCATTAAGATCCTTTGCTCATTTTTAAAGTGAGTTATTTGTCTTTTTATTGTTTAGTTGTGAGAATTCTTTATATGTTCCTGTTATGTCTCTTATCAAACATATGATTTGCACATATTTTCTCCTATTCAATGGCTTTTCTTTTGACTTTATTGATAGTATAATGTCTGGCACAAAATTTTTAATTTTGAAGTAGTCTAATTTATCTGTTTTTCTTTGTTCACTTGTTTGTATATGGAGCTGTGAGGGTGGATATCTGAATCTATGCATTTATTGAAATCCATAGACCTCTACATTACAATTAACTTTAGTATGTGAAAATTAATAGGTAAATGTTTTGTAGATAATGACAGCCAGTTTTCTCACTTTCAGGGAAAGAAGTGACAAATAAGCAAAGGAGAAGATAAGGATGAATCCTGTGATACCAGATTACTGTTGGAGGTATCTATAGGATCTTGTGCTTATTTTATTTACATATAGATAGTCCTGGTAATGTATGGTACCTGTATGATTCGGTATACATATGTATATATATTTCCTAAATCTCTTCTCTGAGATGACCTAGAAGCCATGACATCCCAGTAGTAACATGCACACATACTGCCCAGATTATGATTCCTAATAACCATTGTTTAGTAAAAGGAATCCAGTTGCTTGATGAAGAAGCTAGTTTTAGAGCAAAGGCAGGGGATATACAGATGAATGTTGAGAATTTTAAAGTGCCAGAAAGTAAAGAAAAATTCAAAAAAGAAAATGAGAAAAATATATTGTGTATATGTTTATAGGACACAGAAACAAACCTGAACAAGCTCCCAATGGTTTAAAACTGGATACTTCTCTTCATCCTGAGTCTGTGAAATATGATGTTTCTCAATCACCTTCAAGTGACCAATGAGCTGTGGGAAGAAGTTACACATGGGCCAAGAGGGTTACATTGGCTCTAGATGAAGCATAGACGACCCCCCTTCTCTTTCTTCCCTATACTCCAGCAAGTGGTGATATTTGTGATGACAAAATCTCTATTAACTTGGGTCCCTGAGCTACCTATGATGAACATATAAGATGAACAAGCAATGCATTTCTGTATTAAGTCATTGGTATCTTAGGTCTGGTTGTTACTTCAGCATAACCTACACCATTCTGATGCAAAGCCTAAGGGTTAATGAATGATCATAGTAGTGGGCGAATTCAGGTATAGTGGCACTGAGACTTCAGTACAGAAATCACTTCTTCACTGGCAATAATTTCCAATGTAAAAATATCTTTCTGTAATCCTATACTTACAATGAAATACCTGGTAGGAGTTAGAACAATAAGAGAGATGGAAGAAATGAAAAAGAATGAAAAAGTACTATGGAAGGGAGCTCCTTTTCTGAAAATCCCATAGATAGAAACAATATGAAGTACATGTAGTTTAATATGGAGGACTTCCGGGAAGATGGCGGAAGAGTAAGACGCGGAGATCACCTTCCTCTCCACAGATACACCAGAAGTACATCTACGCGTGGAACAACTCCTACAGAGCACCTACTGAACGCTGGCAGAAGACCTCAGACCTCCCAAAAGGCAAGGAACCCCCCACGTACCTGGTTAGGGCAAAAGAAAAAACTAAACAGAGACAAAAGGATAGGGACGGGTCCTGCACCAGCGGGAGAGAGCTGTGAAGGAGGAAAAGTGTCCACACACTAGGAAGCCCCTTCGCGGGTGGAGACTTCGGGAGGCGGAGTGGGGGAGCTTGGGAGCCGCGGAGGAGAACACAGCAACAGGGGTGCGGAGGGCAAAGCGGAGTGATTCCAGCGCAGAGGATCGGGCCGACCGGCACTCACCAGCCGAGAGGCTTGTCTGCTCGCCCGCCGGGGCGGGCGGGACTGGGAGCTGGGGCTCCGGCTTTTGTCGGAGCGCCGGGAGAGGACTGAGGTTGGCGGTGTGAACACAGCCTGCAGGGCGTTGGTGCGCCGCGGCTGGCCGGGAGAGAGTCCGGGGGGGGGGGGGGTCTGGACCTGCCGAGGAGGCAAGAGACTTTTACGTCCCTCTTTGTTTCCTGGTGCATGAGGAGAGGGGATTAAGAGTGCTGCTTGAGGGGGCTCCGGGGACGGGCGCGAGCCGTGGCTAAGATTGCGGAGCCCAGAGACGGACATGGGATGCTGAGGCCGCTGCTGCTGCCGCCGGGAGGCCTGTGTGCGAGCACAGGTCACTAGCCACACGCCCTTCCGGGGAGCCTGTGCAGCCCGCCACTGCCAGGGTCCCGGGATCCAGGGACGGCTCCCCCGGGAGAGCGCACGGCGCCCTCAGGCTGCAGCGTCACGCCGGCCTCTGCCGCTGCAGGCCCGCCCCGCACTCCGTGACCCTCCCTACCCCCCGGCCTGGGTGAGCCAGAGCCTCCGAATCAGCGGCTCCTTTAACCCCGTCCTGTCTGAGCAAAGAACAGACGCCCTCCGGCGACCTACACGCACAGGCGGGGCCAAATCCAAAGCTGAGCCCCTGGGAACTGTTAGAACAAAGAAGAGAAAGGGAAATCTCTCCCAGCAGCCTCAGAAGCAGCGGATTAAAGCTCCACAATCAACTTGATATACCCTGCATCTGTGGAATACCTGAATAGACAACGAATCATCCCAAATTAAGGAGCCCTGTGGATGAAAGGCTCTTGGTGCTGCAGCCAGGAGTCAGTGCTGTGCCTCTGAGGTGGGAGAGCCAACTTCAGGACACTGGTCCACAAGAGGCCTCCCAGCTGCACATAATATCAAACAGCAAAAATCTCCGAGAGATCTCCATCTCAACGCCAGCACCCAGCTTCACTCAACGACCAGCAAGCTACAGTGCTGGACATCCTATGCCAAACAACTAGCAAGACAGGAACACAACCCCACCCATTAACAGAGAGGCTGCCCAAAATCATAGTAAGTCTACAGACACCCCAAAACACACCACCAGACGTGGACCTGCCCACCAGAAAGACAAGATCCAGCCTCATACACCAGAACACAGGCACTAGTACCCTCCACCAGGAAGCCTACACAACCCACTGAACCAACCTTAGCCACTGGGGACAGACACAAAAAACAACAGGAACTACGAACCTTCAGCCTGCAAAAAAGGAGACCCCAAACACAGTAAGATAAGCAAAATGAAAAGACAGAAAAACACACAGCAGATGAAGGAGCAAGATAAAAACCCACCAGACCTAACAAATGAAGAGGAAATAGGCAGTCTACTGGAAAAAGAATTCAGAATAATGATAGTAAGGTTGATCCGAAATCTTGGAGATAGAATGGACAATAGAATGGACAAATTGCAAGAATCAGTTAACAAGGACCTAGAAGAACTAAAGATGAAACAAGCAACGATGAACAACACAATAAATGAAATTAAAAGTACTCTAGATGGGATCAATAGCAGAATAACTGAGGCAGAAGAACGGATAAGTGACCTGGAAGATAAAATAGTGGAAATAACTACTGCAGAGCAGAAAAAAGAAAAAAGAATGAAAAGAACTGAGGACAGTCTCAGAGACCTCTGGGACAACATTAAACACACCAACATTCGAATTATAGGGGTTCCAGAAGAAGAAGAGAAAAAGAAAGGGACTGAGAAAATATTTGAAGAGATTATAGTTGAAAACTTCCCTAATATGGGAAAAGAAATAGTTAATCAAGTCCAGGAAGCACAGAGAGTCCCATACAGGATAAATCCAAGGAGAAATACACCAAGACACATATTAATCAAACTGTCAAAAATTAAATACAAAGAAAACATTAAAAGCAGCAAGGGAAAAACAACAAATAACACACAAGGGAATCCCCATAAGGTTAACAGCTGATCTTTCAGCAGAAACTCTGCAAGCCAGAAGGGAGTGGCAGGACATATTGAAAGTGTTGAAGGAGAAAAACCTGCAACCAAGATTACTTTACCCAGCAAGGATCTCATTCAGATTTGATGGAGAAATTAAAACCTTTACAGACAAGCAAAAGCTGAGAGAGTTCAGCACCACCAAACCAGCTCTACAACAACTGCTAAAGGAACTTCTCTAGGCAAGAAACACAAAAGAAGGAAAGGACCTACAATAATGAACCCAAAACAATTAAGAAAATGGGAATAGGAACACACATATCGATAATTACCTTAAATGTAAATGGACTAAATGTTCCCACCAAAAGACACAGATTGGCTGAATGGATACAAAAACAAGACCCATATATTTGCTGTCTACAAGAGACCCACTTCAGACCTAGAGACACATACAGACTGAAAGTAAGGGGATGGAAAAAGGTATTTCATGCAAATGGAAACCAAAAGAAAGCTGGAGTAGCAATTCTCATATCAGACAAAATAGACTTTAAAACAAAGACTATTAGAAGAGACAAAGAAGGACACTACATAATGATCAAGGGATCGATCCAAGAGGAAGATATAACAATTGTAAATATTTATGCACCCAACTTAGGTGCACCTCAATACATAAGGCAAATACTGACAACCATAAAAGGGGAAATCGACAGTAACACATTCATAGTAGGGGACTTTAACACCCCACTTTCACCAATGGACAGATCATCCAAAATGAAAATAAATAAGGATACACAAGCTTTAAATGATACATTAAACGAGATGGAGTTAATTGATATTTATAGGACATTCCATCCAAAAACAACAGAATACACATTTTTCTCAAGTGCTCATGGAACATTCTCCAGGATAGATCATATCTTGGGTCACAAATCAAGCCTTGGTAAATTTAAGAAAATTGAAATTGTATCAAGTATCTTTTCTGACCACAACGCCATGAGACTAGATATCAATTACAGGAAAAGATCTGTAAAAAATACAAACACATGGAGGCTAAACAATACACTACTTAATAATGAAGTGACCACTGAAGAAATCAAAGAGGAAATCAAAAAATACCTAGAAACAAATGACAATGGAGACACAACGACCCAAAACCTGTGGGATGCAGCAAAAGCAGTTCTAAGGGGGAAGTTTATAGCAATACAAGCCCACCTTAAGAAGCAGGAAACATCTCGAATAAACAACCTAACCTTGCACCTCAAACAATTAGAGAAAGAAGAACAAAAAAACCCCAAAGCTAGCAGAAGGAAAGAAATCATAAAAATCAGATCAGAAATAAATGAAAAAGAAATGAAGGAAACAATAGCAAAGATCAATAAAACTAAAAGCTGGTTCTTTGAGAAGATAAACAAAATAGATAAACCACTAGCCAGACTCATCAAGAAAAAAAGGGAGAAGACTCAAATCAATAGAATTAGAAATGAAAAAGGAGAGGTAACAACTGACACTGCAGAAATAAAAGAGATCATGAGAGATTACTACAAGCAACTCTATGCCAATAAAATGGACAATCTGGAAGAAATGGACAAATTCTTGGAAATGCACAACGTGCCAAGACTGAATCAGGAAGAAATAGAAAATATGAACAGACCAATCACAAGCACTGAAATTGAAACTGTGATTAAAAATCTTCCAACAAAGAAAAGCCCAGGACCAGATGGCTTCACAGGCGAATTCTATCAAACATTTAGAGAAGAGCTAACACCTATCCTTCTCAAACTCTTCCAAAATATAGCAGAGGGAGGAACACTCCCAAACTCCTTTTACGAGGCCACCATCACCTTGATACCAAAACCAGACAAGGATGTCACAAAGAAAGAAAACTACAGGCCAATATCACTGAGAACATAGATGCAAAAATCCTCAACAAAATACTAGCAAACAGAATCCAACAGCACATTAAAAGGATCATACACCATGATCAAGTGCGGTTTATTCCAGGAATGCAAGGATTCTTCAATATACACAAATCTATCAATGTGATAAACCATATTAACAAACTGAAGGAGAAAAACCATATGATCATCTCACTAGATGCAGAGAAAGCTTTTGACAAAATTCAACACCCATTTATGATAAAAACCCTGCAGAAAGTAGGCATAGAGGGAACTTTCCTCAACATAATAAAGGCCATATATGACAAGCCCACAGCAAACATCATCCTCAATGGTGAAAAACTGAAAGCATTTCCACTAAGATCAGGAACAAGACAAGGTTGCCCACTCTCACCACTCTTATTCAACATAGTTTTGGAAGTTTTAGCCACAGCAATCAGAGAAGAAAAGGAAATAAAAGGAATCCAAATCGGAAAAGAAGAAGTAAAGCTGTCACTGTTTGCAGATGACATGATCCTATACATAGAGAACCCTAAAGATGCTACCAGAAAACTACTAGAGCTAATCAATGAATTTGGTAAAGTGGCAGGATACAAAATTAATGCACAGAAATCTCTGGCATTCCTATATACTAATGATGAAAAATCTGAAAGTGAAATCAAGAAAACACTCCCATTTACCATTGCAACAAAAAGAATAAAATATCTAGGAATAAACCTACCTAAGGAGACAAAAGATCTGTATGCAGAAAATTATAAGACACTGATGAAAGAAATTAAAGACGATACAAATAGATGGAGAGATATACCATGTTCTTGGATTGGAAGAATCAACATTGTGAAAATGACTCTACTACCGAAAGCAATCTATAGATTCAATGCAATCCCTATCAAACTACCACTGGCATTTTTCACAGAACTAGAACAAAAAATTTTGCAATTTGTATGGAAACACAAAAGACCCTGAATAGCCAAAGCAATTTTGAGAACGAAAGAAGGAACTGGAGGAATCAGGCTCCCAGACTTCAGACTATACTACAAAGCTACAGTTATCAAGACGGTATGGTACTGGCACAAAAACAGAAAGATAGATCAATGGAACAGGATAGAAAGCCCAGAGATAAACCCACGCACATATGGTCACCTTATCTTTGACAAAGGAGGCAGAAATGTACAGTGGAGAAAGGACAGCCTATTCAATAAGTGGTGCTGGGAAAACTGGACAGCTACATGTAAAGGTATGAAATTAGATCACTCCCTAACACCATACACAAAAATAAGCTCAAAATGGATTAAAGACCTAAATGTAAGGCCAGAAACTATCAAACTCTTAGAGGAAAACATAGGCAGAACACTCTATGACATAAATCACAGCAAGGTCCTTTTTGACCCACCTCCTAGAGAAATGGAAATAAAAACAAGAGTAAACAAATGGGACCTAATGAAACTTAAAAGCTTTTGCGCAGCAGAGGAAACCATAAAGAAGACCAAAAGACAACCCTCAGAATGGGAGAAAATATTTGCAAATGAAGCAACTGACAAAGGATTGATCTCCAAAATTTATAAGCAGCTCATGCAGCTTAATAACAAAAAAACAAACAACCCAATCCAAAAATGGGCAGAAGACCTAAATAGACATTTCTCCAAAGAAGATATACAGACTGCCAACAAACACATGAAAGAATGCTCAACATCACTAATCATGAGAGAAATGCAAATCAAAACTACAATGAGATATCATCTCACACCAGTCAGAATGGCCATCATCAAAAAATCTAGAAACAATAAATGCTGGAGAGGGTGTGGAGAAAAGGGAACCCTCTTACACTGTTGGTGGGAATGTAAATTGATACAGCCACTGTGGAGAACAGTATGGAGGTTCCTTAAAAAGCTACAAATAGAACTACCATATGACCCAGCAATCCCACTACTGGGCATATACCCTGAGAAAATCATAATTCAAAAAGAGTCATGTACCAAAATGTTCATTGCAGCTCTATTTACAATAGCCCGGAGATGGAAACAACCTAAGTGTCCATCATCGGATGAATGGATAAAGAAGATGTGGCACATATATACAATGGAATATTACTCAGCCATAAAAAGAGACGAAATTGAGCTATTTGTAATGAGGTGGATAGACCTAGAGTCTGTCATACAGAGTGAAGTAAGTCAGAAAGAGAGAGACAAATACCGTATGCTAACACATATATATGGAATTTAAAAAAAAAATGTCATGAAAATCCTAGGGGTGAAACAGGAATAAAGACACAGACTTACTAGAGAATGGACTTGAGGTTATGGGGAGGGGGAAGGGTAAACGGTGACAAAGCGATAAAGAGGCATGGACATATATACACTACCAAACGTAAGGTAAATAGCTAGTGGGAAGCAGCCGCATAGCACAGGGAGATCAGCTCGGTGCTTTGTGACCGCCTGGAGGGGTGGGATAGGGAGGGTGGGAGGGAGGGAGACGCAAGCGGGAAGAGATATGGGAATATATGTATGTATATAACTGATTCATTTTGTTGTGAAGCTGAAGCTAACATACCATTGTAAAGCAATTATACTCCAATAAAGATGTTTAAAAAAAATATATGGAAAAGTTCTACCATGAACAAAACGAAAAGACAACCTACAGACTGGGAGAAAATATTTGCAAACAATGAGAACAACAAGGGATTAATTCCCCAAATATACAAAGAGCTGATACAGCTTAATATCAAAAAACAAACAACTCAATAAAAGATGGCCAACAGGCACATGAAAAGATATTCAATATTGCTCATTGTTAGAGAAATGTAAATCAAAACTACAATAAGGTATTAACTCACACAAATCAGAATGGCAATCATTAAAAAGTCTACAGGGACTTCCCTGGTGGCACAGTGGTTAAGAATCCGCCTGCCAATGCAAGAGACACAGGTTTGATCCCTGGTCCAGGAAGATCCCACATGCCATGGAACAACTAAGCCTGTGCACCACAACTGCTGAGCCCGCACATCCTAGAGCCTGCATGCTGCAACTACTAAGCCCACACACTCTAGGGTCCATGGGCTGCAACTACTGAGCCCGCGTGCCACAACTACTGAAGCCCACATGCCTAGAGCCTGTGCTCCACAAGAGAAGCCACCACAATGAGAAACCCGCACATTGCAACAAAGAGTAACCCCTGCTCGCCGCAACTTGAGAAAGCCTGTGCACAGCAACAATGAACGAACGCAGCCAAAAAAAAAAAAAAAAAAAAAGCCTACACATAATATATGCTGGAGAGGGTGTGGAGAAAAAGGAGTCCTCTTAAACTGTTGGTGAGAATGTAAATTGGTACAGCCACAATGGAGAACAGTATGGATGTTCCTTAAAAAACTAAAACTAGAGTTGCCATATGATCCTGCAATCCCACTCCTGGGCAATATATCTGGAGAAGATTCTAATTTGAAAAGATACATGCATCTCAATGTTCATCGCAGCACTATTTAAAATAGTCAAGACATGGGATCAAACTAAATGTCCATCAAAAGTTGAATGGATAAAGAAGATGTGATATATATATATACACACACATACATATTTTTATGGAATATTTGGAATATTATTCAGCCATAAAAAGAATAAAATAATGGCATTTGCAGCAGTATGGATGAACCTAGAGATTATCATATTAAGTGAGGTAAGTCAGACAAAGACAAAAGTCATATGATATCACTTATATGTGGAATCTAAGAAAATGATACAAATGAACTTATTTACAAAGCAGAAAAAGACTTATCAACAAAAAATAAACTTACGGTTACCAAAGTGGAAAGCAGGATGGTGGGGGGAGGGATAATTTAGGAGTTTGGGATTAACAGATACACACTACTATATATAAAATAGATAAACAACAAGGACCTGCTGTATAGCACAGGAAACTATATTCAATATCTCGTAATAACCTATAATGGAAAAGAATCTGAAAAATATATATATATATATAAAACTGAATCACTTTGCTGTACACCTGAAACTAACAACATTGTAAATTAACTATACTTCAATAAAAAAAAGTTCAGCTGTACTGGAAATTCCTATGATTTTCATACTCTCAATATATGGTTTCACATACCTGTGATTTGCCATATTCTTTCCAGCATGTAGCTTCATTATTTACAGCTCATGAATGGGATTAGGACTAGAGAATGTATGGCTTTGATTGTTAGGCAAATGCACTTAATTTTAATTCTTGAGTACAAGGGGGTGTCTTTGAGAGTTTTGAGCAGTAGAGAAAAGTGATAAAAGGGGTGTCAGAGGAAGAGTCATTTAGTGGGGAAATAAAACAGATTGAAGAAGGTGGAAACGGAAATCAGGAATGTCAGGGCATTCAGATGTTCCTACTTGAGTCTATTTACGTCTAGATTCTTACTATGACTTTTTTGAGGGGGACGAATTAATGCAGTTTACTCATTTCAGGTTTTGTAGGTCCTTATTAGGCAAACATAAACTTTCTGATTCATGGGACTTCCCTGACAGTCCAGTGGTTAAGACTCCATGCTTCCACTGCATGGGGCAAGGGTCTGATCCCTGGGCAGGGAACTAAGATCCTGCATGCTGCATGGAGTAACCAAAAAAAAAAAAAAAAAGAGGAACAACAACAAAAAACCTTTCTGACTCATAAGAGAAAACTCTATATTGCTGAGAAAGCTCAACGCTTGAAATTTTGACAGACTTTTACCAAGTTTATGTCAAACTCAGAAAAGTAAACAATTAGGAAACATACCAGAGGGGCAGTAAGTTAAGTAAAATTTCCTTGCGTGTTTCCTGAAGGGGTTTTAAGATTTTGAGGATGCTTCTTTCAAAGAAAATATTTGTAAAAACAGTCATATATATTTCTTTCTGCTTGAAATATTAATTTCTTAATAATGTAATACTCAAAGTCCTTGACAGTAACTAAAATTTTCTGTTTTCTAATAATTTCAAAGAAACAAGTGTAATTTATTTTCCTCTTCTGGTCATGGTGGCATGTTTTGGAAGATATGGATGGGAGTGGAGAGCACAAAAGTCAAAAAAAAAAAAAGGAAAAAAAATAGAGATAAGAAATAGAGCCAATTTAGGGAGCTGGAAATTGTGCTACACAAGTTCATACCCATATGAAAACTCTGTTCTCCTATTGATAATGGAGCGCTCCTTCTGTAACTGCAAGAGAAGCATCAATTCTTGAGGGGGAAATAAATTTGCACTTGACATTTGTATGATATATAGTAAGTGCATGAGGAATGGCAGGTTCACCTTCCTAAGGGAGAGTTCATGTGAGTATCCTAGATAAGAATGAACAGAAGTTAGCCTTAGATATGACAACTTGAAATGCAGTACTCAGCACTTCATCGGAAGTGGAGATGGGAATATAATGGAAAGATTCATTCATGCAATAAATGAAGATGTTAAGAAAACCTTGCAGTGAAGTTTTTATTCACCTGACTGGTTTCTTCCTCCTAGATCAAAGAATTGACTTTTGGACTCCTGAATAGCTATTTTAAGTGTTATAGATAAAAGTCTTTAAAAATTCTCAAATTTTGCTTGGCTTTTAAATTCCCCAGTTATGTTTGTAATTTTATTATTATGTGTTAATTCTCTGTAATGGTAAATATTGTCACACCAGAGTTGATAAATTGATAAATAATCTTATTTTGTGAGGGTGAGCTGATATTAATTTGGAGAGCCGACCTGTGCTTGTTAATTTTCACTGATGTGAAAAGGAAACATATTTCTAAAAAATAAAATTAGCACACTCTGAACCATCTGTTTTTGTAAATAAAATTTGCCATTTGCCAGGCGGAGGCAAGTGAGGTAGAGTCATGCAAGGGCAGAGCGAAATCTTGTCTTTATCTGAAATTTGATATTTTCTTTTTTGTGAATTTTGCAGTACTTTTGTTTTTTAAAAGTATTGTATTAAGTATTCTTAATTTAATTACTGATTTTGTGGGCCCTCTTCCTTCCTTAAAGTTTGTATTTGAGTTGGATGTCTCACTGATCTTATATAGCGCATGTGGATGTGTATATATGTACTTGTGTGTGTGTGCATATGTGTTTATGTGGTGAGTGAAGACAGAAAGTAGGGGATGCACTAGAGAATCATACTGCTTGATGTGATGATTTTCTATTGAGTGGCCAAGAGACTACATTATGGAACAATTCTAATTACATTTTTTGACTGTGTTTAGTATTCCTAAATACTAAATTAGTCATGAATTGAGGATGGGACAAGTGGTCCACATACTAGTTGGGTATTCTCTCCTGATCTGGGCCATCAGTCTTTATAATTATATGAAGTGGTTCTGAGATCAGCTGAGCAATCTTCCAAACTCACAGCTCTGGAGCCAACCAGTCCCAGGTGGCTTATGCTCAGCTCACATCAGGGCAGAGAGCTGCAGACTGTTCTCTTCACTGTGAATCTTTTGGTTTCCACCATACAGGAATACCACCACACAAGCAGGAATATTCATGGGTTCAAGAGTTACGCTTAACTACCTCAAACAAAAATAATGCTTAGTTCTGAAGAGTATTATTGTGATTGGATACTTCTCCCATAGATCTTACTCTCTAAAACCTATACATGGTTTTAGATGTAACTGGCTAATTTATTAAACAGACACAAGATGAGAGA
Organism: Lagenorhynchus albirostris; assembly: GCF_949774975.1. Lineage (NCBI taxonomy): Eukaryota > Metazoa > Chordata > Mammalia > Artiodactyla > Delphinidae > Lagenorhynchus > Lagenorhynchus albirostris. Next base: position 96,386,221 of record NC_083101.1, on the reverse strand, counting down.
TGAACTGGCATTGTTACTTCATCAGTAATATAATGTGTATTAAAAATTTTTTTGAATGGAGTCAGGATTAATGAACAGCAAAGTACTCATACTTAACTTTTTTTGTAGACATGAGCTATTTTATACTGTGGAAGTAGAAGCACCCCCAACCAAATGGGGACAAGCAAATGTTATTTATTTAAAGCTTGTTATCACAAGAGAATCAGCCACCATAACTTGTGTTTTGGCAAAGACTCAAAATTAGATAAAGGAGTGGGCAAGATCTATAGTGAAGAAAAGGAAAGTCTTCAGATATGCCCTGATTGGCGGCTGTTGCATTGAGAAGCTGTAGCCAAATAATTAGAAGGAGACATCCCATGTGATTTGTTAGGGGAGCATATTTGGCTTTCTCTGGTTGGTCCTAACTTAGAAGCAGGAGCAAAAATTTGGGAAGTTGTCAGTTATGAATCAAGTCCTGGTTGTTTTGTGATGATTGTTACAGGAGTTATTGTTTGGCTTCCTGAACTGTTTGTGAGAGATAGTGGTCTGACTTACAGATAGTAGGTTGACTTTCTGGGCTGGTTGCTGCAGATTGCGGGTCACGGTTCTATTTTCATATACGGTCTGGTCATTGTCCATTTGTATATTCAGCCTATCAATACTTCGGAGAGTAAGAAAATTAAATAAGGAGAAGAAAGAAATATAGAAAGGATGAACAGGAAGGGATGATATGGGGAGAATGAAGGAAAGTAAAGAGAAGTGGTAGGCTGAGCTTCTCACCCCATCCTATACCCTTCCTTGTTCCACCCAGGACACAGCCTGGCCACCTTGTAATGTTGGTCCTAATGCTACCATATGATTAAAAATGCCTGTGTGGAGGCGAGTAGTGCCTGCACACAGTGGTTTTCAGTTTACCAGATGGCTTTAGGATCCATGACCAATAGTAATGAGAAGCGCAGGTGTTGTCCTAAAGTAGAGACTACTACACAGAAGGTTTTCTCTGCTTCTCGCAGAAGTCGTCTTGAGCTAGTGTTAAGAGTTTCACTTGCATTCCAATCAACCTAATTCTCTGAGCATTATTTTACTTTTCCTGTTGTTCTGCTTTTGAATAAATGTTCTGAATTTTTATGTTTTTATTATTAACCTAGAACCAAAAAATATAGTTACATAATCCTAACAGGGTTGAAAAACTAGGTCAGTAAAATCCAGTCATAAGGTCAACTCCCTCCACAGCCTGGTTTCTTGTTCATACAGGCTGATCTGTCTTGACCACCCTGGAAGTGTATTTGTGGTGGTCCATCTTATTTCACCCAATTTAGAGTAAGAGTTTGCTCCTGCCTTCCCAGGGCCCACACATATGTCCAAAGGCAGGCAAGATGGCCACATTAGGAAGCTTTTACAATACATCTTCTGCTTTGCAGGTACTCAAAGAAAATAAATCCAACATTGGAAAAATGCTATCCACTGACTTGTTGAAAAATAACTATATTTTATTGACAGTATGACATATTTCATACTTTAACATTTAAACAAGTAGGATTAACCTTTCAGTCAATGTCTCCATTTTAAATATGTGATATTGTCTCTTGTTATCCTTTTAACTTTAAAGCTTTTCTATGTCTTACATTTAATGGTATCTTAGAATCTAGTTACTACAGAAAACTAGGATTCTTTTTCCCTACCTCAAAAAGCTAAACATATATTGTTGGGGGGTAAGTGTGAGGAGGTAAAAACAGAAAAAGATATCTATGAATTCAAGATTTAATACTAGAAAGAGTGTGTTGAGCAGGGCTTCTGGAATAAAAGTGTAAAGAGCTTAGGGAAATCTCTTCTCCAAATAGACATCTATTAAACAAGTGAAAATTAGCATGGACAGTCATTCAGAGTCTCTGGAGATTGATCAAAGGGGTTACAACTAATCGAGACTCATTTATTTAATGCATTTTACTGAAGCTCAGTAAGACCAATAGGAGGTTCTGACATGCTCAGGATAGTTCTGCCTCGAAGAGGAGCTGTTCCAGCAGTCTAGTGGTGGTTCCCATCTCCCCAGATTCCCTGGGGCAGAAGAACTATTGTTATTAGATTCAGTACCTGGGAACACGGGCAAATCCCACTTATAGCTCCATGTTGTGGAAAGCCTACACGAAGCAGGTGGCATGCTTTCATGCCCACTTCCAACTACATAGGTAGGACAGGTGTGGGGCAGCTGGTGGAGAGAGCAGTCACATATTACACATTCCTGCAAAACAGCAAAAATGGCTCTGGTGGTGGTGAGCTTAGTAGTTGAGGATCAGCTTACATCTCTCCTAGCTTTCTAGGATGGAAGATATATTCATCTATTCCAGATAGATTCATCTACCTGGTTAATTATTCTCTTGGATTCAGGCTGGGAAAATCTATATGCAACAGTGATGGAAACCTGGTCATGGCACCAGTTACTACCACCCACCCCAACTTCTTCTACATACATCTGCTCTGCAGGAAGGATCAAGGTGTAGCAGCTAGTGAGAAGTGTGTTTCACACCCCTTCTCCCCAGCTTCTGCTCTACTGTGCAGAGGTTCTTCCCGGGGGGGGGGGTTCCCAGAATCCCCACAGACTGGCAACACTCTGCCCCTGCCAACATCCTAATTTATCTGGCTTGGATTGTTGAGCAATATATTTGCCAGGAAACCATTTAAAATAATAGAGTGATTAGATGGCCATTGTTGGGGGCTAACAACTGAGTGTGATACCAACAGAGACAAAGAGCCAGAAGCTTAAAAGCGAAAGAGACATGCAAATAGAACCTGCCTAAAATCATGGTCATTCTTGGTGGTCAAGAACATTGTCTGAATGCCCAAGGCCACATCCTCTGAGGAGTGGCCAGAGAGGGAACTTCAGGGCTACACGTACATGGACGACTGCAGGGCTATTTGCAGGGAAAGCACATATGCTCCCTGAACAGTAAGAGCAGTCTCTAAGCCACACACAGATCTAACAGTACAAGATGAAAACCTGGTTGGTTTGAGGGGCTTAAATATAACTCTGACGGATTATTGGCTGACATTAAGTGGTGCTAACACTGGGATGACACATAGAAGGTGAGGCTTAAAGATAAAAGTACGGAAAACCATTTGGGACATTGGATACTGCATGCTGTGGGGAAAATAGACTTCAAAGAATGAATCCAGTTACATCACTAAAAAACTAAATAAGCAAAAACAAGTCCTAGGTGCAGGGTGGGGGTGGGAGTAGGCATGGAACTAACACCAGAAGTTAGAAAATACTTTGAGATGAATGAAAACAAACAAACAAAAATAACATACCTAAACTGAAGGGATATAGACGGAGTAGTGCTTATAGGGAAATTGATAGTTATGAGTGCATATATTTAAAACATAAGAGTAATTTTAAATCAATAATCTAACCATCTATCTTAAGATGACAGAAAAAGAAGAGTAAACTAAACCCAAAGCAAATAAAAGGAATAAAATAATAAAGACTATACTAGAAATAAGTGATAAAGAGCCTAGAAAAACTATAGAGAAAATCAGGTTCTTTGAAAACATAAAATTGACAAACCTTCTGCTAGATTGCAAAGAAAAATACACAAATAAAATGCCAAACTCAGGAATGAAAAGGGTGACAAGACTGATATTACACAAACATAAGGGATTATAAAAGAACACTATAAACAACTGTATGCCCACAAATTAGAAGACGAGATGAAATGGGAACATTCCTAGAAAGACCCAAACTATAAAAACTGATTAAAGAAGAAATAGAAAACCTGAATAATCTGATAATACATAAACAAATTGAAAAGTTAAGGCTGAGGTGGATATACTGGTGATTTCTAGCAAACAATTTAAAAAGATTTTATGTCAGTTTTCCCCAAATTCTTCCTCAAAATAGGAGTGCACTCTTCTCAATTCATTCTATGAGGCTAGCATTTCCCTAATGCCAAAATTAAGACAAAGATAACAGAAGAAAACTAGAGACACATAAACTTTATAAATATAGAAGCAAAATTTCTCAACAAAGTACTATCAAAATGAATCCAGAAACATATGAAAAAGATTATACAATATTACCAGGTAGAATTTATCCTAGTAATATCACAGTGGTTAAAATCTGAAAATCAATCAATGTAAAAAATCATACTAATATAATAAAATTAAATACCAAATGAATGTCTTAATAGACACAAATAAAATGAGATTTTTTACAAAACCCAATACTCTTTCAGGATAAAAACATTTTACAAACTGAAAATATGAAGGAATTTCCTCAGCCTAATAATGGACAACTACAAAAAATTACAAAGAAGATATTGTAGCTAGTGATGAAAGACTGAGTACTTTCTTTCTAAGATGAGAAACAGGACAAAAATATTAGATCTCATCACCTCTATTCAATTTTGCATTAGAGGTTCTATTCTGGGCTATTAGGCAAGTAAAAGAAATACAAGCTATCTAGAGTGGGAAGGAAAAAATAAAACTTTCTTTGCAGATGACATGAACTTTTATACATAAAAATCCTAACAGTCCAACAAAAAGTCTATTAGAATTAATGAATCAATTCACCACAGTTGCAGGATACAAGATCAACAAACCAAAATCAATTGTATTTCCACAGATTAGCAATGAACGATCCCCAAATGGGATTAAGAACACGATTTTAATTTAACTCTCTCTCTCCCCAACTATCCCCTTTGGTAACCATAAGTTTTGTTTTCTATATCTGTGAGTCTATTTCTGTTTTGTAAATAACATCATTTTCATCATTATTTTAGATTCCACATATAAGTGATATGATATTTGTCTTTGTCTGACTTACTTCATTTAATATGATTATCTTTAGTTAAATAAGGAGTTTGAGATTAACATATATGCACTACTGTATATAAAATAGGTAAACAACAAGGACCTACTGTATAGCACAGGGAACTATACTCAATATCTTGTAATAACCTATAATGGAAAAGAATCTGAAAAAGAATATATATACACATATATATATATGTGTGTGTATGTGTATATATATATATATATATATAACCAAATCACTTTGCTGTACAGATGAAACTAACATGGCATTGTAAATTAAGTATACTTCAATTAAAAATTGTAATACAATATAAAACTTATATAATATAAAAAAGAAAACAATTCCATTTACAAAAGCATCAAAAAGTAAAATACTTATAAATAAATTTAACATAAGAAGCACAAGACTTGTACACCAAAAACTGTAATATATAATTGAAAGAAATTAAAGGAGACCTAAGTAAATGTAAAGATATCCCATACTCATCAATCAGAGGATTAATATTGTTAAGATAACAATACACCCCCAAATGATCTACAGATTCAATGCAATTTTTATCATCACAGTTGTTTTTTCTGCAAGTATCGAAAAGCTTACCCTAAAACTATATAGAGATGCAATGGATCCAGCACAGTCCAAAAACTCATGAAAAAGAAGTAAAATTTAAATAGATAAATTAAAATACTTCAAAGCTAAAACCTTTTGTGTGCAGATAACATCATCAAGAAAGTGAAAAATGCTTCACAGAATGGGAGAAAATATTTGCAAATCATGTATCTCAAAAGATACTTACATCCAGAGTATATAAAGAACTGTTACAAATGAATAATTTTTTTACAAAAATAAATAAACCACTTTAAAAATGAGCTAAGTATCTGAATTTCTTCACAAAAAATATGGAAATGGTAAATAAGCACATGAAAAGATGCTCCATGTAATTAGTCATTATGAAAATGCAAATCAAAACTGCAATGAGATAACACTTCATACACACTAAGATGGATATAGTTAAAAAGACAGACTATAAACAAGTGTTATGATCATGTGGAGAAATTGGAACCCTCATATATCACTGGTGAGAATGTAAATGGTATAGCTGATTTGGAAAACAACTTGGCAATTTCTCAAAATCTTAATCACAGAGTTACCATAAGACCCAGACATTCCACATCTAGGTGTATGCTTCCCAATCAAAACAAAAAGAACACTTAATAACCAGTACATAAATACTTATAGCAACATTATTTATTTTAGGCAAAACCTGAATACAAAAAAATGTCTATAAACTGATGAATGGCTAAAGAAAACATGGTATACCCATAGAATTTATTTAATGATAAATAGTGATGAAGTACTGATACATGCTATAACATGGATGAATGATGAAACCTTCGCTAAGTAGAGGAATCCAGTCACAGAGTCCATGTATTAGATTATTCCATTTATATATATGACTTGCTCCAAGTAAACAAATTCGTATGTACAGAAAATAAATTAGCAGTTGCCAAGGGCTGAGTGGTTGGTTAGGGAGAGGTTCAAGAGTGACTGCTACTGGGTATGGGTTTGCAAGGAGGAAATGAAAATATGTAATTAGATAGTGTTAATGGATGTACCACTCTGTAAAATATTAAAAATCTCTGAATTGTGAATTATGTATTAATAAAGTCTTTTCTTAAAAAAAGAAACAAATGAGTAGTAATAAAAGATAATGACTAAAGTACCTATTGTTTTAATTTGACAAACTTTTTTATTGAGATATAATTCACATCCAATAGCAGTCACTCCATATTCACTGCCACCATCACCCCCAGATCCTGGAATCCACTCATGTACTTTCTTTTTCTATGGATTTGTCTATTCTAAACATTTCATATAAATGCAATCATACAGTACGTTGCCTTTTGTGTCTGGCTTCTTTCACATGGCATAATGTTTTTAAACTAACTCTTTCTAAAATACCTGTTTTAAGTAAAATGCTCTGATATTTGGTCAAAATAAAAGTAAATACATGTCATTTTATATATTTTGGAAATAATGGAAAACATTACGTTTGACCAAAAGAGGGCATCTATTATTTTACAATCAGTGAAAATTCTTTTCGTAAATATAGAATTAAAGTCTCACAAAATGTTATTATTTTTCTTCTTTTTCTTTAACATCTTTATTGGAGTATAATTGCTTTACAATGATGTGTTAGTTTCTGCTTTATAACAAAATGAATCAGTTATATATATACATATGTTCTCATATCTCTTCCCTCTTGCATCTCCCTCCCTCCCACCCTCCCTATCCCACCCCTTAGGTGGTCACAAACCACCAAGCTGATCTCCCAATGCTATAACATATATTTTGTTTGTTTTCCTTCAAAGATAATGTCATGAGCATTTTCTCAAATAAACATTCAATTATTTTATGTCCATCTATATTTTTATATAATTGTCAGAATAAAAATGATTTTATGTTCTAATATTACTAGTTTTAAAATTTGTACTGCATCATGCTATTTCTACTGAAAGTTATTGATGGGCCAGTTCTGCAACATCTTGTCCTCAGAAGCCTAACACAATGTTTTATTCTCTTCTGAATATGTGGATATCTAATCACATATATAATCACAGAGTTATTTCCAAAACTCTTTTAAGATACATTTTCTGGTTCAATCTTGATTCTAGTAGCCAAAATTTCAGTTGGCACACCTATGACTAAATAGCTTCAGAAATGACTTATATTAGTAAGAAGAGAGCTTAAAAGAAAATGACCAGCTATCTTGTGATTTCTGCTTTTTATGAAATTATTCTTTCATCAATAGAAAATGTCAGTCAGAACAAAAGAAAATATTCAAAATACAGTATTTTTGTATTGTATAATATTTGTATTATACAAATATATATATTTGTATTGTATAATATTTAATATTTTGTAAATATTCAAAATAAATATTCAAAATACAAGATTGAGAATAAGCCTTCTCCAATCTGCTTGCAATATTCACAAGCTAGAGGTTTTTAAAACACAGCATCTATTATACTATGGTATCTTTCAAATGACTTTGAAAATATCATTTCTTGTTAGAGTGTAAGAAAAAAAAATTAGATCTCCTTGAAAATAGGACTTTTTGAGAACATTATATGACACAGAAATTACAAAACCCTATGCCAAGTAAAACACTGAGTGGATAACTTGACATCATTGTCCATTGCACTAATTAACATGATTTACGACGAATATTTATAATTTATAGCTCTCTCTTCAAAAGATTCTCCTCGCATTTTCAAAAGATTCCCCTCGCATTTCCAAAAGTTAATTAAAGAGCCCTGTTTCTGACTATGCTCAAATCCATGAGATATTTGTGAGATGATTTAAAGGACTTAAATAAATATTGAATAACTATCACAAATATCTCTAGAGTTTGGAAAAATACACAAAACTACTATTTTCAGGAACTGTGCATTAAAAAAAAATTGTAATTTTTAAAAGTAGGAGGCATGTGAAGTGATCCATCCAGTTTTCCTCCTGAGGACATTTTCTTGGCTGGGCACATGGTGGTGGAGCTCAAGCAAGAAATGGCTACCTCATTGATGGGGTGAAAGAGTGAAAAAGCACTCAGAGTGAGAGGCTGCCAAGGCGATGGCTTTGGGGAGTGAGGTGCCAAAGTGATTGGAGGTACTGAGAGGGAACCTCAAAAGTCTGTGTGTAAATTCTGCTCAAGTCCATGGCCAACACCTGGGCTGCACAAGCTTGTCGAGAAACTCAATAAGGATTGGTAGATACTAGCTTGGTAAGCCGAGAGCTAAGATAAATTATATGTCAGGAAATGCTGGAGTAATATCATGGTTAGGATTTACCCTAAATGTAGAGAACTTGGTGAAAACTTTTAGCGTTAAGGGTCCCAGCTGAAACCCTAAAAAGGCTTCACCCTAAGAGCAATGTCTATACCCTTGGAATAAAGGCGAAACTAAAATAAGCTTATCATTAAAAAGCATAAGCCAGGCTTAGATATGATCACAGTGATCTGATGATAAGTTTTCTGCTTTCTAGAATTAAACTCAACACTCTTTTGAGAAAAATAGCACAATCCAGGGCGTCTACAATGCATCATCTAAAATGTCCTGTATATAGTAAAAAATTAATAGACATGCATGGAGGGAAAAAATCATGGCCAATAAAGTATTAAAAGATAAAAGTATTGAATTTTTATCTTAAATCAAACATCTAAGCTTCTACCTTAAGATACTAGAAAAGGAAGAGTAAAATACCCCAAATCAAGCAGAAGAAAGAAAAATAGATTTGTTTCCTGAGAATCTGTTCAAATACAGGAAAAGCCACAGCTATAGGTTAGCTTTTGTCAGGTATTCTCTCCTTGTTTAGGGTGCAAACAGCAAACAAGTATTTTTTTAAGGTGAGGATAATGACTCTTAGAGGTCAAGGGAATAACCTGTATCAGATGATCTGTAGAATTAATTTTACAAGAACAGCAAAAACTAATTACTAATTTGGTAGCCATTTCAGCCACAGAAGCCAATTAAACTGCACAGTCTGAGCACCATCAGGGCTATATAATTACCTTCATAATTGTACTTCTGATGTTGAATCGCAGCACCAGTGCACAGGGTTTGGTAGGAATCACGGGTCCATGCAGTACCACTATCTTTTGGTATCCGAATTCATGCTTCGATTCATTCATTTATCCTCTATGTAAATATTAGATATTTCAGGAGTGGACAGGGAAGTAAAAGTTTCTAACTCTGGTTTCTAATCAGAATCTGTTTGAGTTTACTCCCAATTACACATTCCAAAAGGCAAGATATTTAAGTGAACTATTATTTTTTCTATAAGTGACATAAACTGAATAATTATTTTTTAAGATTGATAGTATTTTTTTAAACTTGTTATTATCATGCACTCTTACTACAGAGTTTTTCACATGGTTTGGACTTAAAGTAAAAATGTTAAATATAGTGATCAATCTTTGTATAGCATTTTAAAATTCACTGTGCATTTTCACAGATATCAACATATTCAATATCAGGTTATTAAAGGAGTCAAAAAATTGAGGTTTGTTATTGATGTTAGAACTTGAATAAAGTTTTCATAAAAAAATACTACACTCTTCTACTACAACATCCTTTTGGTTTTCAGGTGATAAAAGCTTCAATGCCTAATGTTATCTTTTATTAAAACTTTGGTTATTTACCTAAGAATAAAAAAAATTATTTTAAATTTAACAATCAGCAAATTTTTTTGTTTGATGTCTCTGAACCGGGCTCTAAACTATGTTCTGGTTATCTGTGTCTGTGGATCATGCTATTTGAAATATCCAGCCCTGTATAAATGGGATTCCTGGTTATACACATGTAATAACCATCACTGCTCACCATGTGCTCTGAGACCAGCAGGCGGGATCAGTAAAACAACTGTGTGACTCAGGTTAGAGAGTCTCCCACCAAGCAATTCATTTGCACTGGGAAATATTTTCATTCATTTTAGTTGCCTGAGCTGCTTTTCTCTTTGTTTGTGCTCTTGCTTCTGTGGACAGTAAAGAAAGGGCAATTAGTTATACATGTTGGTTCTTTGTAGACACAAGCTAATCTAATTGTGGTGAATGGGAGGAGTCAGTTTCATGTAAATTTAAATAAATCAAATAGCACTGGAGTGTCCTAAAGAAATTACCTCCAACGGCTGTGGGTTTTTTACCAGGTTTTTTAATGCTTGCTTATCACATCATGAGGCTTATTATGATACAAGTTTGTTAAATAGTGGCATTATAATAGGGATGGTGTTAAGTACAGACAGTGTTAAGAAAACTTGAAATAAGGCTAAAGGAGTTGGCATGTCCATTCGGTGTTATATCAGAGCATTGTTTAATAGACATTGTTAATATACAAAAATTATTTAATTTTCTAAGAATGTGTTTGACTATTATTTGATTAGAGCCCAGCCCCTGGGAAATTATATGTTAATTTACAGAATTGCGTCTTCTAGAAATGCAAGTGATTTTGTCTAGGCTAAAAGATATTACAATTCTTTATTGTTTCATTGGCCTGTAGGACATTAGCTTGCTTTATATCTAATCTAGAAATCTTATTATAACATTCTTTTAAAAATGATTAGAAATACCCATTTCCTCAAATGGTCTTGAGTCTGATTTACCATACATGGTGGCTCCTCACCAATGGAAAAAAAAAAGTCTTTGGCATGTGCTTATCCTATATATCTGTTGAGTTTTATTTTTAATGTCTTGAATTTTACACTGACAACAAAAATATGTGCCTGGTCCAACTGGTACTATTGAAGAACTTAGTAAGTAGAACAGATTTATAATTGCTTTCCAGGGATCTTTCAGGTTTAATAAGAAACTGCTTTCTCCCTCTCTCTCATATATATGTATTTAATCTCCAAAATATTTAGTGATCTTTTTAGGAACACAAAACTATGTAGTGACATTTTCATCACTTACATTTCTTTGTGGAATCTCATAGCTTATTTCTTGAGAATATTATATCCAGTAAAAGGATTCTCATGTCAAAGGAAACAATGGTAGCAGTCAGCTAAATGACACATATTCCTTTGTTCCAAGAAGGAGCAGAGACATTTGTCACCCTTGGTTCAGACACTTCTAGAGGGAGTTTCAGAATATTTATAAATCATCAGGAATAATCTACACCCAGAGCAGTGCATTGCTCTGGCAATGACAGATGCCTCAAGAAATCTGGAACACTTGCCAGCTGCCACTTGAGCTTTTTATTTATGAACTTTGGGCTCTTTAAAAGTGAGAATAAAGCAACTAACCACTATTTCTCACCTTTCTGAAGATAAAAAACCCTGCCTGCTGTTGGTTGTAAATTTAAAGGTATATTTCTTTATTAACTTCACAGTTTCACTGAGTGGTATTTTTCCTGATGGTTGAGAGAAAGTTAACTTTCTTTAAAAAGTGAAGGTTAAAAAGCAAATCCTTTTCATTCATTGAAAGAGGGAAATAAGTGCCACTTTTGTTCTAAAGAAAATCATTTTCATGGGCTACATTATAGAAATAACTGGAAGCCTTTTGTTGCTGCTGTTAATAATGTAATACATATGGTTTTCTCCTTCAATTTGTTAATATGGTTTATCACATTGATTGTTTTGTGTATATCGAAGAATCCTTGCATTCCTGGAATAAACCCCACTTGATCATGGTGTATGATCCTTTTAATGTGCTGTTGGATTCTGTTTGCTAGTATTTTGGTGAGGATTTTTGCATCTATTTTCATCAGTGATATTGGCCTGTAGTTTTCTTTTTTTGTAACATATTTGTCTGGTTTTGGTATCAGGGTCTGGTGGCCTCATAGAATGAGACTGGGAGTGTTCCTCCCTCTGCTATATTTTGGAAGAGTTTCAGAAGGATAAGTGTTAGCTCTTCCCTAAACGTTTCATAGAATTAGCCTGTGAAGCCATCTGGTACTGGGCTTTTGTTTGTTGGAAGATTTTTAATCGCAGTCTCAATTTCAATGCTTGTGATTGGTCTGTTTATATTTTCTATTTCTTCCTGGTTCAGTCATGGAAGGTTATGCTTTTCTAAGAATTTGTCATTTCTTCCAGGTTGTCCTTTTTATAGGCATATAGTTGCTTGTAGTAATCTCTAACGATCCTTTGTATTTCTGCAGTGTCAGTTGTTACTTCTTCTTTTTCACTTCTAATTCTATTGATTTGAGTCTTCTCCCTTTTTTTCTTGATGAGTCTGGCTAACGGTTTATCAATTTTGTTTATCTCCTCAAAGAACCAGCTTTTAGTTTTACTGATGTTTGCTATTGTTTCCTTCATTTTTCTTTCATTTATTTCTGATCTGATCTTTATGCTTTCTTTCTTCCTGCTAACTTTAGGGTTTTTTTGTTCTTCTTTCTCTAATTGCTTTAGGTGTAAGTTTAGTTTTTTTATTTGAGATGTTTGTTGTTTCTTGAGGTAGGATTGTATTGCTATAAACTTCCCTCTTAGAACTGTTTTCCTGCATCCCATGGGTTTTGGGTTGTCATGTTTTCATTGTCATTTGTTTCTAGGTACATTTGACTTCCTCTTGATTTCTTCAGTAATCTCTTGGTTATTTAGTAGTGTATTGTTTAGTTATTTAGTAGTGTATTGCTTAGTGTATTGTTTTGTATTTTTTATGGATTTTTTTTACTGTAATTGATATCTATTCTCATAGCATTGTGGTGAAAAATGATACTTGATATGATTTCAATATTTTTAAATTTACCAAGAAAATTTTTGACCCAAGATATGATCTATCCTGGAGAATTTTCCATGAGCACTTGAGAAGAAAGTGTATTCTGTTGTTTGTGGATGGAATGTCCTATAAATATCAATTAAGTCCATCTTGTTTAATTTAAAGCTTCTGTTTCCTTATTTATTTTCATTTTGGATGATCTGTCCGATGGTGAAGGTAGGGTGTTAAAGTCACCTACTGTCATTGTGTTACTGTCGATTTCTCCTTTTATGGCTGTTAACATTTGCCTTATGTATTGAGGTGCTCCTATGTTGGGTGCCTAAATATTTACAGTTGTTATATCTTCTTCTTGGATCGATGCCTTGATCATTATGTAGTGTCCTTCTTGGTCTCTTGTAATACTCTTTATTTTAAAGTCTATTTTGTCTGATATGAGAATTGCTATTCCAGCAGTCTTTTGATTTCCATTTGCACGGAATATCTTTGTCCATCCCCTTTTAGTCTGTAAGGGTCCCTAGGTCTGAAGTGGGTCTCTTGTAGACAGCGTACATATGGGTCTTGTTTTTGTATCCATTCAAACAGTCTATGTCATTTGGTTGGAGCATTTAATCCATTTACATTTAAGGTAATTATCGATATGTGTGTTCCTATTACCATTTTCTTAATTGTTTTGGGTTTGTTATTGTAGGTCTTTTCCTTCTCTTGTGTTTCCTGCCTAGAGAAGTTCCTTTAGCATTTGTTGTAAAGCTGGTTTGGTGGTGCTGAATTCTCTTAGCTTTTGCTTGTCTGTAAAGATTTTAATTTCTCCATTGAATCTGAATGAGATCCTTGCTGGGTAGAGTAATCTTGGTTGTAGGCTTTTCCCTTTCATCACTTTAAACATGTCTTGCCACTCCCTTCTGGCTTGCAGAGTTTCTGCTGAAAGATCAGATGTTAACCTTATGGGGACTCCATTGTGTGTTATTTGCTCTTTTTCCCTTGCTGCTTTTAATATTTGTTCTTTGTATTTAATTTTTGATAGTTTGATTAACATGTGTCTTGACATGTTTCTCCTTGGACTTATCCTGTATGGGACTCTCTGTGCTTCCTGGACTTGATGAGCTATTTCCTTTCCCATATTAGAGAAATTTTCATCTATAATCTCTTCAAATATTTTCTCAGTCCCTTTCTTTTTCTCTTCTTCTTCTTGGACCCATATAATTTGAATGTTGGTGTATTTAATGTTGTCCCAGAAGTCTCTGAGACTGTCTTCATTCTTTTTTCTTTATTCTGTTCTGTGGTAATTATTTCCACTATTTTATCCTCCAGGTCACTTATCCGTTTTTCTGCCTCAGTTATTCTGTTATTGATTCCTTCTAGAGACTTTTTAATTTCATTTATTGTGTCGTTCATCATTGGTTTTTTGCTCTTTAGTTCTTCTAGGTCCTTGTTAAATATTCCTTTTATTTTCTCCATTCTATTTCCAAGATTTTTGATCATCTTTACTATCATTACTCTGAATTCTTTTTCAGGTAGACTGCCTATTGCCTCCTCGTTTGTTTGGTCTGGTGGGTTTTTATCTTGCTCCTTCATCTGCTGTGTGTTTCTCTGTCTTCTCATTTTGCTTAACTTACTGTGTTTGAGGTCTCCTTTTCACAGCCTGCAGGTTCATAGTTCCCATTGTTTTTGGTGTCTGCCCCCAGTGGGTAAGGTTGGTTCAGTGGGTTGTGTAGGCTTCCTGGTGGAGGGGACTGGTGCTTGTGCTGTGGTGGATGAAACTGGGTTTTGTATTTCTGGTGGGCAGGACTGCATCTGGTAGTGTGTTTTGGGGTGTCTGTGACCTTATTATGATTTTAGGCAACCTCTCTGATAATGGGTGGGATTGTGTTCCTGTGTTGCTAGTTGTTTGGCATAGGGTGTCAAACACTGTAGCTTGCTGGTTGTTGAGTGGAGCTGGGTCTTAGCAAGGAAATGGAGATCTCTGGGAGAGCTTTTGCCATTTGATATTAGGTGGAGCTGGGTGGTCTCTGGTGGACCAATTTCCTGAACTCAGCTCTCCCACCTCAGAGGCACAGGCCTGAAACCCGGCCGGAGCACCAAGACCCTGTCAGCCACACGGCTCTTCAGTATTTCAGATGCAACCTCATAGGGACTGCAGAATCTGGGTGAGGTGGCTGATTTTTTTCCCTATATCTGATAGATCTGCATAATCATCCTGGCAACCTGACAGTGGTGCCGGCAGCCCAGCCCCACACTTGCATTGACCAGGAGCCCCGAACCACCTGCACACGGGGCAAGGGTGGAAGCGGAGAACCACAGTTTGTTTTTAAAGTTCAAACAACATATAAAACTATGGGGGATAAATTTTAAAAGAATCATTCCAATCCCAATTCCAGAAACCATTTTCATTTCATACCTCACTTTCCAGGTGTCTTTTATTGTGAATGCATGAAAATATAGTTAAAACATAATTTTATTTACAAATTTAATAATTTTACTGAGTTGTGAAAATAATGTTATATGAGCAGAATAATTAGTAATTTAATTAAGTATAAAGGAACTGCTAGAGTTTCATGAAATATTTCTTTAATATAATACATGTTAGTGCCCAAATTATTTCTATAAATTATGATAAAATGTTTTTTCACAATTAAAAAATAATTATTGGAGTATAGTTGATTTACAATTTTGTGTTAGTTTCAGGTGTACAGCACAGTGATTCAGTTATACATATGCACATATTCCTTCTTTTTCAGGTTCTTTTCTCACATAGGTTATCACAGAATATTGAGTAGAGTTCCCTGTGGTATACAGTAGGTCCTTGTTGGTTATCTACCTTATATATTGTAGTGTGTGTGTTCATTCCAAGCTTCTGATTTATCCTTTCCTGTCACACTTTCCCTTTGGTAACCATAAGTTTGTTTTATAAACCTGTATGTCTGTTTCTGGTTTTAAATAAGTTCATTTGTATATTTTTTTTTAAAAAAATTAGATTCCACATATGAGTGATATCATATGATATTTGTCTTTCTCCGTCTGATTTAGCTCACTTAATGTGATAATTTCTAGGTCCATCCATGTTGCTGCAAATGACACTATTTTGTTCTTTTTTATGGTTGCATAATATTCCATAGTATATCTGTACCACATCTTCTTTATTCTGTTGATGGACATTTAGGTTGTTTCCATGTCTTGGCTATTGTAAATAGTGCTACTATGAACACAGGGGTGCATATTTCTTTTTGAATTATAGTTTTCCTTGGGTATATGCCCAGGAGTGGGATTGCTAGATCATATGGTAGCTCTATTTTTAGTATTTTGAGAAACCCCCACACTGTTTTCCATAGTGGCTGCACCAATTTACATTCCCACCAACAGTGCAGGAGGTTGCTCTTTTCTCCGCATCCTCTCCAGCATTAATTGTTTGTAGACTTTTTGATGATGGCCATTCTGACTGGTGTGAGGTGATACCTCATTGTAGTTTTGATTTACATTTCTCTGATAATTAGTGAGGTTGAGCATCTTTTCATGTGCTTTTTGGCCATCTGTATGTCTTCTTTGGAGAAATGTCTATTTAGATCTTCTGCCCATTTTTTTGACTGGGTTGTTTGGTTTTTTTGACATAGTGATTCACAATTTTTAAAGGTTATACTCCATTTATAAAATGTTAGCTATATTCCCTGTGCTGTACAATATACCCTTGTAGCTTATTTATTTTATACATAGCAGTTTGTACCTCTTAATTCCCTAACCCTGTCTTGCTCTTCCCCCTTCTCTCTCCCCACTGGTAACCACTAGTTTGTTCTCTACATCTGTGAGTCTGTTTCTTTTTTGTTACATTCACTAGTTTGCTGTATTTTTTAGATTCCACATATAAAAGATATCATACAGTATTTGTCTTTCTCTGTCTGACTTATTTTACTAAGCCTAATACCCTCCGAGTCTATCCATGTTGTTGCAAATGGCAAAATTTAATTTTTTTAGTGGCTGAGTAGTATTCCATTGAATATATATACCACAACTTCTTTACCAATTTGTCTGTTGATGGATACTTAGTTTGCTTCCTTATCTTGGCTATTGCAAATAATGCCTGCAGCCCTTTTTCTTTCCTTCTATTTTTGGGAAGACATCCTTCCTTCAGTTGAACAATAATCTCTCCTACTGTGTTTATAAGCAACCCTTCTGTAGAGGTGGTTTTCCATCAATTATTTTTCTTACTCCCCATGCCATGACATCTATCTTCTCTATTTGGCTCCTTCTCATCAACAGTAAAACATTCTCAAGTCTCTCCCATCTTCAAAAAGCATATCCTTTATTCCCCCAGAAGCTGTCCTTTCTCCTACCATTTATGGCCAAGTTTAGCTACATATATCCATACCTATCTTTGTTTTCTCATTTCCTAGGTATTCCTCAGCCTACTAAGTCTGACTTCTGTCCCTACCAGTATGCTTACCTTGCTCTCACCAAGATTGATAAAAATTTATGTATTTAAAAAAATTTTTTTTGTATTTAAAAATTTTTTTTTAATTTTTTATTAAGACCAATAAAATTTTTTGAAGAATGTTAATAGGATGGAGTTTTCCTCTTGTTTAGACTTTCAAATCTTTTAAAAAAAATTTTTGGCAAAATACACATAACAGAAAATTTGCCATCTTAACCATTTTGAAGTGTATAATTTGTCATTTTGTGACTGGTTTATTTCAATCAGCATAATGTCCTCAAGGATATCCATGTTGTAGCATATGACAGGATTTCCTTCCTTTTTAAAAGCTGAATAATATTCCATTGTACATATACACTACAATTTGTTTATCCTTTTTTTGTCAATGGACAGTTGGTTTGCTTTCAATTTTTGGCTATTGTGAATAGTGCTACTATGAACATGGGTATACAAATATCTCTTCAAGACCCTGCTTTCAATTATTTTGGGTATATACCTAGAAGTGGAATTGCTGGATCATATGGTAATTCCCTTTTTAACTATTTGAGGAATAAACATACTGTTTCACATAGCAGCGGCACCATATTCATTTCCACAAACAATGCCCAAGAATTCCAATTTCTCCACATCCTTGCCAATACTTCTCTTATTTTCTGTCTTGTTTTTGATAGTGACCTTCCTAAAGGATGTAAGGTAGTATCTCACTGTAGATTTGATTTACAGTTTCCATAATTATTGGTGATTTTTAACATCTTTTTTATGTGCTTATTGACCATTTGTATATTTTCTTTGGAGGAATGTCTATTTAAGTTCTTTGTCCATCTTTAAACATTTATTGTTATTTTTGAATTAAACAGATTCTTTATATATTCTGGATATTAATCTCTTTCTTGACTTGAAAATATTTTCTCCCATTCCATTGGTTGTCTTTTCATTCTGTTGGTTGTGTTCTTTGATGCGTAGAAGTTTTTAATTTCAATGTAGTCAAACTTTTTCTTTTTTTCTTTTGTTGCCTGAGCTTTTGGTATAGGATTGAGTCTTATTTCAAGTACACATTGTGATTTTATACTGCATTTACTGACTTCTTTATATGACATATGGGATTTTAGCATACAGAGTTCCCCCCAACCCAATTTGATCCCATCACGGTATTTACTTGTTATGAACTAAGGCATTCATTTTTCTCTCTAACGCTGATTTCTACAACTTTTAGACTTGGTACTATGTTATTTATTTAAATGAATACAATGCTCAATACCCAGCCTCTTTATTCTTCACTTTCCTCCCTGTGTCCTTTATTTTGATTCATCTCTTAAGTCATTGGATTTCAGGGTCCCATATAACTAACCTCAAGGAGAGTCCCAGGTGTCATGTTCTCTACCCATGCACAGGCAACACTGCCTTGCTACCAACTTGGTACCTGAGGGATCCTCTCTTTCCTCCTTCCAACCTTTCCAAGTCTGGTTTGCACTTGTCTCATTTAGCCAGTTTGAGGCATTCTGGAGGACAAGCTACAAAATACAAATTGTATAAATTCAGTGATTCTACATATGAGTCAAATGCTCTTATTTTTGCATAATATAAAAATGAATACTAAATTTATACTAATATTTTAAATTTTAATTTTTCTTTACTTAGAATGATACATAGCAAATGAAAAGTACTGTAAACATCTAGAGAGAGAGAGGATGCAGAAGAAAGCAGAAAGCTTTGTACTTTAGTATTTTTAACAGAATTTTTTCCTAGCTTTTTGAACAAAGAGCCCTGCATTTTCATTTTTCATTCTGTCTGTATATGTATATATGTATATATCTATACTTTTTTAGTAAAAATATTGCTTAACTTTATTTTTATGTAAGTTAGCTAATTTTCAGTTTTAAATTGTCAATCCTTTTAGTCTATTTCAAGTTATCTCAATATCTTGTTGTTTCATGTTTTATACATTATATTTCCAAAGTTTCTTTATATTTATTTTAATAATAGTATATGTTTTACTTCCAAAATTTTACACATAATTTTCTATTTTTCAAGAGATTTAGGTGTGTTGGTCATAGCAAAACAATTTCAAAAATCTCTTCATTTTTCTCTGTGATTTTGTCTTTTCCTTTTCTTCATGATGCCAAAATGCTCTACAAATAGAGTAATAGTGTAGAGTTAGATTTCCCCCTGTGGTTTGAATTCATGCTCATCTACTCTATAGGATGGCCAAGTGAAAGAAATAATGTATTTGAATTTTTAGGGTGAAAAGTGGAGTGGGAGGACTACTGTCAAACATAGTTTTGATCAGATGAAGGGTAGGATGTTATTGCCCCTGAGGTTTCTTCTGTGTGTGTGTGCATGTGTGCGTGTGTGTGTGTGTGTGTGTGTGTGTGTGTGTGTGTAGGTGCATAGGCAACTTCTAAACACAATTTATTTTATTTAAGCACAATTTAAGAAGAGTGTGAGAGTATGAAAGAGTAAAGAGTAAATGATGAATGAGGGTCAAGGAGTGGGGAGCCACAAGTGGAAGGTGTACATGGAACCATGGGCTGAGGGCTCCTAGATACCTATGCAATAAAGAGTACTGGAGAAAAAAATAACTCACTGTCCTTAGAAAAAACTGACTCTTCTGTAGCCAAGGGGACAAGCAACTACTAAAAACAGTTGTTGTTTTTTTTTTAAAGATGTTGGGGGTAGGAGTTTATTAATTAATTTATTTATTTTTGTTGTGTTGGGTCTTCGTTTCTGTGCGAGGGCTTTCTCTAGTTGTGGCAAGCGGGGGCCACTCTTCATTGTGGTGTGCGGGCCTCTCACTATCGCGGCCTTTCTTGTTGTGGAGCACAGGCTCCAGATGCACAGGCTCAGGAGTTGTGGCTCATGGGCCTAGTTGCTCCGCGGCATGTGGGATCCTCCCAGACCAAGGCTCGAACCCGTGTCCCCTGCATTAGCAGGCAGATTCTCAACCACTGTGCCACCAGGGAAGCCCCTAAAACCAGTTTTTAACCCATTTAATCATTATAATGACAGAACCTAGTGACACTGCTGCTGGTAATCATGTTCCCATAGCCAAGCTCAATAAGGCCTGGCATACGCACCTCTGAGAATCAACCGACCCCTTGAAATACACGCTTGCCATGGCCTCTGAGTCAGACCAGCTCTTTTCTCCAGTGGGTGTGGCCATGAGCTACAAATGGGGCTCCCAGTTGGCTTTAGTAAGTAATAACTTCACCCCTTGTGTTCAGATGCAGAGTGGTGGTCTCCTCTGCATCAGATTCATTCACAGTTCTCCTTCAAAGATAATTTGTCATGTACAGAATCATCAGTGTTGTTCTTTAATACTTTGAATTCTCTGTATCAGTACTTATCAGCTTTATTTAATTAGAGGCTAGGATTAGGGAATCTAGCTACTGTGATTAATTTGAAAGTTGCCTTTTATAAAAAAAAAGTCAAATAATGCTGCAATGAAAACTGTTTCCTCAAGTCAACAAGCTAACTAATGTTTATAAAGTCAAACACACTCATGTTTGAATAGCGAATAAAAATTGGCAGCCTAGAGGCTACTGGTCTTATCTCACCGCAGCTCACAGCAGGGTCAGTTCTCTCTATTTTCTACTTAGATGGAGGGCAGTGCCCATGCAGTTTAACTGTATGGCAAATTACACACAAACTTGTAATGAATGTCTTTGTGATATGGCCAGATTAAAAACAGAAAGTATGTCTACAAACCAGGATCATCTTAACAGTTGAGAGAGTTTACCTCTATCTTACACATATTTCGAAATAAACCCTTCCTTTGTATTTATTGATCTGGAAAAAGTCCCTGTCTTGCATGTGCTTTCACCACATATGCTCGTACAGGCATACAATGAAGAACCACCCTATAAAGATGTATCACCTCTTCCAGTAAGATATACTAGCCCCTCCCAGTTCATGAAGAGGTCCCTCATCACAGCCAGCTTGGATTCTACTCCCAAGCCCTACACAGGGAGAGACCAGAACCTCCTGATCTGGAGCTTGATACTCACGACGTGCCCACATTTATACTATGGATTTCATCTTCACCTGAGGTTACTCATATGACCACAGAAATATCCTTGAGAGAGAATGATGATGCTTGTCATCGTCAACTTGAAACCTGTGTCCTGGGCCTGGACCCGAATTCTTGCATTGCTCTAGGGATCCAGTTGTTTTATTCATTGTGTAACTACCTTGTGACCAGCGCAATTATATACTGATTCATGTTAAACTGTTCAATGTTTAATGTTAACATGTAAATATATCCCAGTTTTTTGTAATCTTGTTTTGCATTGCTTTAATTTTTAAAACATATTACAGCTCTAAAAAAATGGAAGTGATCTGGCTTACATGAGCTTCAGAAACACATTCATCTCCTCAATTCATCTCCTCCTCCTGTCTACCCAGTTTTATGCTCTGTGTCAGCTCTTCTCCCCCAAATGTAAGCCATGCATTTTGTGGGGGGGGTTCCTAGAATGAGACTAGATGTAGCAATTTAAAGGAGCATGGGGGAAGCCCCTGTGTGGAGGAGAAACCAGTATGATACTGACTCATCGTCTTGCTGAAAGAACACAAGATGTGCTGGCTGAGACAGAAAGTGGAGAATGGCTTTGGGGAAGACAGCATCTGAGGTGACTCCTGAGGGGGCCAGGAGGAGACTGCCAGGCAGAGAAGGACATTCTGGAATTCAAAAATAGGAGAAGGTTTTTTGTCGCCTTCCTCCAGATGGCTAAATAAAAATTCCTGGATATCTATAGACCAGAAGCATCCTGTGTATTTTGGGTGACTATAATCTAAAGACCATGCCCACGAAGGAAATTGAAGGCTTCTTCTTGACCTGTCGTAGGCCAAGTTCCAACCAAGAGTAGGACAGCCTCCTCCTTTGTCTCCATTAGCTGCTCTGCACGGGCCACCACGGTCTTCTTGTTCTACCACAAAGATGAGTCAGGGGTCTGTGCACTTGACAGGGAGCTCCCCCAGCCTGAGGTCCCGTATAGTGTGGAGAGCAGCCCCTGGTCCTCAGTCAGGCTCTAAAAAGCAATACCATCATCTTGGAAGCCAAAGGCTCTGTATTATGGGGCTCACACCCTCAGTCTTTCCTTGCATCAGAGGTAAATACTAGGGGTTAAGTAAGTTGTAAGGAAGCTATGTGACTCAGGTGGCCCAGGGCGAACACGTGCTGTTTGTTGGCTACATTGTGGCCTGAGTAGAGTTGTCAGGGCCAGTCAGGGCATAGAGGGTGCCGGGGGCCAATTTGCAGCTGGTCTGCTTCTATGGTGCCAGGAGGGCCTGAGGCAGAGGAGGAGGAGAAGAAGACGAGGAAGGATGGGAGGAAGAGGCAGTGGGGAGGAGGTGGGGGGAGAAGTCCAAAGCCTGAACCCTGGACCCTCCAAGTTTAGAGATCACAGAGATGAGGAGAAAGCAGCACAGAGAGTAGGAAGAGCAGTCAGTGTGTCAGAAGGAAAGCTAAGAACCCAAGGCAGGAAAGGGCATCCACGAGGAGAGTGTGTTCAACAGCCCAAATGGTGCTGGTAATTCTAGGAAGATGAGGCCTAAGAAGCAGTCTTCCGATTTAGCAACGGTCATTGTGACCTTGACAAGAATAGCTTCAGGAGAAGTTATTGGATTGAGTTCAAGGGAGAATGATAGAATGATTAAAAACAATTACAGGGCTTCCCTGGTGGCGTAGTGGTTGAGGGTCCGCCTGCCAATGCAGGGCACGCGGGTTCGTGCCCCGGTCCGGAAAGATCCCTCATGCTGCGGAGCAGCTGGGCCCGTGAGCCATGGCCACTGAGCCTGCGCATCCGGAGCCTGTGCTCCGCAGCGCGAGAGGCCACAGCAGTGAGAGGCCCGTGTACCGCAAAAAAAACAAAAACAAAAACAATTACATATGTTTCTTGTGTATGTTTTCCTGTAAAGGAAGGAGAGAAATGGGGAAACAGGGCTGGAGCTGTAGAGGGAAATGGGGAGAAGAGACTAGAAGGGGATGCATGTTTGATTTCTTGTTTGTATTCTCCCCAAATTAGTGGAAGGGGAAAATGAGGCAGAGGAAGGGAGAATACCTGGTGAATGAGAGAGAAGGATGTCATGCCCAGATGGTGGGGCTGCCCCAAGACGTCATGGACAGGTCATTCGCCATAACGGGAGGGAAGATAAGTGCGGCACATGCCATGGGGGGGGCTTTGGCAATTTTCATCTGATTAACATCTATGTTCTTAGAAATCAAGCAGTTTGATTCTGGTCTTTCAATACCAGCTGATGGATTATCCTAATTCAGCTTTCCTTTAGAAAAGCTAATTTCAAGGCTTTCTATGATTGGACCATAAATTAAAATCTTCTAGGACATCAAGTCCATCAGTGATTCTAGTTAGACGATGGGGTTATTTTGTGACACATGAAAGTTTATAGCAAGCAACTGTATAACATTTTGTTATTTTAATAAGGGAGAAAGAACGTGGCCTATTGTATGATTAGATCAACCCAAGGAAATGGGATTTCCAACTATCTGATCTTTGCTTTCTGTTCATATTCAAATGTGACAGCCCCATTTTTCACTCAAATAATGAATGATTGTGTACTAGTCTGGATTCTCCAGAGAAGTAGAAACAATCTGATATATAGAGAGAGGTTTATTATAAGAAATTGGCTCATGTGGTTATCAAGGCTGAGAAGGCCTAAGATTTACAGCCAGAGAGCTGAAAACCCAGGAAAGCTGATGGTATGGTTCTTGTCGAAGTCTGAAGGCCTGAGAAGCAGAATTGCTGGTGGTGTAAGTTCTAGTCCCAGGCCAAATCCAAATGCCGGAGAAGACCGCTGTTCCAACTTGAAGACAGTCAGACAGAGAAAGCAATTTTTCTCTTACTGCATCTTTTTTTTTTCTATTCAGGCCTTCAATGGATTGGATGGTGCCCACCTACATTGGAGAAGGCAATATGCTTTATTCAGTCTACTGATCGAATGCTAATCTTATCCAGAAATGCCCTTACAGATGCACCCAGAATGATATTTAAGCAAATATCTGTGCACCCAGCGACCCAGTCAAATTGACACATAAAACTAAACATCACAAATAGATACACATGAAAATAAATGTAAAGTGCATATTTAAGGGAAACCGATGCCATTTGTTAGGCAATGAGGCCATCCAAAATATGGAAAATTATCAGAATATAGTTGGGAAATAATCAGAACAGGGAACTGTTGTGGATCTTCTTTTGTGTGTGTGTGCTGACATATTATATAACAGCATATAGCAGAAGAAAACATCTTTGGAAATTAAGACAAGAAGATCTTATGTTAGGAATGCATTATTTTGTTAGGGCTGCCATAACAAATTGCCACAGACCAGGTGATTTAAACAACAGAAATTTATTTTCTCACAGTTCTGGAAGCTGGAGGTCCAAGATCAAAGTGTCAGCAGGTTTGGTTTCTTCTGAGGGTTGTCGTGGAAGGATCTGTTCCAGGCCCCTCTCCTTGGCTTACATCTGACTGCCTTGTCACTGCCTTGTCCCCACACGTCCTCTTTGTGCACTCATGTCCCCATGTCTCTGTGTGTCCAAATTGCTCTTCTTATGAGGAAACCAGTCATATTGGATTGGAGCTCACCCTAGTAGCCTCATTTTAACTTAATCACCTACGGGTGTTATTTTGGAAAATAAGTGAAGAATGTGCATCAAGGCAAAGGAGTCATGAGCTGTGTCAAATGAGAAATATGAAAACTGAGACTTGACTATTGGCTTTGGAAATGTGACTTGACAATTGGTGATTTGACAAGAGTAGTTTTGGTAGAGTGTCAAAAGTCTGACTGGAGTGGGTTTAAGAAAGTATGGATGGAGAAGATTTGGGGAGAGTAAGTACAGACAATTCGGTGTAGAGGGGAGCAAAGTGGGCCAGTAAATAGCTGAGGAAGTGGGCCAAAAGAAGGGTTTTATTTACTTATTGTAAGATGGGACATATAATAATAAACTTGGATGATATTAGAAATAATTCAAGGAAAAGTGAAAAATTACAAGAGGAGAGAGAGGAAATCCTTAATGGACCTTTGTCCTTAATTAGGTACATGGATGGATAGATCATCCTGTTGTAAGGTGGGGAAACCCAGTGTCCTGGAGCAGATGCTGGTGGGCAGGTAAATGCAAGACAAGTGGCTTGTGGAAATTCTCTACTGATTTCTTCGCTTCTAGTGAAGTCAGAAGAAAAATAAGAAGCTGAGAGTGAGGTTTGTGAGGAGATGTGGGGAGAGAGAAGAGTGAGGGAAGGTTTAAAAAGTGGAGAATAAAGAAGTCAAGAGACACAGAAGCATAGTGTTTTTTGGCAAAATTCAGTGTACACAGATGTTTACGCTCACTAGATCTCAACATAGTTGTGCATTTTTCTCTATTCTATTTGGCTGCTCAGGTGCAGACAAAGGAAAGGTGGAAGGGTGGAGTTAACCAGGGTTGTGGTTTTGTCTCCCACAGTGAGTTCTAGGAGATGAGAGAGGGACAAGAGTGCACGTATTGCATAGAGCCACAAACTGTGGGATTTAGGAGGTATAATCAAGGAGAGATGGCAGCAAGACAGTGACAGAAGGTGAAGAGAATTGGGGAATTGGTCACTGAGGAGATTGAAGTGCTAGATGTATTTGCCCAGTTATTTGGCTAAAGATGATTAATTCTATTATTTGAGTAAATATTTGGGGTGACTGTGTTTTATTTCTCCTTTGAAATGTTTACAGAAATAATAAAGAACAAAGGGCTGACTTCTCAACTTCTGAATCTAGAATTATTTAAAAGAAGCAAACTTAGTATTGAATACTCATAAAATGGCCTTTCTTATCCTGAGTATTTGAGGAGACAGGGTCAATCTTTAAGGTCACTGGAGTTGTGAGCGCCATGACATAATCAGGGAGTACCCTTGAGGCCCAGACAGAAGAGCTGCTATTAAGAAGTATAGAATATTTTTATCTGGGCATCTATCAAGCTTATCTGTTCTAATGCTTCACTTTGCAGTGGAGGGATACAAGGTGACTCAGCTCATCTGAGCCAAGTCCCTACTCAAATCCACACCTGTAGATGGTTGGGTTTTCTGCTCCCTGGCTACCTCCTAACTCACCAGATATTTTTGTGCAGAACAGGTCCACAAATAGGCTTCTTGCAATCTGCCCCCAGACATGGCTATTACCTTACACACTGCAGACGCCAATAGATCTCAGTGAGATGTGCAATCTTCCTCTACACACCCCCAAGACAGATCCTTCCACTAACAGCCTCTAAGGTGTTTTAGCACACATTGTCCAAAAGAGAACTTACTTAACATTCCTGACGAGGGGTACCAAAGGAAAAAAAGTTCCTAAAAGAAACCAAAGGAGTATTCCCAGATAGGGAGACTGTGGGTGGGAATGAGCTGCAGCAGGAGAAGAGAAATGAGCAGAAACAATGTATAACCACCCACATTGCACTCTTGCTGATTGTCCACAGGGGGCGCCTGGGCTGGTGCTCCTATGGTTTGCAGCCCTGGCAATCAACTTCGCCTGTATTTGCATATGGGCACCTCAAAAAGTATATTAGTTCTCCCTAAAGAATACAACATAGTAGCTTGAAACCTCCTATCCAAGCTTCAGAGTGTGCTCAAAAGGCATTTCTTTTGTCTATCATAAATGCCCAGAGTTCTTAAATACAAGTCTGATTAGTACTGTGTGTATTAGGTGTCAGTGCCAATTATGTTTTTCTTGTCAGAAAACGAAACAAAACAAAAAACTAACTAAAAGCTACAATTTACCAGTAGCAGGAGTTTTAAGAAAATAAAGATGAAAAAACAAATTTTCTCTTCCCAGGGGTCCTCATTTCTTTTACCAGGTTTGTCTTGCTCTGTCTGGCTCTTATGATTTTCCCTACCTTTGCTTACCAAAATTTGATCTGACTCACATTCACAGGTCCCGTGTTTCACTTAAAATACAGGTGATGTGAGTTATAGTAGCTCCAATGCTATATGAATTTGGAGTTTGCTTGATTCCTCTGTTCCCCAAAGGCCAGTCTGTCTTTGGGAAACAGTTTGCGGTTCTCCAAAAAGTGAACATAGAGATACCCGCCGATTCTACTCCTAAGTATATGCTCAAAAGAACTGAAAACATATGTCCACACAAAAATTTGTACACAAATGATCATAGCAACATCATTCATAATAACCAAAAAGTGGAAATAATTCAAATGTTCATCAACTAATGAATAAACAAAAAGTAGTATATCTGTACATTGGAATAAAATGAGCAGCGAGAAAGGATGAAGTACTGGCATATGTTACAATATAGATTAATCCTGAAAAAATTACTCTGAGTAAAAAAAGCCAATCACAAAAGAACATTTATTGCATGATCCATTTATATGAATTATCTAAGATAGGCAAATATAGAGACAGAAAGTAGAATAATCTATGTAAGGGCCTAGAGGGAAGGGAGAATTGGGAGTAACTACTAATGGGTGCATGATTCCTTCTTGAGGGAACTTAAAATTTTCTAAAATTAGATTGTAGTGATAATTGCACAACACTGTGAATATACTAAAGAATATTGAATTGTGCACTTCAGTTGGTAAATTGCATGGTATATGAATTATATCTTAATAGGTACATACTGAGAGCTTTATTATGCAATGTACTATTTAAAGATCTAGGAAGGATATACAATAGGTATAAGATTTGCCCATAATGAACTGAAAATACTGGTTTGTAACCTTTTTTCCCATATCTATATTATATATAAAGGTATGGTTTTGTGCCAGTCTTAGCTTGATAATGATGCCATTGGTTAAGAACACCTGGAGCACTCACCTGGGCTCTACTGCTGCCTATGGCCACTCCCACAGACATTTCCCAACCAGAGCCAATGCTGTGGCTGGACTGGTCCTGGTGGTCCTTATTATGATTGCAGGATGCACCACATCAACAATCATCAGGGAACTTTGAAAAAACAAGGTTTATTTTTCTCACTTCCTGATGAGTACTTAGCACATCTGGGCCCACACAGCAAGGTCTCGAGTGGAGAGAAAACACAAGGACCTGGGTCTTTGCCTTTATTGGGATTGAGAGTGTGGTGTCTTGGGTTTCA
Organism: Lagenorhynchus albirostris; assembly: GCF_949774975.1. NCBI lineage: Eukaryota > Metazoa > Chordata > Mammalia > Artiodactyla > Delphinidae > Lagenorhynchus > Lagenorhynchus albirostris. The sequence goes on along the minus strand of NC_083101.1, from coordinate 96,357,735 downwards.
CAGCTTTACTCTTTATTGGTGAATTTAATACATAAGAGCAGGAATTAAAAGGGAAGAAGGAAGAGTAAAGCAGGGTCACTCAAGAGGTCAGTTATCTAGGTCACCCAGGGCTTTCTACAAGGGAAACTTCACGGGTGGGGGGGCGTGGACTGGCTCTTTATGTAGTTGTGTAGATGGCAGTGTGTTTATTCGAGATGGATATCTTTGAAATGAATGCCTCAGTGTTAATGTCCTGAAACTGTGTGTCCACCTGACTAAAATGAGATGAAATGAGTATTAGTTTTCCTTATCATGTCTTGAGATATAATGTGATGTTTTTCCTACCCCTGCAACAATTGATGGGCACATCAGAACTCTGAGGCCTCTGGTCACTTGACACTCAACTTCTGGGTTTGGGGCCTCAGTATGCTGGCTGAGCATGAGAGGACTACTTGGGGAACACAAAGCGCTATGAAGTATGGATCCCACCCTTACCCTGCTAATTGCATCATGCACTGTGTTCCCCACTTATGTAAAGCATCTATTCCATTCCTTTTTCCTTTCTTGCTTTCTTAAATCTCTCCACGCTCCCCACCCTACCCCAACTTTTTCCTCTGGTCTCTTGCATAGATCTTTAGCAGTATTGATCCCCACTAATGGAATCTTAGGGTTAAGAATATTGAGACTTTTGATTTTTATCTTCTTTTTGATAAAGGGGAAAGGAATATTAACACTATAAATCCTGAGATAAAGCCATGAACAAGGTGTTATGAAAGGCTACAGACAGGGCAAATGTTCTGAATTTGAAAATCTTGGAAACTTGGGTGAACAGAGCAAGGGGGTGCCCCCTTTATTGTAAGGGAATTTTTTAAAAAATATTTATTTATTTATTTTGGCTGTTCTGTGTCTTAGTTGAGGCATGTGGGATCTAGTTCCCTGACCAGGGATCGAACCCGGGCCCCCTGCATTGGGAGCATGGAGTCTTACCTGCTAGACCATCAGGAAAGTTCTGTAAGGGAATTTTTAAAAAATTTTATTTTATTAAAGTATAGTTGATTTACAATGTGATAATTTCTGCTGTACAACAAAGTGTTTCAGTTATACATATATATACATTTTTTATCATACTCTTTTCCATTATCGTTTATCAGAGGATATTGAATATAGTTCCCTGTGCTATACAGTAGGACCTTGTTCTTTATCCACTGTATATATAATATTTTTAGTTGACACTTCTTCCCAGGTAAAATTCTTCAATGACTTTCCATTTTCTTATCTTCGCTTTCAAAGCCATACTAAATTTGGCTTCAGTGCCTCTCTTCAGGCTTAATTTCTTTTAGTCCTCTGCAGACAAACAGACCTACTCATCATTTCTTTTATATGTGCCTTGCTCCAGTTCTCTGCCCCTCAGATCAGGCAGACTTGAACCTCTTCACATCTATGTGTGTATATCCATGCTGCTTCCTCCAGAAAAACTTCACCCAACCCAGAAGGAAATAATGGTAGAATTCCCCAGAATGGGGCACTCTACTTCTCTGGAACTCTCTCAAGGTCCTTTTTGCTTTCTACCTGGTTTCCTAATTGCACTGTGCATATCACAGGACTCCTAATTTACCATCTTCTTGAAAGCAGGCATTTTATCTTGATCTATTTTATCTTAAGGATAGTAAGAATTTCTTAAATGTTTATTAAATATAAGATGAATAATAGTAATCTTAAAAGATATTTTTCAGGGAAAAGCCTCTTGTTCACTAATCATTAAATTGAGGTATACAGGTTGGAAGCCTCCTTTGTGAGACAATTTGTTGTTTTGACCGGGAGAAACCATTCCATCCCAGTTCCATCCCTGTTCAACCTCTTAGTTAAAATCTCCCTGGGCTGTAGCTCCAAAGGGCCAGATTAAATTCCCTGCTCCAACAGATATGGCCTAAGCTACTTACTACTCTTAGCCTTGGATTGCTCATTTCTAAAATGAGGGAAATAATATTCTTTGTCCTCAATTTCCCTGTCTGAAACAGGATCCCTAAACTTATTAGAAATCTGAAATATGCCCAATTTACATCTATCCCTAAGTATCTCATAATGGAAATGTTTATATTTTTACCATATTTGTTAGAAAACAAATGCTTTGGGAACCTGACCAGAGGAGAAAACAATTGCTAGTGTTTAAATTGTTTATCATAGGGTCTTTTTGAACACATAACAAAAAGGTAAGGTCCATTTCTCAAAGCCTTCCTGAATTTTCTAAGTACACTTAACCGTCATTAAGCCTTAAATGATAAGCGAGATCAACGTGATTGCTGCAAAAACATGATAAATTACTTCTTACCACCAGCTAGATTTTAAAATATTAGAATACTGGAGGTTTATTTAAAATGTTTGAGTATATTGAATATTTTATCTCTAAGACAAACCTAAGCATGTATATAGAAAACGTAAGAAAGTGATTTTGCATTTAAATTAAATGCATATTAATTAATGTGGATTACATTTACCACATTTGAACTTGAAAGTAAGCTGGCAGTGAAAACTGATCAAGGTTATGGCTTTGTGATTCTAGTGTAAAAATACTCCACAAACATAAAGTGCCCTCTAATCATTGTTTAGAATTCCTAAATAGAAAATGTTTAGGACAGCATTCAAATGTTGGCTCTCTACTCACCTAAGATGCACACCATGTGCCAGGGCAGTTCAGGCAGAGCCATCCTAAGAAGGACTGTGAATCTCTGCATTCCTGCCCTAATATTTTGTGAGTTGCATGTCATCTTATCTCAAGTGGATGTTGTGTGTGTGTGTGTGTGTACAACAAAAAAATAACATGGTTCTGTCATAAGCATTAGGTCAGTTTGTAGTAACCTTGAGGTTTAAGCATGAAGCTAAATCAGTTTCTGGATGTCAGACACTACTTTTCCTCTTAGAAGGGGATAAAAGCTCAATTAAGGCAATTCCTGTATTTTACACATGAGGCAACTCAGGCCCACAGAGATCATCCAAGTGCTTAAGGTCATAGATCTGGACTTGTCTTAATAACACATGTAATAATTATATATCTAATAACAGTGCCATGTTTTAGACATGGTCTGTAGCATTTTATGTGTATTATGTCATTTAGTCCTCACAGCCACCCTAAAAGTCAAACACTATGAGAAAATGAGGATGGAAAAAGTTTACTCCCTTATCCAAATTACACAGCTAATATCTGACAGAACTGGGATTCTATATCTGACTCTGGGTGTTTAGCTCCAAACTGCAGTCTGCAGTGCTTCTGCTGGTGGAGAAGAGCTGCTGCTCCAGAAGGATGTCCACAAATGATTGTGTTATGTGGTCAGACAGCTGGTGGATGTCATACTTCTCATCCATAGTATTAATTACTTTCAGACACCTCATACTTAAGGCAATCATTTGTAAGCTCTATCAAAACTAAATCAACGTTTGATCAGGAGATCAAATATCTTAGAAAAAGAGCCACTTTTAACCTGGTGTACACAACCAAAATTTTGAAACACACACAGCAGAAGAACAAATTATCAGTAAAATGACTGTACTACACAGAATGCAATAAAAACTAACCTGGTAAACATCATGTTTATATGACTGTTATATGAACGTCCACTATTCATCAAGGGGAAAAATGTTCTTTAATTTTCTTATGTACGTATCTACTTTCTTCCATGTTAATAGTCTAGCAAACATTGGCTTTGCTGTTTTCATGATGAGGCAGTGAAATAAACAGTGGAATTTAATGCTGTCGTTAATGGGTAGACCATTCATTTAACTTTAATCAATGTGACTACTGAGAGTTCATCGAAAATCCATACTCTTGCTTCTATAATATTGAAGCATAATTAATTATAGAAAGATATAATAAATGTTTCCTAAATGGATATAGAAAACATATAGAAATCTAATGGATATAGAATTAGATTTTAATAAACTAAGTGCTTGTCTATTATATAGTATATAAGGTGATTAGCATTTTCTCAGTAAGCTTTGGGATATACACTTAGAAGTGGTGGGCCTTGAAAGATAAAAATACAGTGAGGTTAGAGATTGATATAGTTTAAAGCCTGCCTTTCTGTTCCCCTTTTTGCTGTGTATGAGCAATTGTCTATGCCATAATGGTGTAAACTAGAGGAGGAAGATGTATGTGATTTGCTGCTTTAATGCCATTGAGCCCCCAAGAATCTGGGCAGAGCTTGTTTCATTATCATGAATATAAAATTGCTACATTAGAGCTTGGTCTGAGCATTCTATAACTGAATAATCCATTCACAATCTAAATATGAATCATTATTAATGCAGGATTTGTGTTAGTACTAAATCACATTATTCTTGGAAGTGTTTTATTTGTTCCAAGGTGATGTCTGTCAATCTTGAGAGTTGTTAGAGTTATAATGAAGGCTCTAAATAGAGCAAATAATTGAGTGACTCCCTATACTGGTAAAAACTGAGTGTACTTTCATACTAGAACAATGTATGCAGTGATAGTTATATCTGAAAATATGAAGGATAGCTTCATTTGGTTATCTGTGATTTTTCTTTCTAGAAATTACTTTATTATTCATTGGTTCTTACATATGACCTATAAATGAGATAGTTATTATAAGTAGAACTTGGAATGTCAAAAATGAGGGAAGTTCCAGTCCCTGAGGTACACATAGGGAGTCTGTAGTGAAGCTGGTGATATCTCCCCATTCCCCAAAGCTCAAATTTGGGACAAATTCTGTTTTGGAGAAGATGGTTTCATAGCTCCCTGGGACACCCAACATGGAGGAAGCTGAAAAATCTAACTTAAAATTAGAGCATGATTTCTCAGATGCAACTTAAGAAGTGCTTTGTAATCTTTAGAGCAACCTTAAGAAAATAACTAAAAGTATATAGTAAAACATTCAAGAATGGAATTAAAAGTCAACTAAAAATATTTATTTATAGTAAAAGAAGGTAGTCAAAGAGGAATGAAGAAACAAAAAAAGATAGGAGACATAAAGAAAACAGCAAATGGCATCTTTAAAGCCAGCCATGCCAATAATTATATTCAATGTGAATGGTCTAAACATCTCAATAAAAAGACAAAGATTATTAGGCTAGATATAAAAACAGTATCTATGTATATGCAGTCTATAAGACACACACATAGATTCAAAGATACAAATAGTTTGGAAGTAAAAGATGGAAATGGCTATACCATACAAACAGTAATCATAAGAGAGCTGAGTGGTTATATTAATATCAGAGAAAATGAACTTTAAATAAGAAATATCATTAGATAAAAAGAGGGTGAAAAAATGAGGAAGACATAAAAACTATAAATTTATAGACACATAACAATGGAGCCTAAAAAGGTACAAAGCAAAGCCTGACAAAATGGAAAGAAGATATAGACAAATGGAAAACTATAGTAAAAGATTTTGATATTATCAATAATTGGAAGAACAACTATACAGAAAATTAGGAAGAATGAAGACTTGAACAACATTATTGACCAACTTGACCTAACTAACCAACATAGAATGTACTACCCAATGGCTGATGAATAATATATATTTTTTCAAGACCACCATGAGGGACTTCCCTGGTGGTCCAGTGGTAAAGAATCTGCCTTACAATGCAGGGGACATGGGTTTGATCCCTGGTCAGGGAACTAAGATCCCAAATGCTGCAGGGCCACAAAGCCCATGCGCCACAAATACTGAGGTTGCATGCCTCAATGAGAGAGTCTGTATGCCGCAAACTACAGAGCCTACGCACACTGGAGCCCGCATGCCACAACTAGAGAGAGAAAACCTGCACACCACAACTAGAGAGAAGCCCGTGTGCATCAAGAAGACCTGACACAGCCAAAAAAAAGACCACCATGATCATCATCCTGGATAGCTCTAAATTTAAAAGCTTGTTACTTAAAACGATTGAAATTATACAAAGAATGTTTTCTGAGCACAATAAAACTAAATGGGAAATCAACAATTGGGGAATTTATAACCTCCCATGTATTTAGAAACTTAAAAACACACTTTTAAATAACTCATAGATCAAAGAAGACATAACAAAGAAATTAGAAAGTATTTTGAAACTGAAGGAGTAGAAAAACACAGTGTATCAAAATTAATGGATGCAGTTAAAAAATTAATCTTTTGATGTCTATATAAGAAAAGAAGGGTCTCAAATCAATAACCTAAGCTTCCACCTTAAAGAAGTAGAAGAGAAAAATTAGCCCAAAGTGAAGCTGAAGAAATAAAATAATTAAATTAAAGCAGAAATCAATGGAAAGGTAATAAAAATGCTAAAAAAAAGATACAAACAAAAGTTGGTTCTTTGAAAATATCAACAATATTGGCAACTCTTAGATAAGCTACAAGTAAATAAAACAAAGACAAAAATATCAGACTCTGGAATGCAACAGGGTCATCCCTACCTACTCTACAGAAATTTTAAAGATTATAAGGGAATATTACAGTCACCATTATGTTAATAAATTTGATAGCTTAGATAAAATGATCAAATTCTTTGCAAAACAAAAATTATCAAAACATCATTTCAAGAAGAAATAGAATTTTTCAATAGTACCATAACAGTTAAAGAAAATGAACTGATAATTAAAAATTTTTCCACAAAGATAAGTCTAGCACTTGGAGTTTTACTGGGAAATTCTACAAATACTTAGAGAAGAAATAATTTCAATCCTTTATAAACTCTAAGAAATCACAGAAAGAAGGAATACTTCCCAAATCATTTTATTAAGCCAGAATTATCCTGATAGCAAAGACAGACAAAGATATCTCAGGAAAGCAGTAACAGAAAAAACTACAGACCAATATTTCTCACAAATACAAAAATCCTTAACAAAATATTAATTAATGTTTTGTTCATATAAAAATGATTACGTACCATGATCAAGTGGAATTTATCCACTTGAGTTCAGAGTTGGTTTACACCTGAAAATCCGTTAGTGTAATATACCATAATAATAGAAGTAAAGAAAAAAATTTACATTATTTTAATAGATATAGAAAAAGCACTTGACTATACCCAGGACCCAATTATGATTGAAAAATAAATAAATAAATAACTTGCAACAAACTAGGAATGAGAAGGGAAAAATGTCAACATGATTTAAATAATCTTCAAAACCCTGTACTAATATCACTCTTAGTTGTGAAATATTGAATGTTTTCCCTTAAGATTGGGCACAAGGCAAGAATGATTTTTTTTGTTACTTCTATTAAACATTGTACTGGAGATTCTAACTAATACACTAAAAGGACATAAAAGTAAGAATAGATTAAAAGCACATAAAGTGAAAAGGAAAAAATAAAAGTGTCTTTAATTTGGATTATATATCTCTGTAAATAGAAAATCCCAGGGAATTCACAAAAACACCCTAATAAAATTAGCAAGGTCACAACACATAAAATCAATATACAAAAAAACAATTGTATTCCTATGTACTAGCAACAAACAATCCAAGTATAAAATTTAAAGAATAATTTAATTCAAAATATCTTCAAATAGAATAAAATAATTAAGAATACATATAACAAAAGAAATAAAAAATGTACATATTCGAAACTAAAAAAATGTCGCTTATAGATATTAAAGAAGATCTAAATAAATGAATAGGTATTTTATATTCACGAATCAGAAGATTCAATACAGTCAACATGGCAATACCCTCTAAATTAATCTATAAATTCAATACTATCTCTATCAAAACCTCATCAGAAAACAAAAACAAACAAACAAAAAAACCTTATCAGGTCTACTGTGAAAATTTACGTGGTAGTCCTAAAATTTATGTACAAATGCACAGAACCTAGAATAGTAAAACCCATTTTGAAAAAGAACAAATTTGGAGGATTTACATTACTTGATTTCAAAACTTGCTCTAAAGGCACAGTCATCAAGATACATACACTAACGAATAAGAATCAAAGGTCAGGGGCTTCCCTGGTGGTGCAGTGGTTGAGAGTCCGCCTGTCGATGCAGGAGACACGAGTTCGTGCCCCGGTCCGGGAAGATCCCACATGCTGCGGAGTGGCTGGGCCCGTGAGCCATGGCCGCTGAGCCAGCGTATCCGGAGCCTGTGCTTCACAACGGGAGAGGCCGCAACAGTGAGAGGCCCGTGTACCGCAAAAAAAAAAAAAAAGAATCAAAGGTCAAGAAATAAATCCTTTCATTTATGGAAATTGATTTTTGACAATGGTACAAAGATGATTCAGTGGGGGAGAGGATAGCGTTTTCAGCTAATGGTGCTGGAACAATTGGATATTCACATGTAAAAAATAGGAACTTAGGTTTTTACCTCAAGCCATACACAGAAGTTAACTCAAAATGCCTCATAGGTTTAAATGTAAGAGCCAAACTATAAAACGTCCAGGAAAAACAAAACAAAACAAAAAAAAGACAGAAAGTCTTTGTGATCTTGAGTTAGGCGAAGATTTCTTCTATACAACATCAAGGCATGACCCAATGTAAGATAACCTTGATAAATAGGACTTTCAAAATTAAAAACTATGTACTTCATAAGATTCATTAAGAACGTGGAAAGACAAGTTGAAGGTAGGGAGAGGATATTTGCATATAATTTATTTGAAAAACACTAGCATCCTGGATATGTAAAGAATACTTAAAACTCAATAATAAGAAGGAGAGGATGTGCAGAAAAGGGAACCTCCTACACCGTTGGTGGGAATGTAAACAGGTACAGCCACTATGGAAAACAGTATGGAAGTTTCTCAAAAAACTAAAAATAGAACTATCATATGATGCAGCAATCCCACTCCTGGGCATATACCCAGACAAAACCATAATTCAAAAAGATACATGCACCCCAGTGTTCATTGCAGCACTATTTACAATAGCCAGGACATAGAAGCAACCTAAATGTCCATGAACAGAGGAATGGATAAAGAAGATGTGGTGCGTATATACAGTGGACTATCATTCAGCCATAAAAAGGAACGAAATTGTGCTAATAGTCTTTGGATAGACCTAAAGACTGTCATACAGAGTGAAGTAAGTCAGAAAGAGAAAAACAAATATCATATAATATCACTTATATGTGGAATCTAGAAAAATGGTACAGATGAACTTATTTGCAAAGCAGAAAGAGAGACACAGATGTAGAGAACAAACTTATGGATACCAAAGGGGGAAGGAGGGGTGGGATGAATTGGGAGATTGAGATCGACATATATGCACTACTACGTATAAAATAGATAACTAACGAGAACCTACTGTAAAGCACAGGGAACTCTACTCATTGCTCCGTGGTGACCTAAATGCGAAGGAAATCTAAAAAAGAGGGGATATATGTATACATGTAGCTGATTCACTTTGCTATACAGCAGAAACTAACACAACGTTGTAAAGCAACTCTACTCCAATAAAAATTTTTTAAAAATAAGAAGATAAGTAATCCGATTAAATAATGAGTAAAATAGTTCAAAAATATTTCACCAAAGAAGATATATAAATGGCTAATAAGTACCAGAAATGATGCTGAACATTATTGCTCATTAGGGAAATGCAAATTAAAACCACCAAGAGATACCACTACACATACAAGACAAAAAAACCAATAATAGCAAGGATTCACAATGATGTGGAGAAACTGGAACCTTTTTTCATTGCTGGTGAAAATTTAAATAGCATAGTCATTTTGTAAACAATTTCTTAAAGGTAAACATGCCTTGATTATATGATTCAGCAGTCCCACTTACAGGTATTACCCTAAAGAAATGCAAGCATGTATTCACACAAAGATGTGTATATTAGTATTCATAGCAGCAGTATTCATAATATCTAAAATTTAGAAACAATATGAATGCCTATCAACTACTGAATAGATCAACAAAATGTGGTGTATGCATACAGTGGAGTACTATTATGCTGTTAAAAAGACAGAACTACTGAAACTTGCTGCAACTTGGATGAACCTCAAAAACATTATGCAAAGTGAAAGATGCCAGAAACAAAAGGTCACATATTATAAGATTACATGTTTATGAAATGTCTATAAAAAGCAAACTTACAGATGTAGAAAGATCATTTGCAGCCAGGGCTGAGGGTAGGAGCAAGAGTTAACTGTCAATAAGCACAAGGGGATTCTCTGAGGTGGTGGAAATGTTCTAATACTGGATTGTTATGGTTGCACATTTCTATAAATTCACTAAAATCATTTAATTATACTCATATAATTGGAATTTTGTGGAATGCCAGTTATATCTCATTAAAGCTGTAAAAAATTATTAATGAATAAACTCAGAAACAGATCATGCTTGGTTATGCTTTTCTATTTTACTTTATAGAATGCTTGGGTTTTAAAATTTTTATTTTGCATATTTTGCAGACTTGGCAGGCAAAATCATTTCTAGTTTGTATAGAAGAAAAGTGAATCTAGCTTTCCTGAGGTTCTGCAAAGCTGTGGTGTCCTCCCTGCAGCTCCATGACTCACAATTGCTTCACCTTTAGACAAATGTTTAAAGACGAGCCAAGGCACAGCAAATACTGTACTTCAGGCCTTCACCCTGTTGTTTCTGATTCCTGGCGATGCCTCAGCCTCAATTTGTCTGCCTGAGAAAAGCCTTTTTTTTCCATACCCTCACTTTTATCCCAGCACCATCTCATCTTCCATGTGAAATCTTCTCTGACTATATTCTCAGCAAACTGTAGAAATCCCATGTTTCCATATTATTATGTTCCAAGCTCATGAGAGCCCTCTCAAACTGTAAAATTGGTAGCATTGTCTATCCTCAGCATAGGTTGTGAAAATCTAGAGTTCGGGGCTTCCCAGGTGGCGCAGTGGTTGACAGTCCGCCTGCCGATGCAGGGGACATGGGTTTGTGCCCCGGTCCGGGAAGATCCCACATGCCGCGGAGTGGCTAGGCCCATGAGCCACAACTACTGAACCTGCGCGTCTGGAGCCTGTGCTCCGCAACAAGAGAGGCCACGATAGTGAGAGGCCCGCTCACCGTGATGAAGAGTGGCCCCCGCTTGCCACAACTAGAGAAAGCCCTCACACAGAAACGAAGACCCAACACAGCCATAAATAAATAAATTTTAAAAAAAAAGAAAAGAAAAACTAAGGAAGGTTAAAATGTTAAAAAAAAAAAAAAAGAAAATCTAGAGTTCAAAGACTCTACCTTGCTCACATTTGTGTTGTTTGTTCATAGCATGCAGAAAAGCAATCAAATAATTTTAATTGTCTGATTATTTGAATGGACGGTTTTGGAGAGTAGGAAATTAAGGTGAGGTAAGGTCTGAAGACTTAAAGTGCATTCTGCTATTTAAAAATCTGGGCTTCCCTGGTGGTGCAGTGGTTGAGAGTCCGCCTGCCGAGGTAGGGGACACGGGTTCGTGCCCCGGTCCGCGAACATCCCACATGCCGCGGAGCGGCTAGGCCCGTGAATCATGGCCGCTGAGCTTGCGCGTCTGGAGCCTGTGTTCCGCAACGGGAGAGGCCATAACAGTAAAAGGCCCGCGTACCGCAAAATAAATAAATAAATAAAAATCTAACATTTATTTTTGTAGACTTCTTTTAATGAAACTGTATA